>NC_045607.1:33214687-33538750 GCF_009762305.2 Zalophus californianus | reverse complement strand
TCCTGAGGTTCTGGGATCGAGCCCCACATCAGGCTCCCTGCTCAGCAGGGAGCCTGCTTCTCTGGCTCCCTCTGCCTCTCCCCACCTACTCAGGTTCTCTCTCTCACTCACTCTACATGCTCGCTCTCCCTCAAATTAAGAAAAAATCTTTAAAAAACTAAAATAGTTTTTCCTTCAACTCTCACAGTCAAGTTAGCAGGATAAAAATTCTAAACAGAAAAATACTTTATCTTTTACTTATCTGGAGAAGCTATATTATATTAGCAGCAGATCCAGGTCATTTAATAAGAATTTCTTTCTACTTACTTGAAGTCCCTCTTTGCCACAGTGGATTTGAAATGACTAAGAGTACAGCAAATATAAATGAGAAGACTCAATGGGTAAGAAAATAGCTCATGGATGGAATATAAGTACACAAGGTGCAACTACCCCAACACACTTGAGCTTCCAATTGGCTCTGAGCTTGTTCAAAGTCAAGGTAAAAATGGAGGTAGAGTCAGTTACATAGTTCTTCTCATTTATTTTGTTCTCCATCTACATGCCAGGTATGATTCAAAGTACTAGAAAAACAGCAAAGAAGACAAAGCCTTGTTTTCATGAAGCTCCCATTCTGGTTAGGAGAAGACAATAAGCAAACATAATGACAGATAAAAGTGCTATAAAGAAACACAAAGCATGGTAAAGAACAGAGATTTTGATAGACTGGGTAATCAAAGAGGGCCACTGATGAGGGGGCTTTTGAGCAGGGCCCTTAAAAAGTCAGAGAACATTCTGAACAGCTGGAGAAAGAACATCCTAAGCAGAGAGAACAGCAAGTGCAAAGGCTCTGGGGCAGGAGTGCGCTTCGCAACTGGACTCCCGGCAAGTGAGCCGGTGGGACCGGAAGGCTCAAGGGAGGGAAGACGGTGAGGAGGCCGGGAGATCCAGTCGGACATGCGGGAGCCCTCTAAGCAGTGTGGGGACACTTCTAGTCTACATGGATTAAAAACCGTTGGAGAGTTCTGACTAAAACGTCTCCGGAGAAGAAGCCAATGGTGCCAAGTTGGGGGCACAGGCCAGTCAGAAGACCACCAGTGCCGTGCTCCAGACAAGGGCTGATGGCGGCCTGGGCTGAGGTAGTGGTGGGAGGGGCAAGGGGGCGAAGCAAGGATACGGAAGGAACATAGAACCAACTGGGTTTGGAATTAAACACGGGATGAGAGAAACAGCCAATGAAGTTGGCCTTCACTGAAATGAGGTATAGGTCAGGGAGGGGAGGAGAGACTTAAAATTGGGAATAACTTTATGAAAGCTAAATAACTTAGAAGTTTAAGCTAAAAGAGGGACAGGTACTCTACTAAAATTAAAATCTTCGAAGATATTGAAAGGAAACACAATGGAGGGCTGTGTTCCTAATTAAAGTTTAAAAGTATCTTTTTTCCAGACTACTACACAACTTTCTTTAAATTGATACATTAGTTGCTTCCATCTTCTCAGGGAAATAGGATTATAGGTGATAATTTCGTTCCCAAAAGCTATCCATCCATACTTTAATAAGTGATAATACTGTTGCTCTTAACCACTGTGTGTCAATGGGAACAGAGTTTATAATTTGTAATTCCAATGGGAGCCACACTTTTTTTAACTTTTTTTTTTTAAGATTTTTATTTGACAGAGAGAGAGAGAGAGAGAGAGAACAAGCAGGGGGGGGAAGGAGAAGCAGGCTTCCCGCAGAGCAGGGAGCCCGATGCGGGACTCGATCCCAGGACCCTGGGATCACGACCTAAGCCAAAGGCAGACGCTTAACAAATGAGCCACCCAGGTGCCCCGGGAGCCAGACATTTCCCGTCACAGATCTGATCGTGAGTCGAGCAATATCTCCCATTTCCTCTCCTCAGGATTCTACCCAGCAACAAGTCAGTGGGAATGTCTCCCTCCCCTGCAGCAGGGACTCGGAGAAGCCAGGTCCTCCAGGCAAGTGAGCAGGTGATCTAGGCTAGCAGGTCCAGAAGAAGGACCAGGGAACAGAGGAGAGGGCTCAGTAAGAATCCCAGATGGGGTCTTAGGGCATGAAAGACACCAACACAGGACGTGCTAGGGTCAACAGTAGGGACGGAACCATGAGGAGTGAGAAGCATTATCCTGGGGTGACAGGAAGAGGCCAGAGGCCAGGAGAAGAAGAAAAAGGCTGAGAGAAGAATGTGACTCTTCCTCCTCTCTTCTCTCCCCTTCAGTCCCCTCTCTCACTGAAGGCCCCAGTCCTCCGACTAAGGTGTCCACATATCCCAGGGTAAGACAAAGGGGACCCTCAGGGACTGGGGGAAGAGAGGGGTTAGGAACTTGCTAATGAGAGAGGGTAAAGACCCACCAGGCCCACAGAAAGGAGGACAGATCTACAGCTGAACCAGGGCTGTCCTCATCACTGTGATAAGCACAGGCTTCCTGTATTTCTTTGACAAAATGGAAACCACAGAAATTTTAGGAAACAGCTAAAACAAAAATTGTAATTACTAATATTAAATCCACATGGATCTAATTATGGTTTTGCCCTAAACCTACATGCGAACACTAAACTTTAGCAATTGAGAACATCGTCTGAAATAAGTACCTGCAGTTATCACAAGTTGCCAGATCAAAGTGGCTCATAAGGTAAGAATCCATAAATTCTTTACCACATTCTTCACATACTGCATAATCAAATTCCATAACAGGTCCTAAAGAAAGGAAGGTTAATTCTTTAAGTTTACTTTTTTGTGACTTAGAACAATGTATTTTCCCCTATCTTAAGTTTATCAGCATGTACTTTATAATGGACACAAATACATTTACATCAAAGACAAAACCATGATTAAGTAAACTTCTATTTATCTTAAAAAAATTTTTTAAGGAAAAAACTATCAATTCATCAAGCACGTCTGAACCCGAAACCATGTGTAAGGTGCTTGCATTAGCTCTGTATTGCTACTGTAACAAATTACCACAAATATTCTGGCTAAAATAACACAAACTTATTATCTTACAGATCTGTAGTTTGTAAGTCTGACATGGGTCTCAGTGGGCTACAGTCAAGGTGCAGGCAGGGCTGCATTCCTTTCTGGAAGTTTTAGGACACAATCTATTACCTGCCATTTTCAGTCCTGCCCTGACTCAGGACTCCCTTCCTCCAACTTCCAAACTGGCAGTAGCAGCTTCTCCCGTCACTCTGGCTTCTTCCATAATCACATCTCCCTGTGCCTCTCTCTTGCCTTTTAAGTACCTATAATTACACTGGGCCCACCTGGATAATACAGAATAATCTCCCACACATCTCAAGGTCTTTAACCTTAATCATATCTGCAAAGTCCCTTTTGTTATGTACGATCATATATCATGGGTTCCATGGTGATTGGAATGTGGACATCTTTGGGGACCACTGTTCGGCCTACCACCATACTGTTGAGAGTACAAAGGAGGTGAATCCCAGAGTAGAAGGGAGCAGAGGGGGCCGCTTACAGACAGGGAAAATGGGCACTAACACATAACACAGAAAGAGTAGTAAAGTGCAAGTCAACAGAAGAGACAACACAGAATTCACTTTCAAATGGGAAACTTTCTCCCCCTCCACTCCACCCTCCCCACCACCACCACCAACAGAGTAAATACCTCAACAATGAGATTGTAAACTTGAGGGTGAAGATTATATTTAGCTATATATCCTCAACTCCCAGCACAGAAACTACTCTAGGTAGAGTAAAACTCAATTTTTTTGAGGACTTCAAATACCTGGCTAAGGATCTTTATCCTATAGAATTTCTCAGCAAATCTCAAAGTCTGATTCTCTCAGCAAATCTGAAAGTTTTACTAGTACGTCTTTAGGATGACTGCTGCTGCCAAGCCCCAGCTCTGAGAACCGCCATAACCCCCAGTGGAAAGAAGGGAGTCATCATTTGTCCACAGTTGGTTCGACACATTCCTATCACTGCCTTCCCTTACCTACTTCCAACACAACAAGGTCAGTTAATATTCTGCCACCCCTTAATTCCACTATCTCCAAACTCTAACAAAAATATCACTCTTCCTTATAAAATATTAGCGGGACACGGCCACAGACAAAAGAAAGTTAAAAATATAGTCAAAGATCTTCAAAAACTTGATTACTAGAATGTGTTAGAATGGAGAAAAACAGAGGTCTGACATACCAATTAGGAGACTACTGAACAGCATTATTAATCGAAAGCCATAAAATGTGCGGAACATTTTCCTAATTTTAGAAAGTCTTTATGATGGAAAATTTTAAATGTACATGATGATGATTTTTCTACTCCTTCACTCCCTTTAAATTTACCACGTGAAAATTGGCAGTCTAGTGTAAGCAAGGGCCTTCCCTCCCCACCATTCATTCACTCATGTACCTAATTATGATTGATACAGACTCACAGATTCCTCTTTTTTCCAATGGCTTTATCACTCAGTAGTGTCCTTATTGACTCTGGTGCTCAAATGGTCTCAGATTTGGCTAGTAGGAGCCCCTTCAAGCTGTGTAACACACTTTTATCACTTTTAAACACTTACATATTTCTGGCATTACAGAATGTTCCAAACTCACCTGGTGGCCATCCTGCCCCAACCCTAGAATCAGCTATTTCTCTGGAGGGCCCTGGCTCCTTTCGGTGGGGGAACAGTATCAGAGTCCAAGATCTGGACACCAGGTATGCTCACTGCCACTGGGTTATCTTCGCTTCAAGGCCCTTTCTGTGGACAGAGCTAAGAAATACATGCATGTGTGTGTACACATATGTACGCGCACACACAAGTACTCATATGTGCACACATATCTTTTTGAGGTATAACTGACATTGTATTAGTTTCAGATGTCTAACATAGTGACTCAATATTTACATATATTGTGAAATTATCAAGTCTAGTTAACATCTGTCACCATAGTTTACAAAATCTTTCTTATGAGAACTTTGTAGATCTACCCTCCTAGCAGCTTTCCAATATGCAGCACAGTAATATTAACTAGTTGTCATGCTGTACAACACACCCTCATGACTTATTTTATAACTAGAAGTCCATATCTTTTAATCACCTTCACCCCCCCTTCCCTTAGCACCTTCCTAGTGATTCTGATGAACCTCTATTCTAGATTTTAAAAGCATTTGGTAGGCTTTGCTTTATAGGCAAATGACCCAAATAATTTAATGGCCCAAATAATTTTGATTTTTCTCAGCTATGCTGAAGCTTTTTAAAAATTAACAAAGGGGCGCCTGGGTGGCTCAGTTGATTAAGTGTCTGCCTTCGGCTCAGGTCATGATCCAGAGTCCTGGGATCGAGCCCCACATCAGGCTCCCTGCTCAGCGAGGAGTCTGCTTCTCCCTCTCCCTCTCTTCCCTGCTCATTGCTCTTTCTCTCTGCCTCAAATGAATAAATTAAAAAATTAACAAAGAAAACATGATAGATAGAGGGGCGCCTGGGTGGCTCAGCTGGTTAAGTGTCTGAGTCTTGATTTCTGCTCACATCATGAGCTCATGGATCGTTAGGCTTAGCCCCATGACAGGTTTTGCGCTCAGGTGGGGAATCTGCTGGAGTGTCTCTCTCCCTCTCCCAGACTAAGTCAGCCCAGAGAATGAGGACCTTTTCTAATCTGTCTCCCAAAGGGGACACTGTTGAAGGAGGTGATCGAGGGGATGTGATGGCCAGCTGACCTATGAGGCGGATCTGGGGATTAGAGACTCCTCACCCCCTACCCTGTTCTTGGAGTGCTCATTCTGCCCACCAATCCCACAGTGGGAGCTGTTCCAAGGACAAACCCTTGAGAGAGTAAGGTCTCGTTGAGGCTATCTGACCTGAATATGTGACTGAACACAGGTAAGCCTCTATATAAACTGTGAAGATCTGGCAGGTGGGTGCAGAGATCTACTCATCTTGCAGCCACCCGAGACGCCTCCTACATTCCCTTGCTAATTAAAGCTGCCACCTACCAATCTGGAGTGGCCTGACTCCTCCAGTCTCTTGCCCTATGTGTGCCAGGCCAGTCTGCAAACCAACACACACCTTTTCTAACTTCCACAAATTCATGACCGAAGTCCTATTCGCATGCAGCAGCCATACCATCAATGCATGAGTAACAGACAATGCCACAGGTATACCTTCATTAAACAGGAAGGCACTACAACAGGTTACAATAAATATTTGTTGTGTGATGGGGCGCCTGGGTGGCTTAGTCAGTTAAGCCTCTGCCTTCAGCTCAGGTCACGATCCCAGGGTCCTGGGATCGAGTCCTGCATCGGGCTCCATGCTCAGTGGGGAGTCTGCTCCTCCCTCTGCCTGCCGCTCCCCCTGCTTGTGTACACGTGCTTTCTCTGACAAATAAAATCTTAAAAAAAAAAAAATTTGTTGTATGACCTGTTAAATGAAAGTATAGGCTTATAGCCCCAGTTGAATCCAAAATCTGCACACTAAAGTTACAATGAGTCTTCATATTCATAAAATCATAGGGATGTTAAAGGTCTTAAATCCAATGCCTTCCCTCCTCATACAGGCTTCTCTAATATATCCTGGTCAGGTCTTTCAATCTCTGAACTCCTCCCTGTTTTGCTATTTAGAAGCAGCAATTCCCACAGTTAGGAAGTTTTTCCATTTCACAGAGTCACCATGAGACTCACATAAAATATGTGCCAACATTCTATAAGTGCAAAGTACTAAATACGTGCACGGTACTGGGCTGAAATCTCCCTCCCTGTATTGTAATTGTCACCCACTGTTCCAAGTTCTGCCCTCCAAAGCAAATTAAAGTATAATCTCTCTTCCAGAGAGAAGCACTTCTTACACTCACAGGCAGTTAGACGTGTCCTCTCAGTTAAACCTAACCAGTTTTGACAACTGTTCCTCACATGTCAATTTGAAGACATCCATTTTGACCACTGTTTTGGACACTATACACTTGTCAATATCCCCCTTAAATATGGCACCCAAACTGAACAAATATTTTAATCCTTCAAGTCTCAGCATCTGAAAACAGTGGAATAGAACAGGACTCTTACCTACCTTGATGAACATATAACATTTCTGTTGCCACATCTAAAACTAAAATAGGTTTTTTAAGCCTCCCCAAGGATACAAGGATATATATATCCCATTTTTCCTCCAAATAAAAGAATGTCCTAAATTTTATTTCTTGGGTTCTAGCCCCTCATTTCGGCCTATCAAGACAATGGAGTATACTATCAGTCAATATATTGGCTATCCCTGCCTATTTTAAAATAACAGCATCAACCCTAAGTACACAAACCACAAGTTAATCATTGCCAAATCTGTTTAATTTTTAATCTATTAGCAAAACTGCCAAACTGTATCCCTCTTACAAAGCTGACAAGTATGGCATTAACATAAATTTACAAAGAATTATGCAAGTTACTCAAAATGACCAATCCAGATACCTATTTTCTGAAAATACACTTTACCTGGTTGATGGACAACTTTTCCAATTGTATGTTGTTCTTCTTCTTCCTCTTCCAGAATGAAGCCTCCTCCTGTGTCAATGATCTTTGGGGCTGCTTTTACATTAGCCATACCTATGAAAAGTAAAAGTGGTGAATGACTTAACTAGATAAGCCTATATGTTCCTTTGTGCATAAACAGATTCTTTAAATTTAATATATATCAAACAAGACAAGGATGTCCACTGTTAGCACTTCTACTCAACATTATACTGAAGGGCCCAACTAGAGCAAGTTGGTAAGAAAATAAAACAGGCATAAAGGTTGGAAAGGAGTAAAACAGTCTTTATCCACAGATGATGTGATTATATATGGAGAATATTCATGAGAATCTACAATTAGAATTAAGAAATAACATCTAGGAAAAGAGGTGTAAAACCTCTACAATGCAACCACCACTAAAAGAAATCAAAGACCTAAATATAAATGGAGAAATAGACCACGCAGATTGGAAGCCTCAATATTATATTTGGTGCCGAGATTTTTATCTTCAGTACTTTTATTTCAGCATACTGTACAATTTTCACTTTGTCTGAGCTAGGACATAGGCCATGGAAAAGACTGAGAAGAACTTGCTTAGAATGTGGTGCTAAAGGCTTGGGGAAACAGCAAGGTAGAGCAGCAGAGAGAAAGGGGACTTTGTCTTGGCATGATTGAGCATCCTTCAGTATCTTGCTCAAGTTAAGGTCTTGACTACTCCAGCTGGTCAAAACCAAGCTCCTGAGGCACAGCGAGGTGTACCCCATGTCACAGCACAGTGGATTCTACCCTGCTTTCCATGATCAGAAGTTTAATACCGGTCTATGTTCTTTTTTGCACCCCTGTTCCACAGTCATTTAGTACAAACCTTTATGAAATCATGAATATGAATTAACACAAATAAACAACTTTTGTCCTGACTTGAGAAAGGAATAAGAAAACTAGAAAACAGAAAGGATGAGACCAGAACCATTAAAAGTGGCTATAATTTGTGGATTCAGTGTCTGTATGAATATCAAGACATGCTGCCAGCCCCAGCTTCCTGCCATTCTTCCTTTCTTCTGGTTGATGAAAAGGGGTAGTAGAGGACACAGCTCCAAACTGTGCTCAACTACTCACACAGTATGGGATATAGCTTTAGGAACACGGGTACTTCCCGTTACAGAGGAGTCCTGAAGACCTACATGTCAACCAAACTATTTTAAGTACCCTAGGGAAGATTATTACTGGACTACAGTGGAAAATTAAGTGACAGAAATGTTCATACATGAAAGACACGCAGTCAAGGGCTGCCCTAAGAAAGGGGGAAAGATAAAATTCAGACAAAAATAACAGCCTTTATTCCTAAAAGTGAGGCAATGCCTGGCCCAGAAGAAGCAGTTGGTGAAAAGGAAAGGCCGTGAACCCAGTATCAGATGAGCTCAATTCTAGTCCTGATTAGCTTGTGCACTTGCTGGTATGAACCTGAGCAGATCCCTTTCCTTTTCTGGTCCTCAATTACCACCGCAGTAAAACACCAGTACCAAACGCTGCCCTAATTATTTAACAAGTTTACAGTGAGAATCAAGTTAGCTAACTTGAAAGACCTGAAACACAACAGGTGCTACTCTTGACAGCCTCACGAAGGCAGTAGCTCCTGTCTGCTCTCTCTCTGCCCAGCACGTAGCGAGCACTGTGCGGGATCCGGAATATGCACTCATTCGCCCTTTGCCGAGTGGATGAATTCGAGCGCGGTGCAGGATGATTGCTGCAATGGGCGACAAGTCTAAAAGCTTTACACAAGGACTGCCCCTGGGACCGGTGGACGCGCAGCTGGAACAGAAAAGGAAAGCTACGGCGCCGACCGACACTGACTGGCACCTCCCGACGGTGAGGGCGGCTGCATCCCCCAAGCCTAAGAGGAGAGCTGGGCCACCCGGGTGCAGTGAGGAAAGCCTCAGCTCCCGCGCGAAACCGCTGGTGGTCATAGCCCGCTTTCAAACGGCCCGCAGACCGGACTCCCGGGACTGCGGGAGGACAGGCGCGCAGACGCGCGGGCAGCCGACGCTACACCTAGGACGCGCGGCACCCGGCCCGCCAGAGGGAAGGGGCAGGCGCCGCCAGGGCCCAAACCTCCGGTAGCCCCAGCCGCCGTCGCCGGGTAGGGCCGGGCCGCCAGCCGGGCCTGGCGCAACATCAGCGCCCGCTGCCGCTTCCGCTCGATGCTCGCCCGCACCGAGGCAGGCAGCTCCGCCGGCGGCTCCGAGGCCGCCGGCTCCCGCGAAGGATCCCCGGCTGCCGCCATCTCCAAGCTCCCCAAAGGGCGGAGGCTCTACCCCCGTGCATGCGCATTAGCGCGCCAAAGCGTGCCCGTCAACCCGTCGACTCCACAGTACAGCCTCCGAAAAGGAGAGCGCCTGCGCAATTTGAGGAGACCCGGGCGGAAGGGCGGGCGGTGGGCGGAGCTTGCGCCGGCGTCGAGAGCCGAGAATACCTGCTGGAATGTAATCTAGAAGGGGCGGGGCTGAGGTCAGTTTTCAGGACCCGGTCATCTTTAAAGTAATAGTCTTGCTTGGTGATTCAGAATATGGGCCTAGGAGTCAGCTCTGGGTTAAGTTCTAGCTCTGACATTTACCACTGGTTGCTGGAGCAAGTTATGTAACCTCAGTTCGGTTTCTTCAGTAGTAAAACGAGGATAATTACGGAACCGCTTCCTGGGTTGTTGGAAAGATTAGCTGTAAAGGTTTTCAGCACAATGCCTGGCATATAGAAAGCTTCCAAAAATAATAGCAGCTAGTAACGCTAGTGCTGTCTGTTAAAAAAAGATCAATGGATGATTCATCTGACTTTACTTTGAAAGTATGGCCTAGGGGACAGAGCCTTAGATTTGAAATGGGAACCCCTGGGTTCAAACTCTCACCTGCTCTGTGACATCAGGCAAATACAGCACCTGGTACCAAAGCTGGTGTGCATGAACTTGGCTATATTTACCATAGAATATTCCTTCAGTGTGGGTGAGATGCCACCAGGTAGACAGTGGGTTTGGATTTGGACCAAATCCTGAATTACCAAAAGTGTGGTAAATGGAGCATTTTGCGAGAAACATTGCTTGCTTTTCCAAAAATGTATGCTTTTTTATTACAAATGAAATTTAATTGAAACCAGGAAACACATAATGTTTTAATTACTACATATACCATTTAGGACTAGTTTTCAGAACAATTTGACACACCGAGGTTTCACACTTGTTTTCCATGGTTAAAATTTGAGCAGCACAACCTAGTGGTTCTAATCTATTGATTATATATATATTTAAGCTGGAGAACATTATATAAAGCAGATAAATGCTCAGATCTTCTGGTTGAACTAGAGATGGAGACCTCGAGAAATCCCTGTTCCCTTTCCCCTCAAATCCCTTTCTCTTCCTATCCATTGACCTTGTCCAGGTGACAAAATCTCAAATTCCATATAATACCAAAAGCACAAACAACAAAAGAAAAAAATAGATAAGTTGGACTTCATCAAAATTTAAAACTTTTGTACATCAAAGAACATCAAGAAAATGAAAAAGACAACTCACAGAATGGTAGAAAATATTTGCAAATCATGTATCTGAAAAGGGCCTAGTATCCAGAATACATAAAGAAATTTTACGACTCAATAACAAAAAGGCAACCCAGTTTTTAAATAAGCGAAGGACTTAAATAGACATTTTTCTAAAGACTATATACAAATGGCCAAGAAACACATGAAAAGATACTCATCACTACTCATTAGGGAAATACAAGTCAAAAGCAGAGTGAGATACCACTGCACCACCACTAGGATGACTAGAATTAAGGGGGGAAAAAATAACAATAACAAGTGTTGGCAAGAATGTGGAGAAATTGGAGCCCTCAAACATGACTGGTAGGAATATAAATGCTGCTATGGAAAACAGTTTGGCTATTCAAAAAGTTACACATAGAATTATCACATGAGTCAGCAGTTCCATTCCGCTTTATATAATGTTCTCCAGCTTAAACATATATATATGTTTATACACACACACACACACACACACACACACTCAATAGATTAGAACCACTAGGTTGTGCTGCTCAAATTTTACCCATTGAACACTGGTGTGAAACCTCAGTGTGCCAGGTTGTTCTAAAACTCTGCCCCAGCAATTCCACATAGCCCAGAGAATTGAAAACAGGTATTCAAACAAAAACTTGCACACAAATGTTCATAGCAGCGCTACTCACAGTAACCGGAAGGTTAAAACTACCCAAATATCCATCAAATGATGAATGGATACATGAAATGAGATATGCCCATACAAAGGAATATTATTCAGCCAAAAAAGGAAGAGTACCAATACATGCTGCAACATGGATGAACCTTGAAAACATTATGCATTCCTTTTCTATGAAACATCCAGAATAAGCAAAGTCATAGTGACAGAAAACCAGATTAATGGTTGCCAGAGGCTGAGGGGAGAGGGGGCTGGGGAGTGACTGCTTAATAAATATGAGGTTTCCTTTTGGGGTAATGAAATGTTCTGGAACTAGATAGTGGTGACAGTTACACAACATCATGAACTCACTACATGTTACTAACGGTAAACTTTATTTTATAATTTTAGAACAACTCAAATTCTGACTGCGCCCAGCCAGGTGATGGAAGTTAATGAACCTAACGAGGTGTGAGACGCAGGCAAACTGAGTGTCGAATCCCCTCTTAAAGGGGGCAGCTACCACCCAGCTCCTGCAGGTAGTTGCCAAGACAGAATTTGGGCTCATTTTTGCCAGACTGGCCAATGCTTCAAAAAGGTAACTGCTTCTCAAACTTTTATGCACTCGGTGATCTTGTTAAAATGCAGATTCAGAATCAGTAAGTCTTTGGTGGGAACTGAGAATGTGCATCTCCAGCAAGCTCCCTGGTGGGGCTGCAGCTCCACCAACCACACTTTGAATAGTGAGGGTCCAGCTCAGAGGTTCTCAAACTTGAGTGCACATTGGAAGCACCTGGGGAGTTTAACACTGATGCTTGGGCCCCACCCCCAGAAATTCTGACATCATTGGTCGGGGTACTATAACTCTCATGGGCAGCAAACTTCGAAAGCCAACCCCCTAATGGGGTAAAGCCCTGGGGAGTCAGGAGAAAAATTAAAAAAGAAAGCCACACACATGTACTATTTACTCGATAATAGGAGTAAAGGATTGGGCTAATTTCTGTGCTGCTGCATCCCTGTCCCAGACAGGTCCCCACCTTGGCATGCTCCTTGCCAGACCAACCGTGATCCTGGCTGAAAGAGGAGTAATTAACAAAGAACAGAAAGAATTGAAAGCACTAACCAAAGCCTGAAGAACAGGCAGGCAAGAATGGAAGTCAGGAAGGGGAAGGAGAAACTTGGCAGTGTTTCCTGACAGGGCCTCCTCGCTGAGAGCACTACTGGAGTTATTCATGCCTGAGATGACAGGATGTGAACATATTTGTCTTTATTATCGAGTAAACAGTACATGTGTGTGGCTTTCTTTTTTAATTTTTCTCCTGACTCCCCAGGGCTTTACCCCTTAATGTGGTCACTTTGAACATGGTTGGCATAAATTCACAATAGGAACATCTGTGGCAAGGAGCACGCCAAGGCGGGGAACTGTCTCAGACAGGGATGCAGCAGCACAGAAATTAGCCCAATCCTCTTGGCTCAAGCTGTCTTGATTCAGTGATCCAGGAAATGCAGTCTCTTTTGGTTATGATTGACCCTCCTTCTGAAGAAACTTCAATTTCCATCTCCCTCCACCAAAAGATAAAGGGATTAAGGCAAAACCATCATACTGAAACCTTGATCAATAAAATGTGTGTGCAAAGAGATTTAGAAAACATCTTAGAGACTCACAAGAATTTTCTTTTCCAGAAGCAGTAAGGATGGGAAGGCCCAAGTGATTCCACTTGGTATAGGGCCTGGGGAAAATGACTATCAGCACTGGAAGCCAAATCTTCTGTTAATCATGGGCCAGCAAGGGCAGATCCTCCCTACTCTGCATTCCCCAGATCCTGAATATGGTCCAGGGGACCTTGCTTCTTCCTGCCTCTTCCAGGAAGCCTGCCCTGATTCCCTACCCTGGCTGTCTATGAGCCTCATATGTGCTGGTATTGTGGCACTTAACTCGCTACACAAGAGGTGATTCCTACTTCCCATCCGTCCTAGATTATCAGGTCCTTGAGAGCTGGGACTGTCTGATTCATCCCATTATCTCCAGGACCTACCATAGTGTCAGGTACAGAATAGCTGCTCAGTATACATTTGTGGAATTAAATAAATAGAATGAATAATGGGGCACCTGGGGGGTCAGTTAGGCGTCCAACCCTTGATCTCAGCTCAGGTCTTGATCTCAGGGTCGTGAGTTCAAGCCCCATGTTGGGCTCCATGCTGGGTGTGGAGCCTACTTAAAAAAAGAAAAGAAAAGAAAAAAGAATGAATAATGCTCAATAAGCCTAATTGGATATCTCACTAGCATTGAAATTCAAGGTCCAAAGCTGAACCCTACAACCACCTCAGCTCTGCTTACACCAGTGATGGAATACTCTCCTCAAAACAGCCCATCCCATTGTTGTCCAGCTTTGCCCATTATTCATTGTAATAATAATAATAATAGCACTAACAATAGTAAACACTTATATGGTGCTTACTGTATACTCGATGTTCCTTTAAGGTTTCAGATTTATCAATTCTCTAATTTTCATAACTATTCAAAGAGGATACTCATTAATCTCAGTTTATAGATAAGACAACTTAGGCCCAGAGATGTTAAGTAACTTGTTCAAGGTCATAAGCTCTTAAGTGACAGAGCTGGGCTCAACCAGGCACAGACCAGCCCCAGGATGAATATTCTCCACCACTAAACTGTAAGTCTCTAGATTAGAACAAGTCTTCCTCTCACTTCCTCCACTAGTGCTTGTTCTGGGTGAGTTAGTGCAGAGCTGAAACCAGCAGGTCCTTGCGATTCCCCACATGGCTAACCGAGTGGCTGGAAACAGACCGGACTGTCTCTGCCTGAAGCTTGGTCCCAGAGTTGTTGTTGATCTGTCTTGCGAAGGGCCAGGGGAGGATGAATGTGGTCCAGGGTTTGTCTATTATGTGGATGAGCTCCAATCCACATAATGGGGTTATAGGCTTGTGGTTTCCTGTTTTCTTATTACCCCCAATTGGGTTTTTTTTTCCAATTACCTTTATAACAAATGTGGTTGCAGCTTCAAACCACAAACCACTTATATTTTATTGGCAAGAACTTCTTCTAATAGTTATAATTCTGTTAAATAGATGAACTCTTTATCACTTGTTTTTACAGTTTTTATGTTTGGAAACCAGCTGTTTCCAGCCCCCATCCCTTTTCTGGTCCCACTGCTACTGGCCTAGCTTAGCTCCTATCATCTCTTGCCTGAACAGCCTCTAACTGGTCTGCCAGACTGTAGGCTGACCCCTTCTGATCCATTTCCCACTTGGCCGTACAGCTTCGTCTTCTTAAAGTACAGCCCAGACCATACCACTCCTCTGCTCAACAATTATTTGCACCTAGTTGAGCTCAGCTCTGCCACTTATTAGCTTATGACCCTGAACAAGTTACTTAACATCCTCTGGGCCTCAGTTGCCTCAACTACAAACTGGGATTAGTGAGTATACTCGTTGAGCAGTTATGATTTTTTACAAAATCAAGATCAATTCTTGGAATGATGGAGCTATGGGTCAAATAAAAAATCAAGTATGATAAGTGTGAACCTCCTCGTTTCAGTTCAAACATTCTGTCAGGGTGTTTGAGGAAGTGGTCTCCTTCTGCATATGTGGGAGGTGGCCTTAGCCGACCTCCCGTGTCTCTGATTTTCAGTTGAGGTAGAACTCTCTTGAGAAGCGTTCACACAAAAACAGTCTGAAGGTCTTGGTGTCCCACAAACTCTGTGTGGGCCAACATGTGACATGACGGATAAAAATATATAATGTGAGTAGAAGTGACAAGAACAAAAGTAGGGCATCTGAATTGTGGGAGATATCTGTCCTGCTGTTTTCAGAGTGTGTGCCAACCTGGAACGTGTGCCCACTTTCTGAACAACACCCCTGGAATCAGAGAGCCATCCATGTGGCCAGGATGGGGATGGCTAAGAAACCCTCTCATAGGAAGAAAAGTGCTGGGAGGGAGGCCAATTCAGATTTGTGATCAAGACGCCACATCCCAAAGGTCTTCCCTGGGCAGAGGGCACAGATGTGGTCTGCTGGGCCCGTATTTTCTCACGTAACTGGCGAGTCACAGCGGTCATGCTGGGCAGTATTTCTTACCTCAGACCCCCAGAGCCAGGACTGCACTCACGGTGTGTGCTCCAGTGGTCCTGCCTCTCTCAGGAGTTGAAAGACAGAAGTGGCCACAGGGTGAGAATCTGACCCGAGGTCCACACACAAGTAGGTACCAAAGACTCTCTAGTGTAGCCCATTCAAGCTGTCGTGGGGTCCAGGCTGGCAATGAAAACAAATGAAGCAAGTTGAGCCCCCGCCTTTTAAATGTATAAACATGTCCTCACTTCCACAGATAAATATGTTGGGCCCTATGATGCCTAAAACAAATGACTTGGTCTCTTATTTTTCCTTTCCTGATGAAAACCTGATAAGAAAAATGTTTGTTTTTGTTTTTACAATAAGAAAAACAACAGCACACATGCAGTGAGAAACGGCATCGCCAATCAGCCTCGCTGCTGGGGTGCCAGTCGGGAGCTGAGGGGACAGCCCACAGCAGCAGACCCGATGAGGCCACACCTTCCATTTTGTTAAAGAAGAGCTGAGATTCTGGGGTTTCATGTGAAATCTTCCCATTTCTAAATGTTGATGTTCAGAAAATATCATGCAAGCTTAAACTCCCTCTACAGCATCTCTGCTGCGGTCTGCTCCCCTCTGTCTGTATCCCTGTGGTTGGCGCTCGTACCCACCGATGCAGCCATCTCTCCCCGTGGATCGCTCTGACTGCTAGAAATACACTCTTCCAATTAAATGGAAATCAATTGTTTTATAGCACAATGGCCCAAGCACTCCTGACCTGCACGGCCTCTAGGCCTCTGGTCTCTAGGCCACTCCAGTCATGCATTAATGCATTCACTCATTTACTTACACATACACACACACACACACACACACACACACACACACACACACACACACACAACCATGGACTCAGTTGCACAGCATCAGTTGAACCCAGGAGATCATGATGTGAGTTCCCCATGAGTAGAATACATATTTTATCTTTGAGTCCTTTGGCGTCTCCTTTACCCACAGGGCCTGCATGGGAAAACCTTAGCCTCCCTATTCCTCCCCCGATGAAGCCTGCCCGGGAAATAAGTTCCCTCCTGGACCTTGTGTGCAGCATTCCTTCTAGGCAGTAGCCTGGCGTGGTGAGCAGGCACGTGGCGTTTATTAGACCGGTGGCCCTGGGCAAGTCACTGCTGTCCCAGCCTAGGCCTCCCCATGTGCTAAACAGGGGCGTTAGCTCCCACTTCATGGCATATTTTGAAGTATTTATAAATCATTTGTTGGGGCGCCTGGGTGGCTCAGTCAGGTAAGCGGCTGCCTTTGGCTCAGATCATGATCTCAGGGTCCTGGGATGGAGCCCCCACATCAGGCTCCCAGCTCAGCAGGGAGTCTGCTTCTCCCTCTCCCTCTGCCCCTCCCCCTGCTCATGCTCTCGCTTTCTCTCACTTTCTCTCTCTCTCTCTCTCAAATAGATAAATAAAATCTTTTTTAAAAAATCCTTTGTTAAGGGAAAGTGCTACCCAGCGTCAGGATGCTGATGAGTGGTATTGACATGGAGCGGAAGGAATTTGGAGTTCCACAGGAATAGATTTGGATCCAGGCTCAGCCACTTTGGGCAGCTTATTTAATCTCTATGGGCCTCAGTTTCCTTATCTATAAAATGAGACAAAACTGCCTATTCTACAGTCCTGCCCTTTAGGTTTGAAATTAGAAATAAAGTGCAGGTGGAAGGCGCCTGGTAAGAGGTAGCTGCTCTTGCAGCTGGTAACCAGTAGGGGGCACCAAACTATCCATAAATGAAACCGGCCTGGTGTCGGGGCCACAAGCGCAAGAAAGCCTTTATACAAAGGCCACGGGGGATCCACAAGTGTGTGGATTTCGCACACGTTCTCCTTTTTTTATAGGAAAATTATAAATTACATTTTACACTGTACTATTTGAGGGGTCACTTATTAACAAAAGCAGCTTAGAGCAGTCTTAGAGTAGTGGGAAAGAGCTCCCCAAGAGGAAAGCTCTGGCTACCTGTCCTTGCCCCAGTCCTTGTGCTGTGTGACCTGTGTCTGGACCCACTTTTGCAGCGGGAGAAGGTCGGGCGAGGTGATCTCTGAGGGCCCTTCTTAGCTGTCTAGGGCTAAGATTCTGGGGCAAATACTCTTCAGGAAACATGCAGGTGGGGGGGCGCATGGGGACCCTGGACTAAACGACCCCCGGATGCCCTCGCGGGGGCTGGGTTTGATGATTTCCACACGGTCCAGGGAAGCCACGCAGGGCTAATCCTGGCCTCACAAAGGAGCGCGGTTAGAGCTGTCGGGTGGTGGCGATGTTTTTCTGCGGGCGCGCACACGGCGCTTATCATCTTTTGTGCAGGCTGATGCCAAAGCCACGGAGACCACCCAGCCTGACAAAGAAAGGAATTCTTGTCTGCAGTTGACAGCCCTCAGGTTGACATCTTTCCATTTGCCCCGGAGGCTGTCACTTGCGGAACAATGGCAAGGAGCAGGGTGGCTCTCACCTGAGTCTGGCGCTGCCGCGGGGGGATGAGTTGCAAACCAGGACGGGGGGCGGGGGTGGGGGGGCGGCTGGTGTCTCTTCTCCCAGGATAAGAAGGCTCTAAGATCACTCCGGCCTGCAGCAGACAAGCTTGGAGAGGCTGTGGAGGACTATTTTCCCCGTGGATGGTGCCTCACTCCACACATCAGGACGCAGCAAGCACTGAGGACGTTTACTCTCTGCTAAAAAAAATTAAATATATATATATTTAACGAATTACTGATACACACAAAATACAAATCAATCTCAAAAGCATTAAGTCGGGCCAAAGAAGCCAGACAGAAGAGTACCTACAGTATAATCCCATTTCTAGAAATGTCTAGAGCAGACAAAGCTGTCTCTTGTGATAGAAATCAGATCCATGGCTACATCCTTAGGAGAGGTAAAGGTTGACTATGGAGAAACATGAAGGGACTTTCTGGGGGTAGAAACGTTCTAGTCTTAAGTGGTAAGGACATGGGTGCACATGCCTCTGTAAAATTCATTTAACTGTACACTTAAAATCAGTGCACTGTACTGTACAAAAATTACACTTCAATAACATTGATTAAAACGGAATTGCAAGAGATAGTTATGACTTTTCTCATTCTCAAAAGAAGTATATGTTCAATAAAAAAATTAAAAAAAAAAAAGAAGTATATGTTCACACTAGAAGACTGAGTCATCCATAATCCCATTACCCAGAAGTAACCATGGTTATCATTTTGATATTTGATAGGGCCAGATCTTTATTTTCACAAAAATGAGATGATACAGTTTGTAATCTGCTTTCTTGCTTTCCTTTGCATTGAATTGGCAATATAGGCACATAGTTAAGAAAAAGAAACATAGCATTTATACACAGTTTGCACCTATATTAACCTGTATTCTCAATAATATAATATGAACATCTTACCATGTCATTAAAGTTTTTGTCATTTTGAAGCAGACATTTGAAGTGTAACAAAAAACAGAAATATGCAAAAATTATAATGTAAAGCTCACAGTGTTTTCACAAATGAGATGTACTTCTATATGCAGCACCAATATAAAATAATAGATCATTACCCAGCACCCCCAAAAACCTTTTGGATCCTCTCCTAGGTACTGTCTCCTCCCCCCCCAAAAGAAGCCACTATACTGCCTTCTAATTTCTAATGAGTTTTTGCCTAGTTTTTGAACTCATATGATGGAATTATATGGTATTTATTCTTATGTCTATATTCTTTCACTCAACAGTAGAGGAATGAGATTCATTCATGTTGTTGCATTGGGCAACACTTCATTCACACTTACTACTACCATAGAGTATTCCTTTGTATAAATGTACCACAATTTATTTATCCATTCTATTGTTGATAGACACATGGGTTGTTTCCAGGTTTTGGCTATTATGGCTGCTATAAATTCTTTAGATGTCTTTTGGTGAACATATGCATATATTTCTGTTGCACATATGCTTAGGAGTGTAAATGCTAGGTCATAGGGTGTGCAAATGTTCAGCATTAGCAGAAAATACCAGTAGTCTCCAAAATGGTTGCTCCAATTTACATTCTTGCCTGCAGTGTATGAGAGTTCCAATTGCTCTACATTCTCACCCGCAATATCAATTATAAAGGCTACATAGCATCTCCTTATACGGATATGCCATACTTTATTTTACCTGTTTCCTGTAATTCGGGGATTCTTAACCTTTTTTGTGCCATACACACACTGGTGCTCTGATAAAGCTTGAGGACTTCTTCTCAGAATATGACATAGTAAACGTGTCCTTCATTATTAACGCACTAACTGATAACCTCTAGCAGCAGGTCTAATAACCACAGGAACTTCAAATTTTCAAAATAAGCAGGAACAAAAGTGCTTATTGGCCTTTGGTACTTCCTCTCCTATGAAATGGGTATCTTGGCCTCGGCCATTATTTAAAATGGCTTATTTATTTTCAAATTTTTATGTAAGAATTCCTTGTATATTACAGGTATTAACATCTAGTGAAATGTCACAATTGTCATTAGCTTTGCCATTTTATGTTTTTTTATTTTAACTGTTTATATTTTTTAAATAATAGCTTTACTGAGAAATAATCACATGCTGTAAAATTCACCCTTTTAAAGTATACACTTTAATGGTTTTTAATTCATTCACAGTTATGAAACCATCACCATCCTCTAATTCCAGAATATTTTCAGCACACAGAAAGAAACCTTGAACTCGTTGGTAGTCATTGCCCAGAATTATCCCCCAGACCATGTACCTCCTGGTACCTCTAATCCATTTCTGTTTCTATTCTGGATAGAATAATGGGAGTTGCCTATTCCGGACATTTCATATAAATACATGAACATACACTAAACACACATACAACATGTGATCCTTTGTGACTGGTTTCTTTCACTTGGCATAATGTTCTCAGGCTTAATCTATGTTATGGCATGTGTCAGTACTTGACTGCTTTTTGTGGCTGAATAATATCCTGTTGTATGGGTACACCAGATTTTGCTTATGCATTTATCACTTGATAGACATGTGGGTTGTTCCTACTTTGGGGCCATTATGAATAATGCTGCTATGAACATTCATGTATAAGTTTTCACGTAGATGTGTATTTTCATTTCTCTTGGGTGTATACCTAGGAGTAAAATTTCTGGGTCATGTGGTAACTATATTTAACATTGGAGGAACTGCCAGACTGTTTTCCAAAGTGGCTGCAAATTTTTAAAATCCCACCAGCAACTCATGAGGTGTTTATAGTTTTCTCATGCATAAAAATTTTAAATTATCCATAGTCAAATAAAGCAATGTTTTTCTTTATGGTATAGGTCTTTGAGTCATTTCTAGAAAGGCTTTCACCACTCCAAGATGATAGAAATAGTCTATATAAAATATGTGTATGTTTTTCCTATTAGTAGTTCTTTCTTCTTGTTGTTGTTTTGTATTTTAAAAATCTAAACAACCACTTGGAATCTACATGACACATCTTACTCTTTCTGCCACTTTGGTAGACTTTATCTAGTTCCATCTCTCTTAAAATTAATGGCAAATTTCCCCAGATTCTGGCCTCAGCTATCAGTCTTCAGAGGTGTGTTGTGTTGTGTTGTTACAGAATCTACTTGTTTCTTCAGAAGTTTTTATGGCTGTTTCAGATACTTCCAGCCTTCATGTTTTTACATATTATTTTTAAAGAAAGTGCTCATTTGAGGGCATTTTTCAGTGGTGTAAACATTTTATCAGAATTGGAATAAAGAGGCTGTGGATGGTGTCCTACACACACTTTACCTCATCTGTCTTGTCTTTTCCCACTTTTGCTGTCTAAATTTAGAGCACATGGAAACCCTGTATTTGGTGAGCAGACAGACTGATGAGGTAAATGGGAAAGGGGGCTGGGGAAGCTGGGAGGAGTCTAGGAGTCTTTGGGGATCATTCATTAGGTCTTCCAGCCTTTCCCATTTTTCTCACTCTCCCCACCACCTCAGAAACAGAAAGTGGACTGTTTCTGTTTATAGTGGTGTAACCAAGTCTCACATTTCCAACTTTTTGCAGCATTTTTATTCTGTTTTATCCTTATCACAATCCTGGAAGGTTAGACAGGACCCGGGGCTCATTGGCTCCATTTGACAGATGAACAAACAGCCCCCAAGAGGGTAAATGCCGAAACCATTAGACTAAGACGTGGTAGAGCTGCATCTTAACCATCCAGGACTCCTGATTCCGAGCCTCGAAAACCCCTGTTCAGCAAGGAAAGAGGGTCAAAGGTCTAGGGTGTGTACACATACAGCCCTCAAAAGGAATGTGGGGTTTTGTGGTTTGGGTTTTTCTTCCCCTTTCTAAGCACGCTTCGCATGCCAGCCAAGGGCGTGCAGCTGTGTGTCGGCGGGGGGGGGGGGCGGTGAAAGGGGGTGAGTTGCAGGGTTACATATCATTCCTAAGCCACTTTATACAGGAAGTCAAAGCACGGAACCTGGGATGAAGCTCACAAGTCCCTTCTGGTCTTCTGCTGTCTCATCAGAACCAAGCTTCCGTGAGGGAATGACTCCAAATGAGACTCTGTATGATGGTGGGAACTGGGCTTCTGTGACACAAGACATGGTTCCTTAAGTGGTTTAGGGTGATCTGCATGTGTGCTTCAAATTCATAAAACACCCGTCTTGTGGCAAGAGAGGTTGACAAACTCAGCTTTGTGGGCTCAAGATTAACTGAGAAGAAGATGAAGTCCTTGGTTCCCTACGACACTGTGCATCCCAATGTGAAGTGTCCTTTGTGGGAGATAAAAAAACATTCCTGGGCAAATGCTTTGAGTGAATGCCACTTATTGCCCACCGCTCATGAGAGTCACAGTGAAAATTAGTATACTTGAGGCTCCAGGAAGTCGTGCAAGGATGAGGCCCTTGGAACACATTAACCTACGTATAGGCAGCATCTCCAGCCCCTGGACCCTTTACTCAGGTAACAACCAAGACCTCTTGCCAACAATGGTTCCACAGAGCTTAACTTTGCATAGTGTTGCTATGGTACATACATTTCTATGACATGCATGTACTAGTAACAATCACAATATTTTAAAACATTAATACATTCCTCCACTAATTCCAATTTACAACCTTGAACAAGGCTGACTATGTTTTGGCCCTTGCATAGATGCAGGTTCATTCTATCACAACAAGGTAAAAAAAAAAAAAAGAGGCTGCCCAAATTTTTGTGCTGGGCTTTGTTTTTTTGTTTTTTTGTTTTGTTTTGTTTTGCCTTTTTTAGAAAGAGAGTGCACATGCAGGAGGACGAGGGACAGAGGGAGAGGGAGAGAATCTCAAGCAGGCTCCATGACCAGCTTGGAGCCCATGCAAGGCTGGATCTCATGACCCTGAGATCATGACCTGAGCCGAAATCAAGAGTCATCTACATAACAGACTGAGCCGCCCAGGTGCCCCACTGTGCTCTTAAATGCATCAAATATTCCTTGTTATTGAGTGTACTAGTTTCAGAAACTGAATAGTTTTTTGATCACACAGTCTTTTTTTTTGTGTAAGAAATTTATTGTAAAATAGTTTCATGTGTATTGCACTTGCTGAGTGACTCAGACTAGTTATCTCTATTAATATTCATAAAATATCTTCTAAAATTTTCAGTATTATAGCATGCCGTCATTAATTTTTATTGAAGTTATATATGTAATTTTCATGAAAATATAAAAATGAACTTTCCTTTGGGGCATTAAAATATTTCTGAATGGAATCCTTTTTTATAATGAGAGTAATTTATGAACCCTTTTAAGTTTTTTTTTTTAGATTTTATTTATTTATTTGAGAGAGAGAGAATGAGAGCCAGAGAGCACGAGAGGGAAGAGGGTCAGAGGGAGAAGCAGACTCCCTGCTGAGCAGGGAGCCCGATGTGGGACTCGATCCCGGGACTCCAGGATCATGACCTGAGCCGAAGGCAGTTGCTTAACCAACTGAGCCACCCAGGCGCCCAACCCTTTTAAGTTTTTAAAAAATAGATACAAAAGCTGAAAAAAGCCCATTATCTATTCTCTCAAATACAACCACTATTAACATTTTCATCAAGTCTTTTCTTCTATGCATATATAGTTTTTACATCATTGAGACCCCACTTTGTTGTCTCTTTGTTGATTTAACATTATAACAAGAATATTAGCATTTGTTTTTATACTTGAAGAATGCATAAACAAAGAAAACAATTTAAGATGAGACTGCATTCCAAGAGCTGTTGGTGGTTTCAATTATTTGGGATCCAGAAGGAGTAATGAGGATGTTCCTCACTGAATGCAGAGGAATGCAGGGCTGTCTTAGATGATGACCCCGAGCTCACTGAGGTAGCATCTTGGTCCCAGCAGTGTCCCCTCTCCATAGCTAAGTCCACCTGGGTCCCCTTGCAAGCTCCTCCTACTCCACACCTTCCCTAGGTCTGACATAAGTCAAAGGGTCAAGGTCAGGAGGTACTGGTGAATTCTCCCTTCATGTAACAGAGAAAATTGAGATAAATGGCCTTCCTTCAACCATATAGTTTTGCTTTTCCTTTTCTCCCAACCTGGTGGTAAATGAACAATTTGCACATAACCTTAGAGTGTGAACTCCTGGTAAAATACATAATCTAAGGTAGTTGAGACTTGGAGGCTTAAGTGATATGGCCAAACCCCCTTCTGGCTGGTAAGTGAAAGCTCCAGAGCCCCCTCTCTCTGGAGTCCACCTCTCTGGCGCTTCCACCTTTCCGTGACGACCCGCAACCCTGCTTCCAAGCAGGCATGAAATGCCATGGAAAATGTGAGACAAAAGTACAGGTGTCCTTGGCTGCATGGAATTAGAAGATATTTCAATCCGACAGAATTAATGGGCTTATTGCAAAATCCTCCTAATTCCTCAGTCAGCTCGTCTGAGCCCGGGTTTGGGGTCCCCCGTTGCCGGGTTTTCATCTGAGGCTGACAGATGCTGCACGTTGAGAATAAAAAACGTGCAGGGCGGGAGGTGGCTTTGGTTTTCATAAAGGCCACAGGTGTTCTGGTCTGCCTTTCTGCTTCACCCTTTTTACACACTGCCAGATGACAAGGACATGATGATGAAGACGTCTTTACCTTCGGGGCTTTCACACAACCAGAAGGGTTTGCTGTGCAGGGCAGCTTTCATTTGTCTCCTGTGTTTTCCCTGGGAAAGTTGGGCTCTCAAAAACAGCTCTAAAACGCTGAATCTGGAGGGCAATTCAGGCTTCACTCTGAGTAAGGGCAGGTTAGAAAAACAATAGAGTGAAGTGAAAAGAGCATTCTAACCAGGCCATGGGTTGGGATGTGCTGGTGACTGCCAGAAAATGGTGAGAAACGGACCAAACTGTTCACTTTCGTCTCTTTGAAGCAGGTGGACTTCACCATGAAAGGCACGCCCTTTGCCATTTGACAGCATTACAAAGAAATACATTTTCCCAAGCCAGCGGCTAATAGGGCGTTGAATGGAAACTTTCGATGTTTTGTTCTGGTCACTCAAGTTGTCTTGAAAGAGTCGGCCGAAGACATGTGATTTCCCAACTGAGACTGGGTCACAGTTTCCTCAACTGTAAAACAGAGGATTTTGAACACACAACCACAGAGGGGTCTTCTAGTATGGTTTCCGTCGTTTTTATATAAACTGAATAAACAGCACTGAACACCTTCCCTCTGGCAGGTGTTGTCACCAGCTCCGACAGCACCTAAGACACACACTTCCTGCTGGCAAGCAGGGGCCCCGAGGCCATCTAAAGCCAAGCCCGGGTGTCTCTGGTGCAGGGGATGCAGAGGGCCAAGGGAGGAATGGAAGGAGAGATGCTGCCCAGGTGAGGACAAAGACGTTGTGGAGAATCTAGCATTTGATCAGGCCTTGAAGGATGAGAGGGGCTTCAACACACGGATGTGAGGAGAAAAGGCATTCTAGGCAGGGGAGGAGCGTGAGCAAGGAGGAGGAAAGAGCAAGGCGAGTCCACAGTATCCTGAGAGAAGCACACCGGGGGCATAGGGCCCGAGCAGGGGAATCATTAGGAGGCCTTGAACACTAGGGCAAGGGGTATGTAGTTTATTTCGTGGGTACTGGGGAGCCATTGAGGGCCTAAAGGAAGAGCTGTAAGGTCATTATATGTATTAGAATTGTGCTTTAGTAACATTAATCTGGTAAAATGGGCATATTGGTTTTCCTAAAGGTCCCCTGGGTGAGAAATGGGGGAGCTGAGATTAGAACCCACCCAGGCTGACTCCCAAGCTTGTACACATAACTTTCCAAGAAGGCCACAGAAACACTCTCGATGAGCTTCAGAGATACAGCTGCCATGTTTAGACTCCAGTGTCTTATCCAGAGGGATACACGGGGCGGGGGGTGGGGGGGGGGTGGGGACAACATCAGACAGGAAGGGGTGGAGATTCACCTGCTAATTACTAGCTGTAATGGGTTGAATGGTGGCCCCCAAAAGATATGTCCACACCCTAATCCCTGCTATCTATGAGTATTACCTTACTGAATATGACTTTACATGGCAAAAGATGTGAAAAAGTTAAGGATCTTGAGAAGAAGAAGTTACCCTGGACTACCTGGGTAGTCACATATAACCTTCTAAGACACACATGCAGAGAAGCAAGAAGCAATGTGACCACAGAGATTGGAGTGATGTGTCACAAATAAAGGAATGCCCGAAGCCACCAGAAGCTAGAAGAGGCAAGGAATGGATTCTCCCCAAGAGCCTTGGGCAGGAGTGCAGGCCTGACCCACCTTGATTTCAGACTTCTGACCTCCAGAACTGTGAGGAAAGACATTTCTGTTGTTTGAAGCCCAAGGCTGTGGGAATCAGTTACAGCAGCCCACAGGAAACGAGTATACTAGGTAACCTTTTGTTAAATGTAAATTCATTCTGAGGGGCATCTGGGTGGCTCAGTTGGTTAAGCATCTGCCTTCGGCTCAGGTCATGATCTCAGGGTCCTGGGATCGAGCCCCGCATCAGACTCCCTGCTCAGCGGGGAGCCTGCTTCTCCCTCTGCCTGCTGCTTCCCCTGTTTGTGCTCTCTTTCTGACAAATAAATAAAATCTTAAAATAAATAAATTCATTTTGAATTGATAATACATGCATATGTTTCAAAATTTTAAAAGGGTAAAAGATTTATGGTGAGAAGGAAATCTCCCTTCTTTCCACGCCCACAAGCCACCAGTCTTCCTCCACAGAGGCATCCACTATTATTGGCTCTAGGTGGTCATTTAACCATGCATGTGTGTGCATGTGTGTGTTTGTGTGTATGTGTCTACAGAATCTTGCAATTATCCCCAAGTAATTGGAAGGTAGGGTGCACTATGAGGTTATGAAAACAGACGTTATCCTTGCAGACAGAATACCTGGTTCAGATTCCTTCCCAGTTCCAACACATACCTGGAGACTTTCTGGGCAAGCTCCCCAACCTCGGAGGGCCTTGGTTTTCTCCTCTGTGAAATGGGGATGATGATGTGTCCCACCGCTGGGACTGCCATGAGGATTCGATGAGTTGACATGGGTGAAGCTCCCAGGAGAGACTGGTATGTGGCTGCCTAGGGAGTCCCCATTTTGTGGACTACTGTCACTGTTGCTCACATGGCCTATTGGGGGTGCTTCTCAGCTCAGCCTTCCTCTGCTTGTAATCAGCCGGTGCATCTTTTGCTGACATGCCTAAGAGAGATGGCTGCATTCTTGTCATTCCAGGGTTATTTCTGACTGCCTGCCGTGGTATCTTCCTTCAGTGTTGATGGAAGACCAAGGTTGCAAAACATCGATAAGCCAATTTTTAAACCCCTAACAAGAAAGTAGTGAGCATTAAGGGGAGACAGATGTGTCTGGGCTACAAAGACAGGATTCTGGGCCTCTGCCCACACTGTACCCTCACCCGCAATGTCTTTTGTCCCAAAAATTCCAACGGCAGCTATGCAATAGGGTCTTCAATGTAACAGAAAGAACACAGGAGTTAGGGAATCCAAAGCCACTTATGTCCATTGCAACTTTGTCCTGGACTCTTCCACTTGGTGAGCCTCAGTTTTTTTTATCTGTAAATGGGGATAATGCTATTTTTCATACCCATCTCAGAGTTGTCATGTGGGTTACAAAAAAAGAATCAGGTGCCAACTTAGGCATTATTTACTCCATTTTATTTTTTTTTAAGATTTTATTTATTCATGAGAGACAGACAGAGAGAGAGAGAGAGGCAGAGGGAGAAGCAGGCTCCCAAGGAGCAGGGAGCATGATGGGGGACTCGATCCCAGGACTCTGGGATCATGACCTGAGCCGAAGGCAGACGCTTAACCATCTAAGCCACCCAGGCGCCCTACTCCATTTTACAGATAAGGAACTTGAGACCCACAAAAGGCAAGTCACCTGCCCAAGATTACCCAACAAGTCAGGAGCTGAGCTGGGGCTGGAACTCGGCCTTCAGGAGAGATCTCTTTTTTCTTGAGCAGGCTGAGGAGACATATGTGATAAACCATAATATGCTATGTAAATGTCACTTGAGGCTACTCCTCTTAATGATGTCTAGACCTCAGTCTACCTGTTTCTTTTTCTAAAGTTCTGCCCCAAATGGACGCAAGCCCCAGTCCTCTGCTTCTTGGCCTTTGGAGAAAGGGTATGGGGTATTTGAATTACCCCTGCAACTGTGGGCCTCTGCTCCTAATCCCCTCCTGGCCACTGGCTTGTGACAGCAGTGACTTCACCCACCACTCTTCTCCCCTTGATGAGGAATGCAGAGAATGAGCCTCGTGCATAGACCACTTGACCTTCTGCAGGGTGACATGGTGATGCGGATAGGGTGTGGGGAGCCTTTAGTGACAAATGATTCTTACCTGGATTGGGTAAACATTCCCTAAGCCCACATGTAACTCTCAAATATTTGTCTCCCTGATTTGGACTTCATTCTCTCCAAATTGTATGGGACTAGAAAACAGCTTGGAGGCTTCTAATAAATGTTTGCCACAATCCAAGTGAGGTGTCTTCTTTCTTTTTACCTACCATCACAGATAAAACAACAGGGCAATATGTTTGACATTGTGATGGGGAAGATTGGCGTCTGAATGAGCAGGGACGGCAGAAAGGAGATTCGGCCGCCTTGCTCTAGGACAACTGAAAACACCCAACACTCAGGTTCCCTCCTCTCACATCTGGAGACACCGGAGTGAACAAACGAACAACAAGCACACACACAGTGTGCAGAATTGAAAGGCATCCATCAGTTGTCACTTAGAACAAATTAGTCTAATGATGACTAGAGAGAGTCCTGGGAGCTGCACACTCACCCTGAAGTATGGTCTATATTTTCATACATCCTCACGTCACGAACTAGCAGCCTTTTATTTCGCCTTGAAGAGCTCCTTTCAGAATGATGATTGTTATTCAAGCCAAGCTTTACCACGATGGCTGCAAAATGATCTTCCAGCCCTAAAACTCTCTTCTCATTGACCAGCTGGCATTTTACTCGAAGCAAGAGCCTCTTCCCTCAGTATTCATCCACTTATTACTGATCTATTTATTATCACTACTGACTTAGAGATTCCTATTTTTTAATGGTTTATTTTCTTGATTATTTTGATGTTCGAATTATCCCAGATTTGGCTAATGGGAGCCTCTTCAGGCTGATTTCCGTGTCTTTTTGACATACTTCTGTCACTTCTTTGGGCACTGCCTGACTCTCCAGCACAAGATGGACCAAGCTCAACTTGTAAAAGGAAAGCACAGGGATTAGAAAAAAGGAGAAAGTGGCACTTACAGATCAGAAAAGATGATTGTGCATTGGCAATCATAAGGGTTGATTAGGAATAATTATCCTAAGTGTTTAACCCACGAAGAAATAACTATGCATAGAAAGCTGGAAGGACTAGAAGAAAATGCAAGAAAACTAGAAGAAACTCTGTGAGGATGATGAGAATTGTTTTCATATTGCTCTTTTTTCCCCTGTATATCCCAAATTTTATGTGATGAGAATGGGTAATTTTTATAATGAAAAAAATATGTAAAAGGATTTTTCTTTCTAAGAATGATGGAGTGGGCCAACTCTGAGAACATTATAAAAGGATGAATAAATATGTTAACAAACGCGGAAAGCACTTCATTGTCATCAATCACGCTATCAGAACAAACAAAGCTCTATGCCACACATAGTAGGGAACCAGGTCTTAGAAAACTTGGTTTCCTGGACCTGGTTCTGCCATGTGTGCCTGGGTAACTTTAGGCAAATCACATTGTCAATCTGGGCCTCAATTTCCTCATGTGAAAAAGGAGATCATTAAGGTCTTCCTATATTAGCTGAGCAATGAGATTCAAATGAAACTATGTATATGAAAAATCCTTCAAAACATTACAAAGGCAAATCGTTTTTTTCAAGAGCTTTTAAAAAATGTTTGCTTCGTGCTTTATTGAAAGCTTACATTTTTAGCAGTTTCCTTTTACGTGGGTGCCAGAGGAGAGCTCTGGGAGTCTCTGTGACCCTGCTTGGGTCTGTCTTAGGCTCAAGAGAGCAGCAGCTCCATGGCTGTATCTTGAACTGGGTTCCCTAGAAGCCACCTGGGGATGAGGATTCATGTGTGAGGAATTTATTAGGGAGTGCTCCCAGTCAAACAAGTAAGGAAGTGGGATCAGAAAGGAAAGGAGGGAGGCCCTGCAAGGTATCTTATCAGACAAGTCACTCTGTTATAACTTTGGCTCAGCCCACAAGTGAACTCCAGTGAAAGTTACACCCCCAGAGTCATCCTGGACAGGGGTGAGGGGGCTGGAGCATTTATACCTTTGTACCCATCAGTTTCTAAAAAAGGGGATGGGGGTGGACAATCTCCTAGGCGCATTCAGGTCTCCAGTGTGCAGGCAAAGCAGATTCCAGCAGTCTTAAAGTCTGCCTCCGACAAAGAAGTGCAAGTGTGGCCAAAGATGGGCTCCAAAATGGTAAGGGAATCTGAGTGGGTGTAGGTAGAGCACTGACAACATCAGCCCAAAGAAGGCTGGACATTCAAAACATAGGAAATAAAGTGAGAACCAGTGTTACACATAGGACAGGCCTTTGGGAGGCACCACAGTTAGGCACATAGAGACTGGGCCCATAGAGGCTGAGTGACTTGCCCTGAGTCACACAGATGGCAGCCAAAATTCCAACCCTGGTCTGCCTGGGTGAAGTCCATCTGATCTGCCAAAACCTTCTCACCCTCTTCTATACCGTGTTGCTCACTACAGGGGGACGAACGCCTTTTCTATGGAGGGTCACCCACAGGGAATCCTTCATGTGCCACAGAATCTTACAGACCACCCTGCCTTCAGAAAGCTCAGAGCCCCTGTGGGTGTCCTCAGGATGGCATTAGTGGCCCCTTCCCTGGTAGTGACCCCTCTCTTCTTGAGTTTGTCCAACACGAGGCACCAAGAAGGTTGAAACATGACTTTATGAACCCCAAAGAAAGATGTCTATGTCTCAGATACAGGGTGGCCCATCTCCTGGCTACAAAGACATTATTAGTGATTCGGGGAGAGTCAGTTAGATAAACAGGTACCATCCCAAACAAAAGACCTTGTGAGCTCGCCCGTTTGTTTCTCCTTTATTGTACTTAAAGGCAATTACCCCACATCCTGCATTCTGAACATGAGCGAACATGTGAAGGAGCCAGACACACAGGACACACAGGAGCTCCAGTCACGCAGACCTCGCATCTAGCTAGACAGCAATGGTCCAGAGCCCCGGTTCCATGGCCAGCCCTGCCACACACTAGCTGAGCAACATTGGGTAAGATGTACAATCTTGTCAGGTCTGAGTATCCTTGTTCATAAAGTGGTAAAGCCATACCTACCCTATAATGGTACTGTGAGGATCTACAATATATCTATAGGGCTTCATAAAGTGTCAAGCTCAATGCACACATAAAAGTATTTTATCCACATTTGTTCTACCAGCTTGATTTTTATAAAACCAAATGCAGTCACTCCCCTTTCTCAGTATCATTGATCCAACATCCTCAGACATCCAGACACCAGCCAAGAGTTAGGACATAAACTTACAAGGCCTCTGGGTGGATGTACCAGATGACATGAATCCCTGCCCCTTCCCCACAGTGAAGAAACCAGGCTCCAATGCCCAGCATATTTTCTTCTAGGCAATTCTAACAAGCTTTGTTATTATGTCTGGTTTCTCAGAGTAGAAGCAAACAAAGACTCAAGAAGTTGGCCCACTGACCCTAGCAAAAAAGCAGTATTTAACAGCCTGACAGGAGAAATGTCCAAAAGAGTATAAATGACAGCTGTATTCACTCAAAATCACAGTCTGGGGTCAAAAGCCTACACATTCCAGAAGGCCCTGGTGTTGGTAATAACTCAAGATGCTAAGAATCAAGTTGCATTATGTCCTGTGTTCTCTAATAGTGCAGGGAAAGCTAGTAGTAGAAAAATTGGCAGAAAAATGTCCAATAGCACTAGGAACTAAATACTGGTATGTATTTTCTGAACTGAAAACACTTGATGCTGGTGAGGGTAAGGCAAAACTGGTTCCAGAAAACCAAAAATGACATAAATGTCTCAAAATAAAGGAAAGAAAAAGTGAATTCTAATAGAATAAAATGACATGTAGCAAGCACTAAAAATGGAAAATTAGAAATCTATACAGAAACAGGGAAAATGGCTTATGATGTCAATGAGAAACCACAAGACACTGAGTTGCATGTATAGACCACATCCAAGTGCCCACAACCATATTTCCCTAAGAAAAAGAGAGTGCAAGGAATATCACTGTGCCTTTATGCTTGCCATCCCCTCCTTCCTTAGCACTTTACAGGCAGGGAAACTGAGGCCAAGTGGCTGCCTTTGTTATTGAGAACTTGCCCCTACAGTTTCCATGTGGCCTACACGAGGAGAAGAGGCAAAGAAGAAAAGCTGAAGACCAGGCACCGGGAGGATCATGTCCCAGAGGACATGCGGGGCTGGGGGTGGAGAGGGCTGGTTCAACATGTGGCTTTGGCACATGCTTTCTAAGCCACGAAGCCTGTTCAGTGACAGGCCCCGAGGAACAGAGGCAGGTCCTACCTAGTGTCCGCCCTCACAGAGCACATGGGAGGGGGAGATGGCCTCTGCCTGAAGTGATCAGGGAAGGCATCTAGAGCTTTCTAGAAGAAAAAGGAGGCCCTGCGTGGGGCAGTTGCCGACCTCCCAGGGAGTGAGCCTGGCTGGAGGTGGTGCTGAGCCTGACCGTCCTACAAGGAAATGCCTTGGGGCCACCAGAGAAGAGACAGAGGACACTGTACAACAAAGCAAGCCAGAGGTGAGAGAACCAGAACTGAGAGGACCCTGGTATCTTTTCATACGGTGCCAGCCCTCTCAAGGTCAAAGAGGAGATGAGTTCAAGAAGGGGACCTTGGGGCAGGGACAGGAGGTCTGGGCAGGCTATCTCCAGTGGGCCCTGCACAGCCAATCCTGGACCCGCGCTTCTACCCTTCAGGGACACACACTGCAGGCCCCTGACTGCACTGTTTTTCTCCCCGATTCTATTGCTTCAAATCCGAGTGAGACAGGAAAGTCCAAGAAGCTCTCTGCCCCTCATTGTGCATGACTGCACTTACTTAACTCTTACCATGGTTTCCTCACGGCTTAATTTTCCTATATAGTTTTAAATTCCTGTGTCTGCAGTCAGATTCCTCCTGCAACTCCTAGCCTTCTTTTTGTTCTTCATGTTGTTTGTATCTTATGATTTTCCTTAATTAGTCCTGAGGTTAGTTTATATTACCAGTTTTTCAAAGAACTGGCTTTGTTTTGTTGATCATCTGTACTGATGTATTGTTTGCTTCGGTTGTTTCTTTTTCACTCACTTCTAATTTCATCCTTCTACATCCTCTGGTTTTATTTCATTCCTTTTCTAGCTTCTTGGATTGAAAGTTCAGTGATCTCACTCCTTATTTTTTAAATTTTTCTCCTTTAATAGTGAGGATAGTTAAAGCTACAAATTTCCCTCCGAGCACTGATTTGACAACATCTAAGAGATCTGATATTTACCAGTGTGCTTTTGTTTGCAGGTGTACGGATTTGCAGGGTGGAGCTATCTTTCAGTAACTGAATTCTAATTGTTTTGCATGATGACAGCATTTTGGAGTTCACTGAGATTTCCATTGTTTACTATTTTTTTCTTAACATTTTTTTAAAATTGAACTATGACACACACTCAGTAAAGCGATTACAGATTATGTGTTTAGCTTGAGGAGTTTTTACAAATACATATACCAGGGGCACCTTTGTGGCGCAGTCAGTTATACAACTGACTCTTGGTTTCGGTTCAGTTCCTGATCTCAGGGTTGTGATATCTAAAATCAATCAATCAGTCAATCAATCTTTAAAAAAATACATATACCTATGTCTCTGTCTATGGATCAACACATAGAATATTACCAGACCACAGAGGACTTTGCCCCCTCCCTATCAATACCCCTCAGAGATATCATCATGATTCATTTTTCCATTCATAAGTTTTTGAAGTTCTTATAAATGAAATCATACAATATGTATTCTTTTGTGTCTAGTTTTCTTCTCTCTACATTATGTCTGTGAGATTCATCCATGTTTTTCACTGTAGCAATGGTTTATTTCATTTTCACTGAAGCACAGTTGTCCATTGTACAAAGACATTGTAATTTATTATCCATTCTACTGTTGTAAGACACTTAGGTTGTTACCAATGTATAGCTATCATAAACAATGCCGCTATGAACATTCTTATAAATATCTTTAATACAGACATGCATTTCTTACAGGTATATATATATGAAAGTACTGATTAACTTACAATTTTTGGATTCTGAGTGTATTTTTTCCTATATAATTTAAAATCTTATTTGGGTCAAGGTAGGATATAAAAATATTTTATTATGTGTGACTATGTCAAATGAATCAGGGGTTGTAACTCACAGCAGTATTCTCCCCCTGGCCCCTAGTCTTCAAACTTAGAAGAATCCTAGAACCCAGATCTCTGAGGCAGTGGCTCCTAAACTTCCATCTCGGAATCATCTGGAGCACTTGTTAAAAATGCACAGTGTTGTCTCTGCCCCAAACCTATTACCTTGGTTTCTCCAGGAGCGGGACCCAGGGACCTGCATTTTAGCAAGTATCCCCAGGTGGTTCTACTGCTCATCAAGGTGTCAAACCTTCCTGGGTTCCATGTTTCCATGACTGTGGACCAGTGAAGTGAATTATCACCATCCCAGGCAGCCTGAGACCCTCTGTATCCCGTACTGAGAGCCCCAGTTATAACTGTGTTCTCTCTCTGCCCACTTCCTTCTTGCCTTCACTCCTAAAAGCCCAAGTAAAGAATGTAGATGGTTTATCAGAATTACCAATAAGCTTGGGTGGAATGGCCCCTTTCTTCACTGCACCCATGGGAAACTGAGGTTAGGGAGATGAAGGAGAGTCCATAGGGAGACAGAGTCCTATCCTCCCTGTGTCTACCATAAGGAAAAAGTCCTGCAAAGGGAAATCCCTTAGTCCCAAGTTTCCTAAGAGTTTTAGTGTTCCAGAAGAGGCCTGTGTTATCAGAGCAAGCATGGCCTTGGGAAGCAAGACAGACCCAAGGTCAAATCCTAGCTCCTCTCCTTGAGGCAAGTAAATGGAGGTTTCTGAACCTCAGGTCCCAATCTTGAAAATGGGTTTCAAGCTGATATTAGGGTGAGAGCTAATATATACATGAAGCATTTGGTATAATTATTATTAAGAGAATACCAGTCATGTGGGAAGTCCTGTCACTTTGTCTGGAATAGTACACAGGCTGGGTGGCAGAAACAGTGGGAGAAAGGAATCCTGATTCTCCCAATGCCTTACCTACTGCTTTTAGGTTCTTCCTTCCTCTTGTGACCTGCATGCCTGAACTCCAAGTTCACCTAGGAGCCCTTTCATTGGACACACATTTCCTGAGCAGCAACTGTAGACTGGGTCCTGAGGGGCCACTGGGGTTTTGGTTCCTGCCCTGAGGAGTACCCACCTTAACAGACAGGCAGGAGTGGGTATGGACAGCTACAGTACAGAGGGCAAAGTGAGAGTCTTGGTGAGGAAGTGGAGTTGGGGTGGGCCCCAGGGGCCGAGGCAGGCACGGGCAGGGAGAACACACCAGATGACGGCAAGCCTAGCCGTTTAGTGGAGGGGCGCCTGGGTGGCTCAGTCGTTAAGCGTCTGCCTTCGGCTCAGGTCATGGTCCCAGGGTCCTGGGATCGAGCCCCACATCAGGCTCCCCGCTCCGCGGGAAGCCTGCTTCTCCCTCTCCCACTCCCCCTGCTTGTGTTCCCTCTCTCGCTGTGTCTCTCTCTGTCAAATAAATAAATAAAGCCTTTAAAAAAATATATATATATATATATAAATGGGCAAGTGGAGGGTCAGGGACTTGGGCAAACACTCCCAGTGGCTCTAAAACCTGGCTCCCCTGAGTCTCCATCTATTTTGGAATTTATCTTTTAGGGAAAGCTCGATTGATATAGGGTCAGTCAAGAGCCCAGCAGATAGGTAAGCTTAGTATGAACTTGTAGGTATGAAGCAAATCAAAGACATTAAGCAAGCTGAGATTCATAAAGTCTTTTGTTTGCCTGTCTGAGCTAACATTTCACAAAGAAGGACATCCCCCAGCAGAGTACATGTGAGTTTGTGTTAATAAGTGGTATTTATAAAGTATTTTGGTCTCAAAATCACATCTACATGAACGACCAGATGCAAGAACAAGAACTCACCTTGGACAGCACTTCACTCTTTCCATGGCCAAGCCTTGCGCTTGGTGCATGGGTCCCGGGAGTCAGGAGGCCTGTGTTCTAGACAATCTATGCCTGACTTGCTTTGTGATCTGGGCAATTCCCTCTCCCTCTTTGGGCCTCCGTATCCCTGTCTGTGAAATGCAAGCATTAGGCTAATCGTCTCCCAGGGCTCCTTCAGACCCAGGGCTCTCAGGTCCTGCTGTCTTTTTTTGGATACTTGTAACAGCGCTAGAAGGTAGACATCATCATGCCCATTTTACAGATGGAGAGTCAAAGCTTAGAGGAGGGAAGAGTCAGAGGTCACCAAAATGTCAAAGGCTGAGCCGGCATGGAACCCAGAGCCCCACACCTTTCCCAAGTATACCTCCTCGAAAGCCATATGTGCACATATGCGTGTACATGCATGCATGTAGGGCAGGGAGCACGTGGAAACATGTGCCCCAGAGCCGCCCTGCAGTTGTTCCTGGATGCTGCAAGTGCAAACTCGCTGGCTGGGCCAGGCCTGTTCCAGGCAGTTCCACCCTGTAGGAGGCAGGAGAAGAGGAGCAGGGGGGAGGAGGGAGCTACACCTACATTTTTGTGCTCCTCTCTGATTTCAGCGGCTGCAATGCAGGCTCCTGGCTGTTGTGTACTTAGCTAAGTCTGAGTGATTCCATACACGGGCAGTGGGCCGGAACCCTCCCCTCCAAGCATTGAAACTGACAAGCTCCTCTCCCGGCTGGGATTCAGGCCTGCAAGGGCACTGGCGGCCCTTCCTGCCCATGCGCTCTGAAACACACACACACACAGACACGCGTGCACGTACACACTTAGCAAGTGATTCCCCCACTCTGGCCCCTGGTTCCTCATCAGTAAAATGGGAGATGACTCACTTTGCCTGACCAGCGGATCCTCTGAATTCAGAGACACTGAAGCTGGTTGTACAAACAGAGCTGGGAAGACCCTGCTGGGATCATGCTCAGCCAATCCGCCCACACAAATGGCAAAGAACAGGGGTTTTTTCCTTTTTTAAAAAATAATGAAATAAGCCACATGGGCTGCCTTTTAAATGAGATTAGGTAAGTTTACTCTGGTTTTATCTTAATATAAAATTAGTGATTTCGACCTCAGAATCATGCTGTCTGGGGTGCCCCACCTCCTCCCCATCAAATCTGGAATGGATTGCAGAGAATACCCTGATTGATGATTCAAAACAAAGATACTGATTTTGGACTTCTAACCTCCAGAACTTTGCAATAATAAAGGTGTTGTTTAAAAAAAAAGGGGGGGTAGATGCTATAGGGAGGTAGTTAATAGAATGAACTCTGGAACCAGACTGCCTGAGCTCAAATCCCAGTTCCTCCACTTGCTGGTACATCATGTTGCCTTGGATGTGTGATTTCATTGCTTTGTGCCTCAGGCTCCCCATCTGCCAGGTGAGGTGATTATAGTACCTACTCCATTGGGTGATTATGAGTGTCTGCGCGTACAAAACTGCTCAATAAGAGCGGTTGTATTGGGGGTGCCTGGGTGGCTCAGTTGTTAAGCGTCTGCCTTCAGATCATCAGCTCAGGTCATGATCCCGGGGTCCTGGGATCGAGTCCCTCATCAGGCTCCCTGCTCAGCAGGAAGCCTGCTTCTCCCTCTCCCACTCCCCCTGCTTGTGTTCCCTCTCTCGCTATGTCTCTCTCTGTCAAGTAAATAAATAAAATCTTCAAAAAAAAAAAGAGGGGTTATTATTTTTTCTTGGAAGCACAGTAGGTGGTAATGGTCATATCCAAGGTCGCTCAGTGATTCACTGCCAGTGCCAAGGCTGGCCCTGAGCTCTCCGGTGCCTCCTCCAGTCTACACTGGCTTTGGGGGAACCCTCTGTCATTGGAGGGTGGGGCAGCTACTCTACCCCATCTCCCTGCCCACAGCCTTGTCTACAGCTCCCATGGGAGTTTTCAATGAGGGAAACTCAAACTCTCGCTGGGTAAAAGCAGAAAGGTAAGGCTCTCTGCACCATTCTCTCTAATGCTAGCTCCAACATCACTGTCATCTGTGACTCGATACAAGGGTCTGGTGGCAGAGGGCCGGAAACCCTGAGAGCTATAGGGACCCAGAAATCTATTAGAAAAGGAATAAACTGAACAAAGAATTGGGCTCCAAATTCTGTTCTGCCTGACAAGCTGGCTGACCTAGGCAAGTCACTTCACCTCTCTGAGCCTTTGGAGATAACAATACTGTTTGAAGTTCTTAAGGTGAGGATTTGACAAGATCAGAAATGTCTCACATTCCAAAGGATGTCAATATAAAAGCATTTGCTCAGTTCAGTGAAGGTATGAGAAGAGGTCAAATGTGGAGACTGACTCTAACCTACTAAGCTGCTGAGAGCCATCATAAGCCAACATGATTGAAAAATTCCTATGGAGTAATTTTATTTGCAATGCAAATGCAGCCCAAGAAGCCAAGACACAAAAGATCAAGTCATGGAGGCTGTGTCTGTCTTGAAGGCAGCCTTGCAGAGGGTGGGAAAACGGAGAGGCTTCAGGGGACACACTGTGAAATAGCACTCTGGCCAAAGAGGCAAGCATGTGGCTTTCAGTGTTAGCCAGCACTGGGTTTGAATCCCTGCTTGGCCACTTGCTGACAGCTGAGTGACCTTAGGTAAGTGCCTCAACCCTCTGCCTCACAGCTTCCTCATCTGTAAAATGGGCATAATAATCATGGCCCATGTGGCCGTGTGCAGGATTATGCAAGGTGATGCAGTGAAACGCTCCTGGCGCACAGTAAGCTCAATAAACGGAAGTTACTGTTCTCACTTAGGGTTCTCTTGTTTTGGGGGTGATAGAAATAAAACTCAAGTAAGTTTTATTTCTTAATAAGGTTTCAGAAGGCATTTTATTGGTTTAAGTAACCAAGAAGGGTAGGACTGGATTTGGCCTTAGGGAGGGAGGTCTGGGACCAGGAACTCAAACACCAAGACACTCTCTCCTCAGCTTTTCATCTCTAACTGGTGGCTTCCTTCCTTCCTTCCGCAGACAGGCTTCCCCATGGATGAGGACATGTCTTCCAACAGCTCTAGGCTCACACCTCCATCACCCATTAGGAAAGGATTCTTTCTCATCAGCTTAAAAAAAAAAAAACACCCAAGAAAGGACACCAATTTGCCTGGCTTGGGTCACATGATCACCCTGGACCAATCACAGTAGCCAGGAGGATGGCGTCCTCAGATGGGCTCAGCCTGGGTCATGTGCCTGGGGCGCTGGGGATGTGCTAGAAGAAAGAGAGGACCAGGGTACTGTGCAACTTCCTCCTCTGGGAGTCCTGTATGTGGGTGAGGATGGGGAACACTTCTCTGTGCTAGGTGCTGCGGATGGCACGAAGCCACTTCTTACAAGTGTTACATCCTCTTGGTGTGCCAGGTTTATCCTTAAACATACTCTTTGTAGAAACAGCTCGACTTAATACGGCTTAATGCTGCCCAAATCCACCATCTTCAGCCGCTATTTGCGGAGCTTACGCAGAGCTCACAGCAGGCAAAGCCGAGGCACGGTGACAGTCTCACTGGAGGGCCTATAGTGGATCTTTTCCTGCCCCTGCCTACTGTCTCCAGACACAGCTGGATGCTGGCCTCCTGGATGCCTCCTGGACGCCAGGCCGCAGATCTCACAGAGACTGGGGGTGCTGTTCTTAAAGCAAAACGTGACAGTGCTGGAAGGGACCTCAGGAACCACCTGGCCCATTTCATAGATGGGGAGACAAGCCAAGAGAGGGCAAGGCACCCTGCCTACCCAAGGACACAGAGCTCCTTTGGGAACAGTGTCTTCTTCCTCAAGCACCATCAACCTGTGGGTGTGGTAGGTCTTCAATAAATATTAAGTGAGTGAATGAATGAACTAAGGTTTTCATCCAGACCTCTTGCTTTCCAGGCCCATATGACTCTGCTCCCTCTTGAACCTAAGAATCATAATTTCTAAATCTAAAGTCCTTGCCCATTCTAAGGGGGATGGGTCCTTGGCCAGGATGAGCAGGAGCGATGGAGAGGTGCTGACAGGACCAAAATGCTGCCAATCCTAGCTGAAGGGAATGAGAAGTGGTATGTGGTACTGGGGCAGGCAGGTGGGGAGGACAGATCGGAGAGGGGTAAGTATATACTCATCATCTTTGTGTAATTTAGGATTTGGTCCTGTGTGTGATAGGGCAGGGATTCCATTCGCATCTGCCAGATGAGAAACCTGAAGCTCCGAGAGGGCAGATGACTTACTCAGCCTTCCTCCCCCTCCCCTGCCCAGGCCCCAGCAGTTTTCAGAGGAGCTTAGACCCGTTCCCAGGTGTAGGTGTCTCAGCTTCTGGCTCACAACCCTCGGTGGCAGACACATGGGACCTCAGCATCTTCCACTCTGCCTAGGAGCTCTCCCTGGTGGTACTTCGCAGGGCAGACCAGACATGCTGGGAATGAATAGCCCCCTCCCTGGAAATGATCCTTAACCAGTGGCTGACACCCTGACACCCAAGTTGGGGATACATACTCCAGCTGCCTTGCCCCTCAGGTGGCTTAACACCGAGGCTGAACACGTACATGTACCACACTGGTTCCCCAGCATGGTCAAGATCCAGTTGCCCAATAGCGGTCACTTGCATGATAACAAGTCATTCATTGTGTTGTCTCCCTGTCCTGCTTTACTTCCATGATCCCTGGCGGCATTTCCTGGGATCTTCTCCTAAATAAACTACATGCACTTTAATCTTTGCCTTAGAGTCTGCTTCTAGGTTAACCCAAACTAAGACAACCACCTGCTTTTTAAAAAAGAGAGTGGACCTATTGGCTAAATTATGACAAATGCAGCCCATAAAAAGGAAATCCAAGTCAGGTCTAGAATGCCACAATGCTGTCTTATTACCCGCCTGCCCCTCTCCTGGATCCCACCCTCACCTGTCCTACAAGTTTCTCCACCATCCACTAAGGAGGTCATTACCTGTGAGGGTGTCACAAATCATGCTACTGAGAACCAGCACCATGCAAGGCGGACTCAATCCCTGAGCTCTGGGTGACAGTTTCCCATGGCTCCGATAAGATGCCAGGAGTGAGTTGGCATCTGCCCTGCCTTCTCAGGAAGGCGCTGGTCTGTCCCTGTGCCACCTATGAGCACAGCTTCATGTCACCTCATTCCTGGACTGACCCTACAGTATGATCTGTGCCTGGGTCTGAGGACCAGAATCATGGAGTCATGGAACGCTGAGCAGGAGAGACCCACGGGACCAAGTGCCTTGTCTAACCCTCCCATTGTAAGGGGGAGGAGATGAGACCTGGAGAGATGAGGTCTTGTCCAAGGTCACACAGTGAATCAGATATGGGGGTCTTGTCCTGGGCAGGCGCACAATGGGCATCAGGTTGGAATGGGGCATGAACCTAACCTTTTTCCTTTTATTTCCAGTGATGTTTTTGCTTATTATCAAAAATTATGAAAAGAGGAGAGGGGCACATGACAGAAGACCAGAAACCCAGGATTTAAGGCTAGGCAGACCTTGACTTGAAACCCAGTTTTGCTGACTGTTGGCTGAGTGACTTTAAGCGACTCAGTACCATGTGCCTCAGTTTCCATGATTGTAACATTAAGGTTCTATTAGCCATCAACAGGGCTGTCAGAGACAACTAAGGTAGAAGGCACCTGGTAATAAACACTGGTCAACTCTGAATCTCAAATGAGATGCTGCCCATCTTTAAGCCCCCATGTGGAATAAACTCCAGGGAGGTTAAACAGAAATACTCTCACCATGTTCATAGTCACTTCTGGAGAGTTTACAGCAGGGTCTGGTGTGGAATTTGCAGCTTGTGTGCTTCAGAGTACTACTCTGTGTGAGAAAAGATGCCATGTGAACAAAGAACTGCACTGCCAAGTAAGTTTGGAAAGAGTTCCAAGTTTGTGTACCGCAGGACTTCTCAAGGCCGCTGCTTCTGGATGTGCTCTTGCATGTACAGCATTTCCTGGTGTATCCAACCATGCAATTCTTGTCAGGAGCACTAAATGTTCCCCAGCAGTTGGGGATGCTGCAGTAAACAGTTTGGGAAACAGTTGCTGGACTACTGTTAAGGCCACCAGTCTGAAATCAGGAGCCTTTGCTTCTTATTTTGTGTTTGCCACTTACTCACTGTGTGACCTTAGACATGTCCCTGACCCATATGGGCCTCAGTTACCCCATCTGTAAAATGAGGGGGGGAGGAATGGAATTCCTAAGGGTGCTTCTAGTTCTCATGTGCTGGAATCTCAAAGCTGGTCTCTACCATTAGCTCCCCACTTTTAACCCTAGCACACCCAATTCTGGCTAAGGACAGTGCTGGGACAAGGGCGGAGGGTCCCAAGAGGGTGCCAGCAAGCAGGGTCACTGCTGGTCCCATGTCTTGCTCCAGAAAGGTAGGAGGAACTGTTGGGGCAGGGCCCTTCCAGCCTCCTGCCTGGAGACAGGAGAGCTGCTACCCTACCCTCCCTCCTCCTCTGCCCCCCTGCCGGGACAGTCAGCCGCTGGGGGATTAAGAACAGGCCCAGCGCCCATTCAAGCCATTCAGCAAGACAGGAAGCCAAGCTCGCTCCTGCCCGCCCGCCCGCCTCTGCTGGGCAAGTCTGCAGGATTATGCACATTGTGTTGCGGCCTTGCACAAAGGGAGGCCCAGCCCATGGGAAAAGGCTGTGTCCAGGCGGGAATCCACCACCCTGTAGCCAGGGCAGGCTGCGGGGCTGCAGAGCTCATCTGCCTGTCTGCCAGGCTGGAGGCTGCACACTCACAGGTGCCTGGGTTGCCCTTTACCTGCACAGGGGGTAGCTTGGGACTCCCAGGGGCATGATGGGTGCCACCCCTTACAGTGTCCACCAAAACAAGGTCCCCGCATCCACACACAAAGTTTTAGCCTGAGTGCAGGAGTCTTTTCTTGGGACAAGGCAGACATCTGCACAAAAGGCAGGTAGGATGCAGGAGGCAGGCAGGCAGGTGAGGACAAGTTCATCTCCCTGAGCCAGAGGCTCCTGAAGGCCTCTGAGGAACTGGCATGTTCATTTTCTCTACCTTCTTACAGCCACCATCTAATTGTTGACCTGGACAAGCTGCATTTGGCTTTGAAGGTGACTCGAATAAAGAGATGTTCTCGTCAGTTCCCAAGGGCCAAGGCCAGATCTGGCCAGACAGCCGGGCTCTGTTGCAGGTCAGTCCCATCTGGCCACTTGAAGAGATGGGCCTTCACTATCTGGGATCCTATGGAAAAGATGTATGCCCCAGGTGGTAGAGAATGCCCTAAACCTCACTTATTCCTCATTTCAGCCATATCTGTGTATACCTGGACCATTACTGACAATGTTTTTCTTTTTATCAACTTTTATACTGACACAACTTCTTTGGCCCTTTGCTAAGCAATAATATCTGTGAAATCATGGGTCTTATGTGCTAGTTCCTAATATAACAAAAATAATTCCCCAATCATAGAAAAAAATGGTTTGGCCCTAGACTACCTACAGTCAGCTTGAACATTGTCCATGGTAAGTGAGGTAGAGAGAATGGGGATTGGGTAAGATAGTCACCAAGCCACCTTTTGCTCTTTGGATCTGGGTATATATGAAACTGGGAATCCTTAATGCCACTGATTCCAAAATTCTCCACAGCCACTTAAGCCAGACCCTCAACAGTCATCCCAGACCCCTCCTCCTTACTCACCCCTCTGATGCATTCACTAGGCCTCCTGAACACCTCGCTCATCTGCCCCATCCTCTCCCATCCCAGTGGCCGCCCCCTCAGTTCAGGCTTTCATCCACTCTCCCCAGTTCCCTGCAGGAGTCACCTTGCTGGTCTGCCTGTCACCTCCTGACCACCTCCAATCCACTCTCCACCCTGCAACCTGGGTACTCGTTCTGCCATGCATATCGAAAGCACCTGGAATACGGTAAACACTCCATTAAAACACCTACGGTATTTTCAAAGATGCAAATCTACTTATGTCTCTTTACTGCTTAAAAGCCTTCCATGGTTTCCCCCATAGACCTCAGGACACCTGGAAATTCCTTAACCTGGTATAGAAGGCTCTTCTGATCTAGCCCCTCCCTACTCCTTTAACTACATTCTTCATCCCACCTCTACCCCTGCACTCCAGTGACCAAAGCGTGAGGTGGCCACATGTGCCACGCTGTTCCCTGTCTCTGTGCCTTTGCAGATTCTGTCTCTTCTCCCAGGAATGTCCCCCTCCCAGACCACCACCTCTTCTTCAGCTGGCTAGCCAATTTAGGGTCTTACTAAATGGCATCACCCTCTCTGTATTTGTCAGCTTGTGCAGCATAACAAACCACCCCAAAACATAGTAGCTTAAAACAAAACAAAACAAAAAAACCTCTGAATTTTTCTCACCAGTCTGTAGGTTGGGTGGATAGTTCTGGTCTGGGCTGGCCTCACTCACATATGCAGGGCCTCAGCTGGGATGTCTGGAACAGCAGGGATGGCTAGAATCTCTCTTGACATGACCTTATCCTCCAGGAGGCTAACCTGGATTTGTTTACATGGTAGATTCAGGTTCCCAGCGACAAGAAAGAGGGCAAGCCTAATTGTGCAAGTAGCGCTTATGAAGTCTCTGCTGGCATCACATTTGCAAACATCCACTGGCCAAAGCAAGTCACATGATCAAGCCTGGCTTCAATAGTAGACAAGGAAGGCAACCCCCAATGGACACCGAAGGCAAGGTACAGGGATCTTGAAGAGGGAACAGAGGACAGAGAACTTCTCTAGGAATCAATTAACAAAGGCTTACACTTGAACTTTGAGTAATGTCCTACAACAGGCCCAAAGATGCTCTTCAAATGTTAATAAACTCCCTGAGATAAGAGAGTATTACTCTCCTGCAGGTGGCCCAGAATCAGAGTCCAGACGAAGATGGGTGGATGTGGGAACAGACCTGAATGGAGGCCCTTCCTTAGTTGAGTCGTTCTTGATCTTTGGAGATTGGGACACACTCTCAGTACTAGGGTTTCTAGAGGCATGCCTGAAGGGATTATGCTGTACTGCCAGGTTTGCAGGGTTTACTTGCTTGCCCCTCAACATTGTGACACCATTTACTAGAACTGATGGCTGCTAGGCTTATTCCCTTACACACCCACAAAGCAGAGTTCTGTGTGTAATCCTATGTCAAGATGACCCCTTGTTACTTGTGCTTACTTCTCACTCATAGTGAGTTGTACCCATAATCCCTCCAGTTCAATCTTCTAACTACATCAGGACTTACTGTAGCTGAAATTGAGTTTACATTTTTTTCAGTACTCCAGTATACCCTGCTTAGGAAGTGCTGCTTTAGTCAGTCACACAGCTAAGCCAGTGAGACCCTCTATCAAGAAGCTGGATATTTGGGGCACCTGGGTGGCTCAGTCGGTTAAGCATCTGCCTTCGGCTCAGGTCGTGATCCTACGGTCCTGGGATGGAGCCCCACATCGGGCTCCCTGCTCAGTGGGGAGTCTGCTTCTTCCTCTCCCTCTGCCTGCCAATCTGCCTACTTATGCTCTCTATCTCTCTGTCAAATAAATAAATAAAATTTCTAAAAACAAAACAAAAAGAAACTGGGTATTTGTCACAGCCTATCAATTTACAGTATGTTGCATATGCACTTAGGCATAAATATATTTAAAATATATGTAATTCTTGTTTAATAATACACCTCATTCTCTTTTAGTGGTTCCATTTATCTTAACATTTTTTTGATTGAGATATTATTATGTGAATACAGTGAAGTACTAGAAATGTCCTAGATCTTGATCTTGGTGTAAACATGTATGTTCCTTTATGTCTGACTTCTTTTGCTCAGAGTAATGTCTCTGAGATACATCCGTGTTGTTGCATATATCAGTAGTTTGTTCCTTTTTATTGCTGAGAAGTATTCCCTTGTGTGAATATATTACAATTTGTTTATGGACATTGGGCTGTTTCTAGTTTAGGGGTATTATGAATAATGCTGCTAGGAATACATACTCTTGTACTTGTCTTTTGGTGAACTACATTTCTCTGTGGTATATATTCAAGAGTGGAATGGCTGGATCATAGGATAGGTGTATATTTAGCTCTAGTGTGTAATTTCAAAGAGTGACTGAGGTTTTTCCTTCATAAAGTCCCCCCAGGTACTGTTATACATAGACTCCCAGACTGGTTGGATTCTGCCTGAATGTCAGCCTATATTCTAGTGCTCCAGATGGGCCCAACTGGATCAGCAGCCCCCTTTACAGAATGCTGTCTAAAAAAAAGAGTTTTTTCAGCCTTGTCTATGTTATACAATTCATTGGCACTCTCTCATACTTTATTCCAAACATCATTTGACATTTCACCAGACTGAATGCTCCTTGAGGGCCGGTAGTCTGCCATCCCTGTAATTCCTCTTGCTTGGCATGCAATAGATAATTAATGTTTAAAGATAAGTAATAATAATTAGTTAGCTGTTACTGTGTGAGAAATTATGTTAAAGCTCGGTGGCCTAAAACAACATTTGTTGTCTCACAGCTTCTGTGGATCAGAGATCCAAGAGCAGCTTAGTTGGGTGGTCTGGCTCAGAGTCTGTCATGAGATTACAATCAAGGTATTGGCCAGAGCTACAGGCATCCAGTGGCTTGACTGGGGCCAGAGGATCCTCTTCCTAATTCGCTCACTGCTGACTGTTGGCTGGAGACCGGCAAGCTGGCTTCCCCAGAGCGAGTGATTTGAGAGAGAGCAAGTAGCAAGCTGTAGCTTCGTTTATGATCTAGACTTTGAAATCACACATGGTCACTTTTGCTTTATTCTGTTCATTAGAAACGAGGCACTAGGTCCAGTCAGTACCCAAGAGGAGGAGAATTAAGCCCCACCCCTTGAAGGGAGGAATATTAAAGAATTTGTAGACATATGCTAAAACCACCATCTCTAATAATAGCTAACATCTGTTGAGTACTTACTATGTGCCAGGTGCTATACTATGTATTTTTCACTGAGTATTTTGTTTAATCCTTATTACAACCCTACAAGGAAGATACTATCTTTAATTTTTCAGGCAGGAAACTGAGGTGCTGAAATATGAAGGAATCTGCCCAACATCCCACAGTAGCTAACTGAGCTAGGATGGGAGCCCAGAGGTCAGATTCCCAGAGATCTTGCTCCTAACCACTAAGTAACACAATGAACAAGAGACAGTGGAGGATTCTATGCATTTAGGGTTCTCAGATGGAGTGGTAGGCTGAATGGTGGACCCAAAGATATGTCCATTTCCTAATTTCTGGAACCTGTGAATATGACCTTATTTGGCAAAGGATGTGATTAAGAGGAGATGCTTACCCTGGATTATCCATGTAGGCCCTACATGCAATCATATGCCGCCTCATAAAAGAGAACCACAGGGAGTTTTACACAGACAGAGGAGGAGAAAACAGGGAGGAAAAGTTATATGAAGACAGGGGCTGAGACTGAAATGATGCGGACACAAGCCAAGGAATGCTGGCAGCCACCAGAAGTCAGAAGAGGCCAAGAATGCATCCCCCCTCTCCCCCATGGAGTCCAGAGGAACTGCAGCCAAGCCGACACCTTATTTTGGGACTTCTGGCCTCCAGAACTATAAAAGAATAACTTGCTATAGTTTTAAGCCACTAAGTTTGTTGTACTTGATTATGGCAGCCAGAGGAAACTAATACAGATATAAAGTGTATCCTACCTCCCTGTTCGGTGTCACTCTTGATAGAGTGGAGTGTTTCAGGCTTATTAACGTGGTTCCTGTCTTTGGACCAGCTTGGCAACAACTCAGCCTGAAAGCAGTGGAAAAATTAAAATCAGGTTAAAAGGAAAGGAAGAAAATTGTGTAATAACCATCTATATTGTCATGATTGAACTTAAGTTTTACTCTGAGCTTCCCGGTAGCTGTGGCCAAAAGAGAATCTAGATGGATTATATAATTTTCATTTTCTGATAAAAAGGACACACATCTATTCTTCAAAAAATACACATCTTTCCCTTATATTACATACTAAGAACAACTGAGCAAGTGTGTCTTCACCCGCTGAACAAAGCAAGAGATAAAATATCAAGAGTGACTTCGAGAAGATCAAGGGACTATCTTCATGTAGAGGTTCTTGTGTAATCCCTGGATAAAAACCCCAGCCTGACAGAGAAACACAATTCAGCGTCACCCAGGCTGGCACCCAGGAATGACAGCTCGTGTGCGTGCAGGGTGCCAAGGATCAAAAAGTGCTTTTATACACATTATCCTACATATGCTCAACGGCTCCTGAGAATCAGGCAGGGCAGACCATGTAATCTGCCCTTTACAGATGTAGAAACCATGGCCCAGAGAAGTGAAGAGATTAGACTGCCCCAAGGTCACACAGCTGATGAGTGAAAGGGCTGGGTTTCAGTGAGGCTCCAAGAATAGTAGCTTCCACTTAGTCCAGATGCTTCCTATTGCTCTACAAGGATTTCATGCTCATCTGTCCTAACTCTCCAAGCACACTGAGCCTGTGTGGGACGGGTCCTACTCTCACACTTCTTGGGAAGCCCCCAGTACCTACCCAGGGCTGGTTGGTCAAAGACCATACCTCACCCCCAGCCTGCCTGGTCCTTCAGATCAGGTCCTAAGCCCACTGGGAAGAGTCTCTTAAAGGAGAGGAGGTGAGGGGGCGCTGATTGTGGGGCTCAGACCCAGCATGAGGAAGAGAGATCCAAGAGGAAGGGTCATGCCGGCCCAGCTGGGGTGTGGCCCGGGTGCTGTCCACCCTGCAGTGCTGACTGGCATCAGGTTCCTGGGGAAAATGGGACCCCCGACGGAGACAGGTTTGGTCTTCCCATCTCCCACCCTGTATGTCCAGAGGCTGACAGTGTTGGAGTCATTTTATCACCTGAGGGACTGGGAGGAGGAGATGAACTGGCCACTTCTGCTCCCCTCCCTTGCTTTCTCCCCGCTCCACGCCCTTTGGTGCCTCTTTCTCCCCATTCATCCTCTTCCTCTCTCAATCCGTTCCTATCTCCTCGCCATTCCTCTGGAGTCACTTTCTTTCCACCTCTATGCTTATCTGCTCTCTGTTTCTTCCACTCTATGCTTATCTGCTCTCTGTGTCTTCCACTCTATGCTTATCTGCTCTCTGTTTCTTCCACTCTATGCTTATCTGCTCTCTGTTTCTTCCACTCTATGCTTATCTGCTCTCTGTGTCTTCCACTCTATGCTTATCTGCTCTCTGTGTCTTCCACTCTATGCTTATCTGCTCTCTGTGTCTTCCACTCTATGCTTATCTGCTCTGTTTCTTCCACTCTATGCTTATCTGCTCTCTGTTTCTTCCATTCTATGCTTATCTGCTCTCTGTTTCTTCCATTCTTCCTCTTTCCTCTTCACTCACTAGCTGTGCAACTACTTGTAAGTGTCTTAAATTCTCTGAGTAAAAGCCCTGACCTCAGCTTTATGGCCAGTAGAGAGAAAATGCTCACTTCACGTGCATTGCCCTCACCCATTTCCCTTTCTCCCAGGGTGGGTGGGGACACCACCTTAGCTCCCTTTGCCTCCCTCAACTGAGCCCAGCATGCTGACTGCTCAACAACCACTGGAGAAAGCCTTGGGGCATGATCATCTTCCTCCACCTGAGACAGACTCTGGTCCAGAGTGTCTGGCTGCACCCAGCAGGGCAGGGGGGTGACAGATGATGTTTAATGAAGATCTCTAGAGGGGAAGAAAGGGAATCATAATTTACTACATGCCTACTGTGTGCCAGGCATGGGGGTAAGCATTTTACATGCATTATCACATGGGGTCTCTGTGAGAACCCTACGAAGCAGGTACTATCATTAGTATACTTGTTAATAGATGAGTAGCGAGATCAGAGTGGGGAAGTAATTTTCCCTGGGTCAGCGATTAAGTGGTGAAGACAGGTCAGTCTGACTCTAAATGCCATGCTCTTTAATTCAACTTTTTATTATGGGAAAATTTAAACATAGAAGAGTAGACAGAATAGCATAATGAATCCCCATGTACCTATCACCTAGCTTTAGCAACCAACTCTTGGCCAATCTTGTTCCATCCCTACCCATGTCATCCTTTCCTTATTTTGAGGAATATTCCAGATGTTATACAGTTTTGTCCATAAATATTTCAGTATGCGCCTTCAAGAGATAGACTTAATTTTAAAAACATAGCCAAAATACCCTTACTATGCCATAAAACTTTGGAATAACTTAAGATTATCAAATAATAGAGCAGCATTCACATTTCCATTCATCATCCTGCTTTTCTGCTCTCCCCTTCTGCCTCTTTTAATAAAGATAATGATATATCTCTTCCACTGCAAAGCCCTCCCATACACATTATCTTATTTAATGCTCGTATCAGCCCTTGGAGGACTTTCCTCACTCTGGAAATGAGCGAAATGAAGCTCAAAGAGGTGAATGGACTTGCCCACGATCACATAGTAGGTTAGAGCCAGAGCCTGGCCCTGTGTCCCCCAGCCCTTGCTTCTCTCCACCCCCAGAGGTCCTGAGGTGGGAGATTTCAACTGTCAAGTTCTGAGTCTCAGGGGGCTCATGGAGTAGGCTGAGAGACACTCCCCCCAACGGCAGCAGGCTGGATAGCATGTATTCTCAGCTGGGGAAGGACAGCCAAGTTCCTTTCTCTGGGTAACAACAGGACTAATTCCATGGCTCAGGCTTTTTTGCATGCAATAGCTCCCCAAAGCCCAGGCAGCGGCTAGAGCTTACCACCTAGCTTCCTGAGCAGCATGCCTTAAGCCCCCTGCACTATGAGAGATTGGATGCTGAATCCCAAAGGGCAGGCACAATAGCCAGATCACTCAGCCAACCTTACCCTAATTCTACTTTTTGCCTAAGTGCAGACGGAGGGCAAAGGTCTCTGTTTTTCTTCTGGGAACCTCCTTGCCTAGCCAGCCCTGCACATGCAAAGAATGCCAAGGATTCCATTCTAAATCCCCTGGCTTTTATGGCTAATTCTTCCATTAGACTGCAGGCTACAGAGTAAACCCCTCATCCTGGCATTCAAGGCCTGCAGTCTGCCCAACACCACTGATGTGACCTATCATAGAGACCCATGGGACAATTTCAGGGAGCACCAACAAAGCTTTATACTAGCTAATTCCCAAAATTGTCCAGTTAGAGCTTTTCTTCTTTAGCTTTAGACTATGTTCTCTGTTTAAATGCAGGCATTGTTCCTGCCAGCAGTATCCATTAAGTCTCTTTCCATAGCTCAAATGTGGTGCCCTAATAATACCACTTGCTACTCGCTTGCCCATATAGACCAAGGCATTTCATTCCTCCATACCTTTGTTCATACTGCTTCTGCTGCCTGGAACCTTACTTCTTCTCTCTTCATCCACTAAGTACCAGGGGTGCCTGGACTCAGGAGAGGCATTGCCCCCTCTGAAGAACCTTCCTGAATGCCTCCCTCCTCTTATAGCCTTCCCCACCTCCACACTGGATGAAGGGCCCTTTCATGGGTTTAACTTGACTATACCACTTATCTCACTGTACTATAAGCCAGCACACTCTGCCCTCCAAAGCAGAGATCAATGTTGTTCGTCCCAGTCTTCTCCAGGCCTAAACACAGGGCCCGGCACACAGTAGGATCTCGACTTAAGGTGCTTGTTGAAACACTTTATCTCACCGAACCCTCACTACACCTCTGTGGGTTAGGCTGTTCAGGAAAGGTGGATGATTCTCCCATTTCACAGAAGTGGAAGCTGAGACATGGAGAGGCAAAGGGCCGTGTCCTGGGAACCCAGGGCTGAGAGGGGGCCAATGCTCTTACCTGTGTCTCCTGCCTCCTGGTCCAGGTGCTCATGCTGCTGCCCTCCCAGATGTGCCCTGGAGGCCCAGGGCAGAGGAGATGAGACAACACAGAGCAGGGGGAAGTACCTTGGGGCACTGTGGAGCAAGCACCTGTGCCCAAACACCTCCAGCACAATCCTCTGTCACCACAGGGCAAAGCCTCAATTCTTCATCCTGGCCTCAGGGCCTCCCATGACCTTCCCCAAGCCCACCTCTCCAGCCTCATCCTTTACAATTACCTCTCAGATGCCCCTGCTGCCCCCACACCTGCCTACTCACCCTTCTTTGGGCTCATCTGAGTTTTCAGGACCCTGTGCTCAGACCCCAAGCTCTGTGCCCATCATGTCCTGAAATCATGTCCTGAAACCCTTTGCATGTGCAGCGCTGGCTAGGCAATGTGTTCAGCACAACTCGATGAAGAGGTGGGGTAGGTGCTCACACAAGTTTTCCGATGGCAGGGTGACAAGGCAGCATAGTGCTCAAAACAAGCAGAGCAATCAGTATTTCCCACACTGGACTCATGGAATACCAGCATCCTAAGAGATGCTTCTAACTATTTCTCCACAAAAGAGCTACATGGGCAATATAATAATGATCTTGCATGTATTGTGTGGTTATATTTCAGGCACAGTGCAGAGCATTTTGCATGCAATGCTGCATTTCATCCCCACAACAGTGCTAAAGCCGCAGATCAGAGATGCTAGTGAATTTCCCCATGGTCACACAGCTAGAAAGTAGCAAACCAAGATTCAAAACCTAGCTGGTGCTCTCAGCCACTTTGTGAGCCTACTTTTGTCTGTCTACTGCATTGTCCCTTGAGGAAATTCAAGGGGTAATTAACATGTTAAACATCTGAGGATTCTTATTTAAATTTAACTAAATACTAAAGGCTGAAACAACCCCCTCCTCACCATCATCTTTTGCTTTACTGAATGCTATTCACATCCCGCAGAATGTCATGTTTCCCTAAACAGTTTGTAAAAGGCTGTGCTAGAAAATATCCCCTCATGTTGTCCCATGTTCCTTCCTGTTGAAGGAACGCTGGAGACCTCTGAGCAGAGCCCCTTTACTGTACACATGGGGTTCCGAGGCCTAGACGGTGGCACAGCCAATGAGGGCAGGGAGCAAGTTTCTGACTCCTTCCTCAGGGCCAAGACAGGCCTTTACTCAAGGCTGGCTGGTGGGGCTGGCAGTCTGGAAACCTCTCAGCAGGTGGAATTCACACACCTTCCTGTAGAGGCCGCACAGGCTTCAAAAGATGGAAATTGTGGAAGCAGCACGGTATTAGTGAAAAAAAAAGTCATAAGATCCGAGGACCACAAAACAGGATGGTTCCACAGATTGCATCAAATTTAACTCCTCCACCACAAAGGCACAAAAGCCCAGAGAGAGAACTGGACTTGTCCAAGGCCACACATCAGGCTCAAAGCACAGCTGGAAATAGAATTCAACCCTCCTGTCTCCTGCTCCAAGGCTATTTCTGGCTTTTCCTGCAACTGCTGTTACATATATCTGTCTCCTCAGCCTGGCCAGAGACCCCTCAAGAGCAAACATAGTGTCCAATTCATGCCTGATTTCCTGGCTACTGACATTTAGGGCTAAAGAAATAGTGAACAAATAAATAAAACACTTTATTTTTACCAAAAAACTCTATTTCTCAGCTTGATCACCTACATGGCTGAGATTAACTTCCGGCTGCTTCAGAAAATGACTATATCCTTAAAGGATAAACATTTGCTATCAAAGAATAACAGTAATATTTAGGATTAACATATGTGTGTGTATACACACATAGCTCCCAAACACTGCTCTAAGCATTTTACCTATATTAACTCATTTAGATCTCACAGTGACCATAAAAGGTAGGTGGTATCATCCTCATCCTCAACATCATCATCATCATCCTCTCCATTTTGTAGATGAGAAGAAAAGTGTCACAAAGAGGTTAGGTAACTTGCGCAGTCACACAGCTAACAAATAATGCAATCAGGATTTGAACCCAGGCACTATGACCCCAAAAGCTATGTTCTTAACCACTATACTGTAGTACCTCTCAAAGGTGCTGTCTTTGCCAAACATGTCCAATGTGCCAGGCACTTTGTTACAGCATCATTTATATTATCTGTAAGACTCACAGCAAAGCCCTGAGATAAAGATTATTTTTCATTTTATGGCTGAAAAATGGAGGCCCAGAGGTATAAAAGGACTTAGTTGTCTAAAGCCACACAGGTAGGAAGTGACAGACTTGGGATTTGAAGCTGTCAATTCTAGTGATATGCCTGTAGTCATCACTCATGGTTTATGGCTAAACTGGCATAAGCAATTCAGTCAAAACTTAAGTAAAAGCCAATGCACTGTGTCATCTTCCATAATATCATGTGAAATATTTCCCTTCCAATATAGAAACATCTTCCTTTTGTTGATTGGTTTTGTTCCAAAGTTTATTCATTAATTCATTTGTTCATTCAAATACTTATTGGACCTGTCTCTCTCTCTCCCTCTTTCACACACACACACACACACACACACACACACACACACACACACACACACACATGCTAGCCAGAACCTCATATGAGGGTTATAACAATAAACATGACAGACACTGTCCCTACTAACCCTACCTTCATAAAGCTTACATTCCAGTAAGACAAATCATCATTGAACAATTCATTTCACAATTAATCAGACACTCAAAATGGTGGTGATTCCTACAAAGAAGAGGTAAAGAGAACTATACTGTGATTGGCTTGCTCAGAGTATAAAGTTCTGGTTAATATGCATGTTTTGAAAGCTATTATTAAAATTATATTCCATAGCTCCATGTGGCAGTTATAAAAAAAAAAAGAACAGGAGGAGATAAGTTCTTGCTTATCTGAGAGAAATAAAAGGGAATCATTGGTCAACACATATCCCTGGAAAACAAGACTACTTAAGAGTAAATTAAGAGAGAAGATAGTCAAGAGGTATTTAACAAGAATATCTTCTGAGTGGCTCCTATATGATAGAACTTTCTGCAGGGCGGGGGGAGTGGTAGTTCCCCCAATGCCATTAAGGAGGAGTTATTATGCCAATTTAAAGAGGAAAAACCAAAGATACAGAGAGGTTAACCAATGCTGTAGAGATCAGTAACATAGCTATTGGGTAGAACCAGGATTCAAGCCCAGGTTGATGCGACAGCAATACTCAGAATCTTTCCCTGAACTATACTGTATTTTTTTTTTTAATCTTAAAAGCTGATCAGCTAAGAGTTGAAACTCTGGACTCTGACATCATAGGTGCGCAAAGTCTTCTTGTCAATACCATCTCTTCGCCATGGGGCCCTGAAGAAGAAACACTACATTTTCTGGGAACCAAGAAAATCAAAATGAGAAGATCCCGCATGATGCAAACCACAGTTGTGGGGGGAATTGTTAATTACTGGAATGATTGCATTCCTTTCCCCTGAGATATAGGCTTCTCGAACAAAAAGCTTTAATATTTTGTTTATGCAAATGGAGAAAGCAGTCTCCATCTCTCAAATAGGATGGCCCGAGTTTGGTCTTTTCTCTGCCTTTCTATGACTTAAGCAAACATTTTCCTTCTCTAAAGCAATTCCACCTCTTGGTACAGCCAAAACCTTGCCCAAAGTTCCTGGTCCCAATTTCAGGAGCAAAACCATTTCCTACTAATGCAGTTTTCTCACAGTTTGAAAGGGACAATGGGGCTTCACTTTTTGTTTGAAGAAAAAGAGGGCTCATCCTCTGGCGTGGCGACAATCTTCATCTGATTGCCCACACGGGCCTGACCCCACAAATGCCTTTTCCCACCAGCGACGAACACTTCAGAGCATTTTCCAACATTGAGAATGAATCCAACTCTGAAATAGGTAAGCGTAGACTGTGCCTTGGCCAGGGTTCCTTCCTGGAAGCCTACTGCTCCCACCAGCCCCAGCTGGCCTGGCCCATGGGGGTCTGGGAACCCCAGTGTCCAGTGAGCTGTTGCTCCTGAAGCAGACATTCTGCCTCCTTGAGAGTGAACAGGGAAGAGGGCACCTGGACAGGCGTGTACGAACAGCCCTCCTTCCTAAGGAGCTTGCCTTTCAGGTTTCCTAAGAGCTGATGTGCCCATGGATTCTATAATGAGAAGGGATTTGTTTGTTGAAGGATCTTTTCAGCTTTATTGCTTAACTCAAAGGTGAGAAGGGGGTGGGGGCAAGATGAGAATTACTCTCCTTTGCTTTCCTTTGCCTTCCCATATAGTCCAAATTTAAGCTTTGTCTGCAGCTGCCCTGAAAGCGCAGCCAAGATAGTTTTAAGGATGGAGAGACAGAAGCTCTATGCCTGGGCTGGCCCCCTCACCTGTGTGACCAGGAGCAAACTCCTCCCTTTCTCTGGGCTACAGTCCTCCCATGTGTTCAGTGAGAAGGTGGGTACTATAATCTGTGTCTCGGTTCCCTCATCTGTACAATGGGCATTACAGTGAATATCTGACTTCACCTTCTTGGTTGTTAGAAGGATCAATATAGACTAATATCAAGTAAACCAGATCTGAGACCTGAAGGCTTAATTTTGACAGTGGACATTTTAGAACTATACAGCAGGGGTGAGTTCTCATTGGCTTTGAGATTTCCTTGGGGACTATCAACATCTTTGTGCAACAAATATACTTTATTTTGTTTTTATAACTTTTTATTTTGGAAAACTTTTTTAAAAATATTTATTTATTTGAGAGAGAGAGGAGCAGTGGGGAGGGGCAGAGAGAGAGAAGCAGACTCCCCGCTGAGCAGGAAGCCCTTTATGTGGGGCTCGATCCCAGGACCCTGGGATCATGACTGAGCCGAAGGCAGACACTCAACCAGCTGAGCCACCCAGGTGCCCCAATTTCGGAAAACTTTTGATTTACAGAAGAGTTGCAAAAGATAGAATAGAGCGTTCACCAATTTTCCCTGATATTAGCATCTTAAGTAACTATTGTACAATTATCAAAGCTAAGAAATTAAAAGTGTCATAAAACTGTTCATTAAACTACAGACTTCACTGAGATTTCACCAATTTTTCCACTTACGTTCCTTTTGTTGTTGTTCCAAAATCCAATACAGGGTCGCACATTACGTTTAGTCACCATGTCTCCTCACTTTCCTCCAATCTGACAGTTTCTCAGTCTTCCCCCCCTCCCTTTATCCTCATTACCTTGACATTTTTGGAGAGCACTGTTCAGATATTTTGTAGAATATCCTCAAATTGGGTTTGTCTGATGTTTTCTCATGACATGATAGAACTAAGGCATTTTTTGGGAAGAATGTCACACAGATGAAGTTCCCCCCTCATTGCATCATAAGAGGTATGACATAAATAACGTTATCACTCGTGAAGTTAAATCTGAACACTTGGTTAAGGTAGTGCCTATCAGGATGCTCCACTGTAACAGTACTATTTTCCTCTTTCCATACTCTGCTCAGAGAAGATAGTGACTGAGTTCAGCCTGCACTACACTCAGAGTTCAAGGGGTGAGGAATTCAGTCCGTCCTCCGGAGGGAGGAATATCAAAGACTCTGTGGACCTATGTTGAAACTACCACATTTGGGGAGAGGTCCCTTGAGGCTGTACAAATACCCTGTTTCTCCTTAAGGTTTTGCCCACTGATTTTATCATAATCAGTGGATCTTGCAATTATTACCATGGTGTTCTACAGGTGATTTTCTATTTCCCTCATTCCTTCTATATTTATTATTTGGAATTCTTTTGTAAGGAAGATCTAGCTCTTCTTCCTTATTTATTTATATCAATATGGACTCATGGATATTTTATTTTTTTATCCTTTAAGTTATAATCCAGTATTATGTGTATTTACTTTAGCCACTGGAAGCTCTTTTGGGTTGCCTCATGTCCTTTTGACATGTCCCAACTGTTTTCTTTTCTTTTCTTTTTTTTTTTTTTTTTACTACTTCCTTACTTTCTGACACTACTTTAGGCTTTAGGATCACCTTGTATTTTCCCTGACTCAGTCCTAGAACTGGCCATTTGTCCAGGGGAAGTTGGCTCCTTTCATTGGAGAATGGCATCTAGGAAGCAAGGTCTGGACTCTGAGTGTGCTCACAGCTACTGGGGTGTCACTGCTTCGAGGCCCCCTCAGCAGACAGAGCAGGGAAATATAGATGTGTGCTAACCCATGTGTATACCCATACCTACATGTGTTCCTCTATCTATCTTGTATATATATTAAAAGAGGCAAAAACTCATAGTGATACCTCTAACTCTAATCTATTCCCACAGGGTTCAGTCTAGTCTTCCCCATGTTCATGTGTGAATTCCTTCTTGGAAGTGAGAAACCTGGCTCCCATTATCTACATATACATGTTAAATCCTCATATACATGTAGTTCCAGAAGGCTAACTTCTACTCCTATGAGAAACACATTTACCAACTAGAATAGTGTTTATAAACAGTTCTTTTTGTCTTTAGGCAAAGATAGTTGGGTTTTTTGTTTGTTTGTTTGTTTGTTTGTTTTTTTGGTTGTCAAATGATCCTTTATTGAAATATTTTCCTTTGTAGTTAACTAGCTGGGCATTCCACCACCCCACTGTTGATGTCATCTATGATGTCATGAGGGTGGCAGCCATCAACATTGCAGCCCACAGACTGGGCAGTCCCCAGGATCTCTTTAATGGTTCCAGAGAGTTCTCTGGCTAAAGATCGGTGTCGCATCTGTCGGGCAATATTGACAATCTCATCAAAAGTGATATTTCCACTGTGCTTAATGTTTTTCTGCTTCTTTCTGTCTCTTGGTGGTTCCTTGAGGGCTTTGATAATCAGGGCAGAGGCAGAAGGTACCACTTCCATCTGGGCCTATCTGTTCTGAATGGTCAGTTTCACTATAATCCTTAGACCCTTCCAGTCACTGGTTGCCTTGGCAATGTCATCACCAATCTTTTTTGGAGCCAGACCCAGCGGGCCGATCTTCAGGGCCAGGGCAGACATGGCACCGACTTCGCCACCGGTGCACCTCAGGTACACAACTTTGATCTCATTGGGGTCGAACTTAGGCGGCATGGCAGAGGTGGCTGGTGTTGGATGAACCCGGATTCGGGACGACCAAAGAAAGTTGCACCTTTGGGCGCCTGGGTGGCTCAGATGGTTAAGAGTCTGCCTTCAGCTCAGGTCATGATCCCAGGGTCCTGGAATCGACCCCGCATCGGGCTCCCTGCTCAGCGGGAAGCCTGCTTCTCCCTCTCCCACTCCCCCTGCTTGTGTTCCCTCTCGCTGTTTCTCTCTCTGTCAAATAAATAAATAAAATCTTTAAAAAAAAAAAAAAAGAAAGTTGCACCTTTGCCTCCCCGAGCCGAAAGCCAAAGGCAGTTTTTGGTTTTTTTTTAAGATTATATTTGTTTATTTGACAGAGAGACAGAGTACACAAGCAGAGGGAGAGGCAGGCTCCCTGCTGAGCAAGAGCCTGAGGTGGGACTCAATCCCAGGACCCTGAGATCATGACCTGAGCCGAAGACAGACATTTAACTGACTGAGCCACCCAAGCACCCTGGTAATTCTTGGTATTTAAAAGAAGGTCTGGGTTCAAATGCCTGCTCTCCCACTCATTGGCTGTGTTGATGTAAGACACTCACTTAACCTCCTTCATCTGTTTATTCATCCACAAAACCAGAATAATAACCTCTGTCCTACCTGCTTCATAGCCCTGATGGGAAGAAAAGAATTAGAGGAGACAGAGTATGTATATATATATATATATATATATATATATATATATATATATATATATATATAGAGAGAGAGAGAGAGAGAGAGAGAGAGAGAGAGAGAGAGAGAAAGAGAGAGAGAGAGAGAGAGAGTATATATAAATCATCCAGCCCTCCTCAACTGTCTGATGTTATTGTAACGGTCCCTGAGCTCCAGGCTTGGGCCCTGCAGGTTGCTACTCCTAACTGCTGAGTCTTGTCTTGCTCTAAGGCACATACAAGGGTCACAAGCATCCACTCCTTTCTGCAACCAATTCAGTGAGTCTGATCCAGGCCAGGCTGGGAGGGAGCCTAGTCTCTGGCTAAATAAACATGGACACTAAGAGCATCTGGGCTCTTAGAGACTCTCAAGACCTGCTGGGGCATTTCAGCTCAACTAGCCTAACCAGAGCCAAAGCTCTGACTGGCCTTTGCCCTCAGCTGCCTCTTCTTCCACAAGCAGCAGACCCCAGGCAGGGGAGGGAGGAGGGCCTCTTGCTTTGTTGGGAAGATCCTCAGCAACCTGATATGGGAAGCCTTGCTCTCACTTCGTTTTGTAGGCGGGCAGGGCCCCTTCCCTTCTCTGGTCCTCAGTTTTCCCATCTGTAAAATGAGGATGTTGGATTAGGTCAGAAGTCACAAACTCAGAGCTAGATGCAGCAGATGTGTTATATTTGGCCCACAGGGCACTTTCAGTATTTTTTAAAAGAGCCCTTACTTTTAGTAAATTGAGTGGAAAGTAGAGAGTCCCCATATGCCTCCTCTCCCTACCTCTACTTCAACAGTTTCTTCTATTATTAACATCGTGTGTTAATACGGTACTTTTGTTGCAACTGATGAACCAACATATTCCTATTATTATGGATTAAAGAGCATAATTTATATTAGGGTTTGGTCTTTGTACAGTTCTATGGGTTATGACAGATGCATAACATCATGTATTCACTATTATAGCTGTATAGGAATAGTTTCATTGCCCTAAAAAAATCCCCTGTGTTTCATCTATTCATACTCTCCCTTCCCCCAAACCCTTGGCAACCACTGATCTTCTCATTGTCTATAAAGTTTTGTCTTTTCTAAAATATCATATGCTTTGAATCATACAGTACGTAGCCTTTTCAGACTGGCTTCTTTTACTCAGCAATATGCATTTAAGTTTCCCCCATGTCTTGTTATGACTTGTTAGTATATCTCTCCTTATTGCTGAGTAAGATTCCATTGTATGGGTGTACCACAGTTTCTTTATCCATTTACCAGTATGATTTTAAGCTAGAATTATTTGCCAATAGTTAAGAATGAAAGGCATTATACTAAAATCCATATTTTCAGCTTCTCTTAAAAAATGAGAAACTTTGGCAACACTGAGTCTCCCTTTCCAGATGGCAACAAGTAGGTGGAAATGAACAGTAGCATGCCTCTCCAGATGGGGCATGGTGACTTGCTCATGACAGTCCCCTCCTGTCCTCATGTGACCTGCCAGGTCCTGTTAAGCATTTAGACCAAGCTTTCTTGTTAGCACAGTGGCTTCAGGCAAATGTGCTGACTGTTTTCCATGTGCACCATTCCTATTCCTTGATCCTGTCCCAGCCCTTTTCTGTCCTGCTCTGTGTCCTGAGAAGCTGACCCTGCAGACTACATCTCCCAGGCTCCCTTGCTGGCTGGCTTCCGGGAGGGTTTGGCTGTACAAGGCATCAAGGCGACCACTGGGTAGCCCCATCATGCTCCCCCACATGGGCACCTAGAGTAGGGCAGTAGCTCTTCAAGACTATGGCAGCTCTTCAAGACTATGGCTCCTGCAGGGTGACCCTCCGCCGAAGTCCCAACCCTCCCTGGACACTAGTGACTCTACTCCCTCTTTTTGCCCCTTGCCACTGTGGCTAGCCTCTGGGTTTCTCAACATCTCTTGTTTATCCCCTTAATGCTGTTACTCCCCTGTAAATAGTCCCTTCATTGAAGTCTCTCTATTTGAACTAGACTGCTTGATTCGTTTCCTGCTAAGACGGACACAGCAAGTTGCTTATTTTCTCTGTGCCTCGGCTTACTCACCTGAAGGTGAGGAATGGGAATCATGTTAATATCTACTTAATAAGGACGATGTGACAATTAAATGAGAAAATGTACATGTGATGCCTAGTCCAGTGCCTGGCATATGTAAGGGCTCAGTGAATGCTCATTAGTATATTATTATCATTGTTATCTTTATAATTTATGACCCTGCAGCTTCATGACCTCTATAGGTCCTTACAGCATGGACAGAATATGAATGGGTGACTCGCTACACAAAAAATAAATCTGCTACTAAACTGCCAGAGATTCTTATAATCTTTTGACCCCAAAGTAGAGTTGAAGCTTGGACAGTGTAAGTTGTCATTATCTCTTGCCTCACATGATGGCAGCCACACTGAACTCTCATCCCGCCTACAGATAACATTTATGCAGCCCTTTTTCTGTACCAGATAATCCAAGTCTTTATATGTGAAATTACATAACCACCTGCACACGAGTACCTCCACAGATGAGACAATGGGGTTCTGACAGACAAAGTGACTTGTCCAAGGTCATACGTTCAGTAGGTTGTCAAAGTGGGACTGAACTCAGGTCTTCTGCCCTTCCCACTACATGCCCTACCCCTTCGTGGGCAAGAACTCTGCCACACTGAAACCCAGCATTTTCCTCACCACAAAAATCTTCTCATTTCTAAACAGAAGCTTCATTCAGTGTTACAAATCCCCCAACCACGTTAGCAAGGATCTTGAGAAATGTAGTGATATTACTGAGGGTGGGGTCAAAGTCCACCCTCGACCACCCCCTTTCCTTGCTGGGCTCCAGCAAACAGCTCCCTCCCTTCACTTCCTGATGCTGACCAGGCTCATGGAGCCTGCACCCAGGCTGATGTCTGACATGTCTCCTTGCAAGACAGGAAAGACCCAGCCAGCTTGAGGAGCCTGGTGAGGATGAAGCAAAAAGTGAGGCTCAGACAAAAAAATCAAATCCCTCTGTTCAAATGTCAGCACAACAAATATTTGTGGAGTAAAGGAAAGCAGGGATGAACAAGTCAGTCAGTCCACCAGAGCATCAGAGCTGGGGAATCCGCAGGGTGTGGACCCACGTCCTGCTTCCCACCACTTCAGTCTCCTTGCCTGTGGACTGCGCTACTGGCCACCTGTCTTTTGGAGGTTGTCATGAAGACTGAAGGACATCACACATACATAGCACCCAGTGGGCCCTCAGTGATGGTTGACTCTGCCCCTCTGCCTGGTTTCACATCCCCTCCACATGTTCTCTGACTTTTCTCAGCCCTCTGGAAACTTATTCTGGGTGATTATAACAATGGTATCTAAGGATTATTATACTTGCGATTTTTAGAAAGCAAAAGGCCCAGGGACCTCCAGTTCTAAATCCTTGGATATATATCTGTATGTCTTAGCAGTCAATGCATTGCTGTGAATGTGGTAGGTGCTTGGAAAATATTAGTTGATTTAATGATTTTAAGTGTAGATACTTAAAGCTGGGATCACTGTCACCTCCCTCATACTTAGTAGGCACTTTGACATTTATGACATCTCCAGAGCCCCCAACCACCTAGGAGGTGGGCTGGACAGTATATGCTATCCCCATTTTATGGATGGGAAAAATAAGTCTCTGTGAGGTTAGGCAACTTGCCAAAGGTCACAGAAGTCTCCTTATTCAGAATCCAGTGGTCTTTATATTCTCATGAGCTGCCTTCTTATCTGTGGTTGGGAAGAAAGGGGTATCTTTGAACTTGCCTCCCGGTGATGTATGTCTCAACCTCAGAAGCTAAGTTCCAGTGAAGGGAAGCACCTTGCCCAGGACACACCACAGTGGGAACCAAAGTTGAGACAAAATCCAGGTTCTCCAACTCTTTTCTTTGGGATCTTCTCATTGTTCTACGTGGTTTAGATTCCAAAGGAAATAGACATAAGGCAGGGAGTACTCACGACTAACAAAATGAGACATAATACTATAGGTCCTCGGATCCCCAGTAAATTAAATGCCCCCAGAGAGCAACCAGGAGAAGAGTCTCCAGACCAGTGCTCCACCAGCCTGAAGGACCCAAGGCTGAGATGTCTCCCAGGAGACTGGCCTAGCTGCCCAAGAGCTCAGAAATGGCATCCAAGCCCCACAGCCCCTGGGTGAAGCCAAGCATGGGGATCCCAGGGCACGTGGCTGCACAGAACACCCTCTCCAGCACTGCTCCTGACCTAGATGTCACAGGTGAGTGGATACCCAAGGAGGTACTAAGAAAGAGGGGTGGCCAGGGCTCCAGGGGACACTTGACTTGTCTCTCAGTGGAGCCAGGGACATGCTCCAGTGACTGCCCATTGCCGCTTCCTCCAAGGGCACACTGCCCCTCTGGAGCCTGCCTTTGGCCCTGCCCAAAGGACCAGTGGGAGATAGTAAAGGGGTCCTTCTCTGACCTGAGCAGCCAGAGAGAGCTGGGTGAATAGAGTCATGGAAAACTCATGTGTTTACTTACTCATCAAATAGTTGCCAACTACCTGCTCTCTGTCAGACTGCACTGCGAACTGGGGATTCCATAGTAAATTGGGCACAATGTTCACCCTTAACAATCTGTAAGATTTGTACCCATGTAACCAAAATACAAAGCAGAGAGTGGTAGGGCCCTAGAAGAAGGGCTCCAGAGTCAGGCTGCCTAGCCCAACCTCAGTCCAGTCCCATGATGCCGGGTGACCCTGAGCAAGTGGCTTACCCTCTCCAATCTCGGTGTCCCTCTCCCACAAGCTACTCTAAAAATGAAATAAGACAGTTGGCTTGGAAGTACTTTCCACAGAAGCTGAACAGGGAGAGATTATTACAAGTGTTTCATAATTTCATCACTAATGTAGATGCCATGTAGTTAGCACCTTCTAAGTACCAAGTATCTGCTCAACATCACATGTCATTACTCCAACAACCATGGTGCAGCTGTATTATCTCTATTTTAGAGATGAGAAATGGAGGCTCAGAGAGGGACTTACCCCTGGTCACACAGACTGTAAGTGACAGAGCTGGGATTGGGATCCAGGTCATTTGGGATCCCAGAGCCTATGTTCTCTCTTGACTGCCTCCTATGGCTTCCCTCTTCCTCTTTGGCCTTTCATTCAGCAGTGATTTGTGGAACCTCTTCTATGTGCCATGCTCCAAAGGTACAGCGGGGAGCAAAACAGACCTGGAGCCTTCCCTCACAGCCTCACAGTCCAGTGGGGAGCAAAGCAAGGAAGAATAATTACAAGTATAACAGCTGTCGCCAAAGGGGAGGTCAGAGCCCCATGGGGGTGTGAAGCTTGTCTGAGAATCAAGCAAAACCTTCTAGGGAAAGTAACCTTTGAGATAAAATCTGAGGGCTGACTGAATTGGCCAGACAAGGAATCAGAGGGCGGGGACAGCATGAGATCTGGAGCCACAGGTGATCAAGAAACAGAACAGAATGTATTGTTCAAAGAACAGAGAGAGCCTGGGAGCAAAGCCACAGGAGGAAGCAGTGCAGGGATGGGCTGGAGAGGGAGGCAGGAGTCTTGTAACACATGCCAAGGAGTTTGTACTTGAACCTGAGGGCCCTTGAAAGTTGAGTTCCTAGGCCCTCATACCCCTCATTGTGGCTTCCTCATCTGCCCTCTGACTGGCTGATTCAGCAGCTAAGGAGTGAGGAGGGACAGGGGCCAGCAGAGCTGTGACTGACCACATAAGCTGAGGCCAGCGTAGAGCTGCCTACAGGACAGGGAGGGGCTAGGGCAGGGCAGCACCAGGGACAGCTCTCAGTGGCTCTCAGGACTCTGCAGCAGAGAGCCTTCATTCTCATTCACTTTCTCATTCATTCATTCATTCTATAAGTATTTGTTGAGCGCCCTACTAGGAGGGCACTGTTTGGGCACTAGTGGATACAGCAGAAAACTAAACTGATGAAATTCCCTGTCCTCCTTGAGATCACTTTCTTTCTAGTAGAGGAAGACAGAAAATAAACACGACAAATAAGACAACTGTTAGAAGGTGGCCTGTATATGCAAAGAACAAAGCAAGGAAGGGGACCAGAGGCAAGCAAAAAGGGAAGTAGTTATAACTTTAAATAGGATGATCAGAGAAGGCTTTACCCCAAAAGTGATAACTGGGCAAATACATGAATGAGGGGAAGGAAGAGTCAAGGGCACCCACAGGGAAGAGTGTTTCAGGCAGAAGGAAGAACAAGTGCAAAGTCCCTGGAGCAGGAGAATGCCGTGCATGTAGGATGCTCTGTGAGGAGGCTGGGGGTGGGTGACTAGGAGTGAATGATTTCAGGAAAATGGCAGGGAGGGAGTCAGAGCAGAGATGGCCATTGTAAGGACTTGGCTTTTACTCTGGATAAGGAGCCACTAGGGAATTCTGGGCATAGAAGTGACTGTTTTTTGTTTTCGTTTCTGTTTTTGTTTTAGGAGAGAGAGAGGTGGGGGGGAAGGGAGAGAGAGAATTTTAAGCAGGGTCCACACCCAGCATGGAGCCCAACATGGGGCTCAATCTAGTGACCCCAAGATCATGACTCGAAGCCAAAAGTCAGATGCTCAACCAACTGAGCCACCCAGGCCCCAGAAGTAACATTATTTGACTTGTATTTCACAGGATACCTTTGACTGCTTGGGTAGATATCAGATTAAGGGGTAGGAATGGAGGCAGAGAAAACTGTTAAGAGGCTAGAGCTACTTCAGATAAGAATAAAGTGGAAAGCTGTGTTCAGTATAGAAAGAGTTAACAATACCAGCAAAGGAGCACCTAAGGCTATCACTGGGGCCAAGGTGAGGCCAGAATATAGAGGAACAGAGACAGCCCCACCCCTGGTTCCCAGATGAGAGGCTCAGCTCCTGAGAGTCTGGGAAACTGGGAAACTCAAAGGAGAAGGGAGGCACAAAGGAGTCCACGCCCTTAGGGGGAAACCCTCACTCCATCCTGCCTTCCCAAATCTGCTTTCTCTAGCCCCTTCTTCCCTGGCTCCTGACTATTGCATGAATCCCTTGCACTGAGTCCCGCTTCCTTCAACCATCCTCCATGTTGCCCCCACAGTTCTTCTCCAAAAATGTATCCTGGACACTGCCATTCCATTATGCAAACACCTTCAGTGGCTCCCTTTATCTAGGGTCAAAGTCACACCTCTAGTTCCCTATGATCTGGCACCACCCTAACCTTCCAGGCTCACTCTCACCATTTCCCATCCATATTCAATGTTCCAGCCATATTTAACTCCCTGCCTTTTCCCAAACAGGCCTGAAGCTTTCTCTGCCTTTGCTTATGATGTTTACTCCAGTTGATACATTTCCAACCATGGAGGGCTCTAGGAAGGCTTCCCAAGCTGGATGAGATCACTTGCTCCTAAGAATTTACACAGTCCATGGGCCAGCTACTTCATTTCTACCAAAAGCCCAGAGAAGGAGAATGGTGAAGGAAAGCTGAGTGAGTCTACAGCCAGCACTCTGGAGCAGGAGAGCCAGTGTGTGAGTCCTGAGGCTTCCACCTATGAAAGAGCAGGGCCAAGTATCCCAGGCTAGTCTGAGGCATATTTAGCCATGATCCTTCAAGGCAGAGTATGGAGGGAACCCCTGTGGATTATGAATCTAGAATGTCCTTGAGCAAACCACTCTCCCAGCAAGGCAGAGAGGGAAGCCCCTATCAGTAAGCACCTGCTATGTTCCAGGCACTTTACCTACATTGTGTCCACTCCTCTCAGCAATGAATGCTGTGACATAGGAGGTATTATCTCTGCTTTTCAGACAAGGATAATGAAGTCCAGGGAGATGATGCTACTTGTCTGAAGTCACCTGTTTAATGGTAGTGGAGCTGAAATTTGAGCATAGGTCTCTCTGATGACTTTAGTCTCTCCTCTGGCAGGGCTTTGTAGGACAGGTGGCATTTGCCCTGGACTTTAAAAGCTAGGTAGACTTGGTCAACTAATCTTTGACAAAGCAGGAAAGAATATCCAGAAAAAAATAGAAAATAGACAGTCTCTTCAACAAATGGTGTTGTAAAAATTGGACAGCCACATTCACAACAATGAACCTGGATCACTTACTTATACCATACACAAAAATAAACTCAAAATGGATGAAAGACCTAAATGTGAGATAGGAATCTATCAAAATCCTAGAGGAGAACACAGGCAGCAACCTCTTTGACCTCAGACGCAGCATTGTCTTGCTAGACATGTCTCCAAAGCCAAGGGAAACAAAAGCAAAAATTAACTACTGGGACTTCATCAGGATTAAACCTTTTATACAGCAAAGGAAACAGTCAACAAAACTAAAAGGCAACCTATGAAATGGGAGAAGATATTTGTAAATGTCTTATCAGATAAAGGGTTAGTATCTAAAATCTATAAAGAACTCGTCAAACTCAACACCCAAAAACAAAAAGTCTAGTCAAGAAATGGGCAGAAGACATGAACAGACATTTCTCCAAAGAAGACATACAAATGGCTGACAGACACATGAAAATATGTTCAATATTACTCATCATCAGGGAAATACAAATCAAAACCGCAGTGAGATACTACCTCACACCAGTCAGAATGGCTAAAATTAACAACTCAGGAAACAACAGATGTTGGCAAGGATGCAGAGAAAGGGGAACCCACTTCCACTGTTGGTGGGAATGCAAACTAGTACAGCCACTCTGGCAAAGAGTATGGAGTCTCCTCAAAAAGTTAAAAATAGGGATACGTTATGACCCAGCAATTGCACTACTAGGTATTTATCCAAAGGATACAAACATAGTGATTCAAGGGGCATTGGCACCCCAATGTTTATAGCAGCAATGTCCACAATAGCCAAAATATGGAAGGAGTCCAGATGTCCATTGACAGATGAATGGATAAAGATGTGGTACACACACACACACACACACACACACACACACACACACACAATATTACTCAGCCATCAAAAAGAATGAAATCTTGCCATTTGCAATGACATAGATGGAACTAGAGTGTAATATGCTAAGTGAAATAAGTTAGAAAAAGACAAATGTCAAATGATTTCACTCATGTGGGATTTTAGAAACAGAATAGATGAACATAGGGGAAGGGAAGGAAAAATAAATAAGATGAAAATAGGGAGGCAAACCATAGGAGACGCTGAACTCTAGGAAACAAACTGAAGGCTGCGGGAGGGGAGGTGGGTGGGGTAATGGGGTAATTGGTTGAGGGGCATTAAGGAGGCATATAATGAGCACTGGGTGTTATATGCAACTGATGAATCACTAATTCTACCCCTGAAACTAATAAATACACTATATGTTAACTAAATTGGGTTTAAAGAATTTTTTTAAAAATTAAAAAAATAAAAGCTAGGTAGACTTTAGACATGTAGAGAGAAGATTGCAATGAGGAAGGGAATGGGAGGTATTTCAGATGACAAGAACAGAATGGGAAGGGGGGATATTTTGGGTCTCTGGATTTAAAAATAGAGACAATTTTGCTGTTTTTCAAAAAATAGAGTATGTGCTAGGGAGTAGCTGGAGTTAAGTCTGAAAAGGACAGTTAGGACCAATTCACGAAAAAGAGCCTTAAATGCCAGGCTAGGGCAGGGGATCAAGGAGCAATTCCCTCCCCTTGTATCCAGAGAGAATCCATCTTTGTGGCCCCAAATGAGGAGGGTTAGAGTAGAACCAAACAACACAAAAGAAAATGGCTTCTTGTATCATATCTAACTAAGCAACTATAGCAGCCTTTCGGAGGAAAAAATAAATAACACCTGCCAGGCTTTGCTTGATAGTGTGTACAAGGGAGTTTTGAAAACAGACAGGCTGGTGGATCAAAATGTAATGCTCACCACTTAAACACCTTTATTCTTCAACAACTATGCTTAAGTCCCTAAGCCTCCCAGCACAAGGGAGTCATCACTATTCCTTGCAGAGGACAGACAACCCAGTCTGTGTGCACCTGGGGCCCCAGCTCAGACTCTGAGGGTACTAGGGGACCCCATCCTTGGGGGGTGGCTCTGGAAGGACTCAAGAGGGCAGAGGGGCTGCTGGGTGGGGAGGTGTGTCCTCTTAGATCGTGGGCCCACCCTCAAATCCACCCTAATGCTGATACTAGAGCCTGAAAGGGAAATATTTGGAGACCTATTGGAGACTGAGGAATGGATCTCAAAAGGTCTTAATTACCCACCATTCTCAACTCCTTTTTGGCCTGTCAATTGCTTTGCACTAGTCATCTGCCATACAATACAGCTACTACTGCAGGGTCTCACCATGTGAGAGCTGTTGAAAAAGCCACCCTTCTGTCCCCAGCCCATCCTCAACACCCCGCAACCCACCTACAAGGTGTTATATGCCTACTGGTCTCTTCTGAAGACCAGAGAGAACAAGGGAATTGCAGCCATGAAACTGAACTCCAAATAGAACTCTTCTAAGAGTCCAAAAGAAAGAAACAGCAACCCTGCACAGGGGGTCTCCTCATGTTTCTTGTCATGAAGACCACTTCCTTTTCCCTTCTCAGAAACAGGAACCCCTCTGTCAGTCCTTCACCAGAGAAGCCTCCACTTCTCCAGTTAGGAAAAGCTCAACCCTTATCACAGAGATGGGACTAGCCCAAAGTCAAGGTGATCCATAGTACACAGTAACTCTCTAGCAGTATCCCTCCCAAGGTCTGAGTCTAAGATAACCACACAGGGCCCCAGCAGAATAACACAGGGGGTAGGAGGGGAGGGAAGGGCTTGGGCACTCAAAGGACAGTGCTCATCAATGTATCTCCATCAGTATGGGGAAAAGCCTACTCATTCTTCCCCCACATGAGTGCATGCATGTACATGCACACACACCCACACACACACACACACACACACACACACACAATATTCCAAAGCTAGGCAATAATTCTCAAAGCCAGCATAGGATCTAGACTACTAGAAGAAAAACATTTTCCTAAATCCACATAATCTGCATGGATTCCTCTGCCCACATGAAGATCCATCTTATTTTATTACGCAAACAGTATCATATCCCTTTTTTGCTCAAGCCAGTTGCAGTTTTCCATCACTTGAAACTACAACAGTCCCTACCAATGCATCTCACCTCATTGTATTGGTTAAAAAACTTTCTGCTGCAAATAACAGAAATGTATTATCTCACAAAACAAAGTATAGAGGAGGGATAACATCTAGGGTGCATTGACTCAGGAGTTTAATGGTGTCTTCAAGGTTCTTTCAAGCTGCCCACTCTGCCTAGAAAGGAGATAACCAGGGTGATTTCAGATATCACATCCATATGATATATCCACATGACATCAACCTGAGGAAGTAGAAGGATCAGCTTTTACTACAGCTCTTTCTCAAGGATAAGACAAGGAAACTTTATCCTGAAGTCTCCAGCAGGTATCTCCTATGCTTCATTGGCCAAACTTGGATCTCATACCTTCCCTCAACCAATGGATTAGGACAGAGACAACAACAAGCAAAATGGAATTTTCCTTAGACCAATCACACTCATCTCTAAAGCTGGGGGTGGGTCAGAGTGCCCCAAAAGCACATGGCTGTGGCTATGTAATGAGGGAGCTATCCCAATCACATTAGGGTTCCGTTAGGAGGGAGCAAAAGGTGAGAGGGCACTGGGCAGGCTGCCAGCCATGTGCATTGCACCACATCCAATGGCTATGGTGGCCAAAGCTTTCCTTTAACTTGGGCCACACCAAATCCTTAGGCAGGATATTTTCTCCCTGCGAGAGGGTGGTGGTCAGTGAAAACATGTACACACCTTGTCTAGAACCAATGTTTAGCCAGGTTTTCCAGTTATTGCTCTTCTAGTTACTTTGAGGAAGGTTCTCCCAGTTGATGCGGGGGTTGGGCTGGAGTAAGGTGGGGCTGGAGGCAGGAATGCCAACTGGGAAGTCAGTAAGGCTGTCAGCCCAGGACCTGTGAAACGAGGAGACAGCCCAGCCCGGTAATGCCGGAGCCTGAGTCATGAGCAAGTTTTAAGGGGAAGACTGAAAGAAGGCTGAGAAGAAGGTGTGCTCACAGAAGGAAGACTCTCAAGGATCTACCAAAGGAGGACATAAGGGCTCTTCCATGAAGGTAAGGCAGGGAGACAAGTAAGGCGCAGAGGGAGAAGACCCACAAAGCCATTCCTTTCCCTTGTCCTGAATGGTACCGGGCATGCTGGAAGGCCAGCCCCCGTGTCAGGCCTGCCCCTGGCGCCCTCTCTCCATCAGCTTGGCAGGCATTCCTTGGGTGACTGGAACAGGGAACCTGGGATTTGGTTCCTGCTGCTGGCCCTCCTCCATTCTCGGGCTAACCTTCACTCTCCAAATACTCTGTGCTCTTTCTTGCCCTCAAGACTTTGCTGACGCTGTCCCCTCATCAGAAAGGCGTTTTCCTGCCTAGGATGTCCCACTTCATCCTTCACATGCAGCCTCTGGAGCCCCAGCTGAGTGAGTGAGGGCTCCTTCCTTTTATTCCCGCACAGCTGTAGAGCTGTATGCCTCGCCTTGGGTTGTAATTTTATCCAAATGCCAATCTACCCATCTCCCAGAATGAGCTGAGAGCACTCCAAGGGCAGGGACCATGTCTTGTTCATTTTGGCGACCTCTGCAGTGCCCAGCCAGTGTGGGGCCACAGCACCTGCTTAGGAAGCAAGGGTAGGGATGGTGGGAAGGAGGGAGGTTCCTGTTGCTTTCTCTAGAGCTGAGCTGTTCAATATGGTAGCCCTAGCCATATGTGGCTATCTAGATGTAAAAATTTTAAATTTTGTCCTTTAATTATACTAGCGGCTTTTCAACAGTTCAATAGCCATTTGTAACGAGTGGCTACTGTTTATAGACAGTGCAAATAAAGAGCATTTCCATCACTGCAGAAAGTTCTAGTACACAGCACTGTTCTAGAGATTCAAACTATTGCTGCAGCTCTAAGAGGAGCAAACTGTCTGCTACAAATTCCTTTCTTCTCCAATCCAGCGCCCAACACAAACCCAGATACAGCCTCCCTTCTCCTCTCTCTCCTTCCTCTCCACTCCCTTCTCTATCCCCGACAAGGTCAGAAGATTACTTCCCAGTGGCTTCAGAGTTTACAAAGCCTTTTTATAGTCTGCATGTCTCTGACCTTTCACTAAATCCTGGGAGGTAAGCATGATAGAGACTGTAATTCTCATTTTACAGGTGAGGGAACCACAGCTCAGAGAGGGAAAGACTCTTGCCCAAGGTCACCCAGCCAGCAAATGTTGGAGCCTAGATTGGTCCTCGGGTTAGACTCCAGTCCCTTGTTTTTCCTCTATTGCCCTGTCACCTCTCACTGAGGGGCCGTCTAATCCAACCTGCTATCTGGTACACTAATCCCTTCAACAACATTCCTGTCAAGTGTTTATCCAGCTTCTGTTTCAGTGCTCCCTAGGATTTGAACCTCACTGCCATTCCAGGAAGCAGCACAATCCTACCTGTACAGATAGCCCTGCCAGAAAACTCTTTTGCTGATGCTGAGCCAGAATCAACCTTCTTGTAACTTCCCTGTCCTGAGACCTTAGAAATCATGTGATACAGCCACTAACATGCCCTCTGCCACACCAGCGCCAGTTAGCCTGCAGCCTCATACATCTCCAGTTCCAGGGAGCTCAACACTCAAGGAACCCTTTTCCTTAATTGGGCATTTAAACACCAGCCTCCCTCCAGCAGTTCCTCCCCACTGGCTTTCCCTCTGGGGCCTCCACAGACTATACCTGCTCTCCCTACCCCAGGGCGAGCCTCAGGGACATTGACCCATCCTCTTCAGTGTGCTGTTGTCCTGGCTGCAGCCTCAACAGGTCATCAGAAATAGGACCCTCTATCCTATTAGCAAATGACCTCCTGTGGCTTCCCTTCGCATTAGCCTATGAACCTCCTTATTCCACGGACTCCACAGGAGGCCAAGGTCATGTCAATAATAGTGACTACTGCCACCGATGATGTGTTCACCATATGCCAGGCATCTTGGTAAGTGCTCTGCTCACATGTTACCTTCGATACCCTGCACGGTGGTCATTAATATTATTCCCATTTCACAGATGAGGGAACCACAGCTTATACACATGTCTGTCACCCAGGTGAGATGACAGTTGCAAGAGTCAGGAGGATGGAGGCGACCAGGGACAATTCAGGTTTGGGTCTGGGTCAGTCCCAGACCCCAGGGAGGGTGTAGGAGTTCAGAGGAATATAGAATCTGGTTATGTGCATAGGCCTTAGGGGCAAAAGGCTTGGGTTTAAATCACAGCCACTTACCAGCTGTGTGACCTTGAGCAAGTCATTTTATCTGTCTGAACCTCCATTTCTTCATGTATAAAATGGAGCCAATGCAGAAACAATGACTGCTTAGCACCATGCATTACCCTTCATGAGTTCTCAGCAATGGGAGCTAATACCAAGGTTATCATCAATATTATTACAGAGAGACCATACCCAGTGCTGAAGCAGTTGTAATTCATAGTCTTGTCTTCCCACACTGAGCCTGGTCAAACCCAGTAGCTCCCTGCACTACAACGTAGCTTCCAGCAGATATCTGACTTCCAAGATGAGGTTCTTATTTTTTTTTTAATTAAGTAAGCTCTATGTCCAATGTGGGGCTTGAACTCATAACCCTAAGGTCAAGAGTTGCATGCTCTACCAACTGAGCCAGCCACGTACCCCAAGATGAGTTTCGATATGCTAATGAAGGTGGAGCGTGAGGGGCTATGAGGGGCTATGAGGGCATGGGCTGTTCCTGTGGTGAGCCAGGCATTACTCACACTTCTCTCCAGAAAAGGGAGTGAGGAATGGGCAGGAATTAAAGGATGGGGGGCAATGAGAGATGGCAAGGAAAGAAAAGAAACGAAAAATGAAGTCATGTCATTTCTAAAGCAAACATGGCTTTGGCAAGTCATTTTCCTTTCTAAGCCTCCATGGGCAACTCTGTCAAATGGGGTAACAACATCTTTGCCAAAATGGGGTGCTCTACATGGGAGTCCCCATCCAGGGTTAGCCCACAGGGGCACTTAGTATCTACTCCTAAGGAGTGGCTGACAGTTCTGTTGATGAGTTTTGGCCATCATGGCAGTCAGTAAAAACAATAACATAATAACATAATACCTATTGTTTCCCGAATGCCTGCTCTGGGCCAATCCTCACAGCAACCTTTGAGGGAGGTGCCATTATCCACATTTGCAGAGGAAGAAACTGATAGTTAAGTAGTAAGCAAGGGTGACATGCCCAAGGTCACTCAGTAAGCCAAGATGCCAGAACTGGCACCCAGGTCTGGCTGAAACCAAATTTTGTTCCCTGACACCAAGCTGTGGAGCCCCTGGGAACCAGGCGCAGGTGCAGGAGTCTTTGGATGCATCTTCCATCCCAGCCCAGGGCCCACTGCCACAGACAAGGACCACGACGCTATGTGTGGTGGAGGAGCATGAGACAGAAGTTTGGGTCCCCTCCCTGCTGCAAAATGACCACGGTCCTAGACTATTTCTTCTCCTCCTGGGCCTCAGTGTCTCCACCTACACAGTAGGGTGCTGGAAGTCAGGACTCTCAACTAACTCCCTGAAATTGTGCAGACAGTAGCAGGAACTCAGAGGAGGAAGAGTGTCCTAAATAGGAGCAGTGCACTGTGTTCCTCCATCCTTTAATAACCACTAATTAGTTAATCCCCATAGCAGCAGGGTGAGTTATTGGGTACTATTATTATCCCCAATTTATAAGCAGAAGGTTGAATGAGAGAGGGATTGGCCCCAGGCTCAGGGCAGGGATGCGATCAGCGAAAGCCTGGGAAGTGCTACAAATTGCTTCAGGATTGGGGGAGGGGGCAGTAGAGGGACAAAGGAGGCCTCCAGGGGGAGAAGCCACATAGGAATGCATTTCTGATACTCATGGAGTTGAAGTCCCTTCAGGGCATCTGAGCCAGCTCTCTGCATGCAGAGGGGCCGACAAGGGCCCAGAGAGGGGGAGAGACTGGCCTAAGGTCACACAGCCAGAATAGCAGGCCATGAACAGACACTGCTATAGGTTCTCAGCTAAGGCAGCTCTGAGGGGGGGATGAGGAGGGAGGGGATGGTTCCTAAGAGCTGGGCTCCCTCTGTGGCCCTCCCTGAATTCCTAGAGAAAGCAGCCAGCAGTAAACCCGTGGGGATTATGTGTGTACTAATGGCCTGTGACAAAGGCAGCAGGATAAACTCCCTGCTCTGCAGACTAAACAAGGTACAAGAAGCCAAGTCAAACAAAAGCTGAGGTTTTGTGTTGGCCTGGCTGGTGGGCTAGAAACAGCCCAGCCTCTTGGGAGGCCAGGCCCTGTGCCACCACCCAGAATCTCCTCTGGTGGCCTTTTTCCCTTTGCCATTGAGGACGGGACAGAAATATGTCCACAACATGTGACCATCCTTATTTGTAGCACAGAATACACTTTCATCACATTACCCCCAAGATGAAGAAACTGAGGGTCAGAGCGGGAAAGGAAGATACACATCCCAAGTTACATAGCAAGTCAGGCAGGCGGCTGGGACCCAAGGCCTCCTGGCTCCTCCTGAGCCTTCCAGATTCTCCCATAAATTAGTGTTGAGTGACATAGGAACACTGGGACAGAGGTGAATGCAGTACTCCAATTTCTATCCAAAGTATGGTCCTACCTGACTTCTCACTGGAGTCCGTGAGCACAGGCCCAGGTTCAAGTCCTGTTTCTGCCCCCTTCTAGCCCCACAGCTTTGGCAAATTACTTCACCACTCTGAGCCTCATTTTGCTTATCTCAAAAACAGGAGAAATAATGGTACCCCCCTCACAGAGTTGTTGGGATGATTAAATGAGTGAGTAATAGATGCAGAGCATTTGCTCCACGCTTGGCATACCGTGAGCACTCAACTACTGTTATTACTATTAGCAACTCTGGCACCAATCAGCTGGATGGCCAGGACAGGGCCTGCCACTTCCCAAGCCTCTCATTCTTCTCTCTCAAATAGCATGTCACAAAGATTTCTTCTAACTCCAAGGCTTTGTGGTCTCTACACTAGCTTTTCCCAAGCCACATGAATCTATGGACTCCAGATTGGGGAAGTGGGCTGGGAGCCTCTCTCACTTCCCTGTTTCCCTTTCGAGGCCAGGCTGCTTGTTCTGCCGTAGGTTCCACACACCTGCTCCCAGGTGTTCTGGGTGTGAGTCCCCACAGCAGACAGTCTGTCCATTGTCAGAACAGCTGCTGAGTCACTCCTAGTGCTGCCCCCAAAGGTTTGTATATAATTACAAATCATGAGATCTTGAGTCTTGAAGAGTTGGGAGATTAAGGTTGAAGAAGAGGGTTGGGAATATTTGGGGGCTGCACGGGAGAATGTCACATCCCTGGCAGAGCTGCCCTAAGATGTAAGGAGACAAATCTTCCCCGCCTTATTTCTGGTAAAAACAATGAGACACAGGCATCCTCCCACCTCTGAGGGACTTAGGAATCAGTCTCAATCAACTCCCTCAGCCTTGTGTCAAAAGGCGCCCTCTCCACAGTCCTAATTGTGCAGGGATTGTTCTGGTTGTTTCTGAGCGTAGCTTCCTTTCTACATTTTAGAGCTCATTTCTGCAAAATGAGAATGATTTGACTTCAGGCCTGGGGCCATTTCTCATCCTTCCCTTTTGGTTTCCAACAAGAGCAAGAAGAGATCTGCCTCACGGGGATTAAAGCAATACTGTTCTCTACCAGCTAGGGAGGTGGCAACGGGACATGTGAGGAGATTACATACCTGCCCCTGCTTACCTGTCTGTGTGTCAAGTTTAAGCCCCTGGAGGGTTTGTGTAACACTGTTTAGGAATCTTGAAAAATAGAGACCCTATTTGTGGGATTATAGGGTGTGGAGACATTCTCGACTTTCACACTGAGGCTTCGGATGGCTGCCAACCCCACTCAGTCCTGCCAGTTGCTGAGTCCTGATTTGCACAGAAATGATTTCTTCCAGTGTATTAAAAAATGAGTCATATCCCATGCCCCTTATCTTTAGAGCACATTCTGCCATTGGCCAGTCTGGACTCAAAATAATGTTTCCAGACACAAGTGTAGTTGGGAAAATGATGGATTGCATTAAAGTCTCCGCTCTTTTGGGTGTTTGCTGTGTAACCTTAAGAAGATCATTTCCCCTCTCTGGTAATCTGTTACCAAAACACAACAACCTACAGCCACAGCTGTTGTTCAGATTTAGGTAAAGGTGCTTTCTGAAATGTATATTGTGGCACAACTATATATTGTGGCACAAATGTTTATTGTGACACATATACACAATATACGATATACAAATGTATATTGTGGCTTATCACTATCAAATCTTATGGAATTATTTGACTCTTTAAACTATATTTAATTATATATATACACATATATAATGTTAACTTTGATAAAAATAAAAACTTTTTTAAAAATGATATGTTAAGTATTTTACAGTGTAGTTGAAACAATTGAGAATAATTAGAGAAAAGTACATAGAAAACTAATCAAAGCAATTATTAACTCCCAGAAAAACAAAAAGTACAAGAAGAAAACCATAGTATTTTACTTGACTTAGCATTAAACAATATTTATGTAGTCATAGTAATGAAAACACTGAATACTGACTAAAGTGAACATTATGATAATATAGTGAGAGGATGAAGGGAGGGAAAGTTGGAAGAGGTTAGGTAAGAGGGCTAAACCCTCTCATACAAAAATAAGGAATCAATAGATAATGTCTAACATTTATAAATTCAGAAATAACAGTATAAGCATGTCAACTAGAAATGTATAAAAAGCAGAAGAAACAGCTAAAGGAATGGAAAGCAGTTGCCGGAAGAAGCAGCCCTGCAGAATGAGAAAGGATGAGGAAGAGAGTTATTTTTCACTATAAATAAGACTTTTAGTATTATTTGACTTTTCAAGTTATATACATATATTCTTGGATTAAAATGAAAATCAACTTAAAAAAATAAGACTAGAAGCAAGTGACAGCTACAAGAAGGCTAATTTAGGTTCCAGATAAAAAAGAATTTTCTAATATCTAGATCTATCCAAAAGTGGAAGTGGCTGCCCCTGTGGATAGTGAGTTCCCTGTCATACAAAATATTGAGCAGAAAATATATGTCCATCTGTCAGAAATAAGGTAGAGGTTTCCAGCTTTGGTTGGGAAATTTTACTGTATAAGCTTAGAGATCCCTTTCAACTCTAAGATCATTTCCAATTCTACGCATCTGTAAAGCTGGGATGTTACTGTCATTTATGTCCTAAGTAATTCAGTTACCTGTGCATTTAATAAGCATTTGCTCTTTTGCTTCTGGTGCTGCACCAGGTCTTGGGTTGGGGATAGAAGTGCCAAGATGGGGCGCCTGGGTGGCTCAGTTGGTTGAGCGGCTACCTTCAGCTCAGGTCATGATCCCAGGGTCCTGGGATCGAGCCCCGCACCAGGCTCCCTGCTTAGCGGAGAGCCTGCTTCTCCCTCTCCCTCTGCCTGCCGCTCTGCCTGCTTGTGCTCTCTCTCTCTCTCTCTCTCTCAAATAAATAAAATCTTTAAAAAAAAAGGAAGTGCCAAGATAAATATGACATAGTATCTGCCTACAAGAATCACTGAAGGTCACCCAGTGTTGTCTGATTGAACCCCTCATTATACAGAGAAGGAAACTGAGGCCCAGAGAAAGGCAGACACTTGCGCAGTGTCACACAGCACTAGTGTAGAGTCAAGCTCACATCTAGACCTCTTGACTTCTGTGCTAGTCCTCTTTTCCTCACAATGCCTCCTCTGAAGAGCAATACCTCAAAAATGGTTCTGACAAAAATAAAGCTGATTCTTCATGGTATTTTATTGATCTCACGTAGACATCATTGTGCAATGAATCTTACTTTAATTGTAACAAGGTTTGGTTTCCTGGGTATCTCCTTCAGAAGGGCATGTGGTAAGCTTTCTGGAGACACCCAAAATTCACTGAACCCAGACCTCCAAGTCATTCACCAGAAAGATCTAAAATAACAAAAATAAAACTGGCATTGCTTTGTCTCACCATCTCGTGAGATGCGTGAGAATTCTTAAGTAAAGAGTTACCGCCTGTGTCATGGGTAAAATCCCAAATCATTTTGTGGGGTTTGTTATTATTCCAACAGCTCTGAAAGCCAACATCTGCATGTTCCAACATCTTTGTAGTATCACTTCCTGGATCATTTCTGCTTGATTTGGTAGTCCTATCTTTGCCACCTTGAAAAAAGTCCCACATCTCACTGAATTTCAGTTTTCCCTATCCAGTTTTTTGTTTGTTTGTTTGTTTGTTTGTTTAAATAAAATTAGACCAGTGGTTCTCAGCCAGGGGCAATTTTGCCCCATCCCCCAAGGGACATCTAGCAATGTCTGGAAACATTTTTTTGGTTGTCACCATTGGGGTGGGGTGCTACTGGCATCTAGTGGGGTAAAGGCCAGGGCTGCGGCTAAACATCTGACCATGCGCAGAGCAGCCCCTCCCAACACAGAATGATCTGTTCTAAAATGTCAATACCGCCGCTGTTAAGAAATCCTGGGCTAGACTCTTTGGCTGCAAGGAACAGGAACTGAAGTCCAACTTGCTTAAGCAAAAGAAAAAAAAAATCGGGTGGTTATTGTTAAGATTTTATCATTGGTTTAAAAACAAAAAAGAGCTAAAGACAACTTCGGGATGGCTACAACTTGGTGACTAGAATAAGTAATTCAACTCCCATCTAGACTGCCTCTCCTTTCTCTCTGTCTTCCTTTTGTGCTCATTCTTTCCATGTGACCCAGGACTAGCCACCCAGCTCTGAGCTCATTATCTTCACAGCTTCACAACCAGAGAGGAAAACGTCCTTTTCTTTCCACAAATTCCAGGGAAGGATTCTGATTGGCAAAATTTGGGTCACAGGTTCATCCTTTGAACCAATGACTAAGGCCAGAAAGAATGAAGTATATAAAATGATTGACCTAGTACATGCCCACCTCTGGGGCCAGAGGGAAGTCACTTTCCCAAAGTGGAGGAAGGGGTTCTAGATAGACAAAAACAATAACCACTACAGGATGGAATAATAGAGAGGGCGATGGACTAAGAGTCAAACATCTTGACACTATTCTTGGCTCTGCCTCTAATTTGCTGTGTGATCTTGGACAAGTCCCTTTCCCTCTCTGGGCCCCAGTTTCCCACCTTTGCAATGAAAAGATGGACCAGAAGTCAAAGGGATCCCCCATCTCTAACATTTGGTAACTTTTTGTTGGTTGTTAAGTATTATTCATCACCCCAACAATGATGATATTTGAAAATACTTGCTAAACCCACCAAGCTTTTAGATTACTTGTTCTAGGATATAACATAGTCTAGAAATATCTAAAAAATTTTCAAATTATTTTAGTTATCTGATCTTTCCCAACTTTTTAATGATAATGAAAACAGCATCAACTAAAATGCTTTAGCATCTATTTATACTTTCAAAATGGTCCATGCACTTCTCAATTCTTACATAATATGCAAACCTTATGGACCCACAAAAACCACTTACACATTAATTTTTATTTAAAAAAATAGTGGTTACTTTAAAAAAGTTTCAACATATGAATAAAATCGGCTTTCAGTATATAAATTGTATGTTAAGCCTTATTATGAAACATATATCATCAAAAAAAATAGATGGTGTTGGGAAATCCCCCAACAATATGGAAAATAAGGCAAAGATTTCATTATCACCAATCACTCATTCATTCAAGAAATATTCCCTGAGTGCCTGCTATGTATCAGACACTATTCACTAACTGCCCCTGGGTAACTTACATTCTAGTGGATGCAGCTGCATTCCAGTGATTGAAGACAGAGTTCTTGAATCCTAGTCCATCATCAAGATGAAGTCCATATCTCTCAGCCCCATAGCCTCTCCAGCTCCAAGAGAACTCCCACTTACACCCTGCACCTCGACAAACAGAACTCCCAGCTCCTTCACACCTCTGTTACTGGGAACCCTCTTGTGCTCTCCACATTTTTATCACCTCCTCTGAGAAATCTCCTCCACACTTCTCTTCCTACCTCACAGATTCTGTCCTGCCTTCCTCTGTGCCCTCAGAACCTCTTGCACATGTCTACCATATAGCACATCTCACTTTATGTCAGAATTATTTATGTCACATTGGACTATAGCTTTCTCTAGGGAAAAGAAAGGTTCTTATTTACCTGAGGATTGTCAGAGCTTGACAATCACCACACACCCCACGCACGCACACACACGCGCACATGCCTCCAACTTGTTCTTCCTCCTCTATTCCTCTTCTCGGTGAATGGTACCCCCATCCTCTCAAGTGCTCAGGCCAAAAACCTGGGCTTCATCCTCAATGAATCCCTCGCTCTCACCTCCTACATCCAACCAAGGCTTGTCCTGTCTACCTCTGTGCACACCTTCATCTCTGGATCAATCACTTCCCTCGGACTAGATCAATCTTGCCCCGACCGTCATAGCCTAGGTAACTCATTAATCTTGACTTCCTCTAAGAAGCCTAACTTAATTCCTGTCCCCCGACCCCAGGCTGGGCTGAGTGTTCTCTGGGTAGTTTAGGTCTCCTATATTTCCTAGTTTATATGGTGATTGCTCTTCTCTCCTAATGTAACTAGGAGGGCAGGTTCTTATTTATAAGTGCATCCCCATCTCCCAGCCTATTGCCTGAGATGTGATTAAGTCCCCACTGATGACTTTTTAAATAAATGCAGGAACAAACCTGTTTGGGCTCAGAAAGCCTGGATGCCACTCAGATCTGCCACAGTCAGCTAGTTGGGTCACTATGCACTTAACTTCTCTGAGCCTCAGTGTTCTCATCTGTTAAATGGTCATAATAAGTCCTCCCAGTCTACCTCCAGGGATGAACATAAAACTCAAATGAGATAATAAATGTGAAGCTATTTATAACCTCTAAGTTGTTTTACACATGTAAAATGTTATTTCTAAATGTTCTGGGTTTGGGTTTTTTGGTTTTTTGTTTTTTTGCATTTTCTCTGGGTTATTTCAGTTATATCTAGGTATTGCGCCGACTTGTAAATTTCCTGTAGGTGCAGAATCCAAGAAGAAAAATGTTATTGCTGCTTATCTCTGAGAAGATTTAGAACTGAAATGTCTTGAATTTTTTAAACAGTTAAAAGAACATCTTTAATACAAATTGTACTGGAGGCACTGCTTTAAATAACCTAAGTTTCCCTTAAGCAACCAGTACCAAATTGATAACAAATTAAACAAACTAACCCTCTATAATATTGGTATAAGAGGAAAGAACTGACAACTTAGAACAGAGTAAAGGGAAAAAAAGAAATTCAAAGCAACCTTAAGTTTAGTTTTACACCTACTAAATTAGCAAAAACATTTTAAAATGTTGAGGTTACAGAAAAGCCAATATGCACATACATTGCTGTTTGGATATAAATTGTTTGCTTCTTTGGAAAGCAAATTGATAAAATATATCAAGAGCAAAAAATAATTCTATTCTTGGAAATCTAGCTTAAGAATTTAACAGAATAAACAGGGTTTGTGTACAAAAACATATAGTATTACTCATAAATCATCAAAAAGTGCAAACATTTACAAGAGTGGAGAAGTGGTTTGGTAAAGCATGTTGCATCCACTGGATGAAACATTTTATAGCCATTAAAAGCAATCATTTCGGATGCATGGCCATGGCACCCTAGTCCTACCCAAGAAACCCCTGTGACCACGGTTGGACAGTTCTTCGTATCAGGAAAGGGCCAAGATTTTAGAACAGAACCTTGCCCAAGTCTTCAAGCAAGTCAAAGCTAAGTTCCCCAAGATGTTTCCAGTGAAGGTGTTCAGCTTGAGTCAGAGCCTACAAGATACCATGTGGCAGTGGGTTGGCAAGAGGTGGCAACAGGCACTCTAACATTACAGGAGTTTGATAACATACTGTAATTCTGCTCACGATGGGACTACCCACATTCCACTGGCCTTGAAGGAGACTGTGGACACAGGAGCAAGGCTGTGCTCCTGCAGCCAGCTCACAACCAAAATTAAAAGGATGGCCAGACCCCTTGGAAAGAAGGAGTCAAATGCATTCAAAGAGGCTAGGGGGAGCCTTTGACTCTGTACTCCTTGCAACTGTAGGAGGGTATTCATGTACTTGTATAGTACCTTCTCGTTGAATCTGGACTGGTCCTGGGACTCACTTGTAACTATAGAATATGGCAGAGGTGATGTTGCATGCCTTCTGAAGACAGGTCAGAAAAAGCTTTCCAGCTTCTACTGGGTCTCTTGGAACACTCTCGGAGAGCCCTGGACCACCATGTAAGCCCTGTGACTGCCATCCTGGAGAAGCCAGATGTAGGCATTCTGGTTGACAGTCCCACCAAAGCTCAACCTTCTAGCCTCTAAGGTATCACACATATAAGCAAAGCTGTCTCATATTCCCTCGATCAGCCCATCCACAAGCTGATTACCCCCAAGTGACCTCAGCTAATGCCATATGGAGCACAAAAATTGATCAGAAAAAAAAAAAAAGAATTGATCAGTTAATCTTGGCCCAAATTCTGGACCCTCAAAATTATGGGACATGATGGTTGTTATTTTTAGCCACTAAGTTTGGGGGTAATTAATATGCAGCCATATATAACCAGCACATCACGTTTGGAGGATGCTTGAGAATAAACTCATAATTCCGTAAACAAGTAAATGAAGGTAAACAATCAAGCATCTATCCTGCCTTTCCTTTATGAACCATACTTTGGAGTAACCAAACAGTTGATGAGGTTGAGCTCTTTTTACAGAAGAATTATAGCTAATAAATGTGAGGGAATATCGAATTAGAATACTATTATTATAATAAATAGAATATTTGAAACTCCTGATGAAATAATAGCATGAGGCAATGATCATCAATGACTGCTAAAATCATTAGACAAAAGGCAAGTGAGGAACGTTATAATGAACAGATCAGGCTGAGAGCACTTCAACCCACTAACTGCTATCTTCTTAATAAGCCAAGACAAGAGAAAACCAGCCATTATGGGCCTCCTGGTGTGAGACAACAAGAAGTACACAGCACCAACTCTGAAATTTTCTTGCCCCCAAATCAAACCCGAACCTGGCAGAACTTCTGGATTTCATCCCAGAGACCAGGGGAACATGTTAAATGATCTCTGGGGGATGTAATCAGCAAAATGCAAAACATGGAAAATTCTACAGGGCAAACAACCAAGTTTCTTCAAAATATAAGTTTTTTTTTAATTGAGGAAGAAGGGGAATCTACTGATTAAACGAGACTTAGAAGATATACCAACCAAATTCAATGTGTAGACTATTTCTGGATACTGATATATGTATTTTTGAAAATATATATTTTAAACACTGTATATTTGATGATATTAGGAAATCATTTTTATTTTTTAGGTGTGCTAGGATATTGTAGATAATTTTTAAAGCATCTTTATCCGGGGTGCCTGAGTGGCTCAGTCGGTTAGGCATCCAGCTTTGATTTCAGCTCAAGTCATGATCTCGGGGATTCTGGGATTGAGCTCTGCCTTGGGCTCCATGCTCAGCTCAGAGTCTACTTGAGATTATTTTCCTCTTCCTCTCCCTCCCCCCCTGCACCTCCCTCTGCTCATGTGTGCAGGCACATGCTCTCTACCTCAAATAAATAAATAAAATCTTTTTTTAAAAAACAAAAAGCATCTTTGTCTTTTTTAATTTAAATTCAAGTTAGCTAACATATAGTGTTATTATTAGTTTCAGGGGTAGAATTTAGTGATTTGTCAGTTGCATATAACACCCAGTGCTCATTACATCAAGTGCCCTCCTTCAGGCCCATCACCAGTTACCCCATCCCCCCACCCACCTCCCCTCCAGCAACCCTCTGTGTGCTCCCTATCGTCAAGAGTCTCCTATGACTTGCCTCTCTGTTATTATCTTATTTTATTTTTCCTTCCCTTCTCCTATGTTCATCTGTTCTGTTTCTTAAATTCCATATATGAGTGAAATCATATGGTATTTGTCTTTCTGTGACTGACTTATTTCACTTAGCATAATACACTCTAATTCCATCCATGTCATTGCAAATGGCAATATTTCATTCTTTTTGATGGCTGAATAATATTCCACTCTGTGTGTGTGTGTGTGTGTGTGTGTGTGTGTGTGTGTGTGTGTGTGTACACACCACATCTTCTTTATCCATTCATCATCAGTCAATGGACATCTGGGCTCTTTCCATATTTTGGCTATTGTGGACATTGATGCTATAAACATTGGGGTGCAGGTGCTCCTTTGGATAAATACCTAGAAGTGTAATTCCTGGGTCATAGTGTAGTTCTATTTTTAACTTTTTGAGGAAACTCCATACTCTTTTCCAGAGTGTCTGCACCAGTTTGCATTCCCCTTTCTTCACATCCTTGCCAACATCTGTTGTTTCTGTGTTGTTAATTTTAGCCATTATGACCAGTGTGAGGTGTTATCTCATTGTGGTTTTGATTTGTTTTCCCTGATGATGAGTAATGTTGAGCATTTTTTCATGTGTCTGTCAGTCATTTGTATGTCTTCTTTGGAGAAATGTCTGTTCATGTCTTCTGCCCATTCCTTGACTGGATTTTTTGTTTTTTAGGTGTTGAGTTTGATGAGTTCTTTATAGATTTTGCATACTAGCCCTTTACATGCTGTTATTTGCAAATATCTTCTCCCATTCTATAGGCTGCCTTTTAGTTTTGTTAATTGTTTCCTTTGCTGTGCAAAAGCTTTTTATCTTGATGAAGTCCCAATCGTTCATTTTTGCTTTTGTTTCCCTTGCCTTTGGAGACATGCCTAGCAAGAATTTGCTGTGGCCAAGGACACAGAGGTTACTGCCTCTGTTCTCCTCTAGGATTTTGATGGACTCCATCATTTAGGTCTTTCAACCATTTTGAATTCATTTTTGTGTATGGTATAAGTAAGTGATCCAGTTTCATTCCTGTGCATGTGGCTGTCCAATTTTCCCAATACCACTTGTTGAAGAGACTGTCTTTTTTCCATTGGACATTTTTTTCCTGCTTTGTTGAAGATTAGTTGACCATAGAATTGAGGGCCCATTTCTGGGTTCTCTATTCTGTTCCATTGATCAGTGTGTCTGTTTTTGTGCCAGTACCATACTGTCTTGATGATTACAACTTTGTAATAGAGCTTGAAGTCTGGCATTGTGATGCCACCAACTTTGGTTTTCTTTTTCAACATTACTTTGGCTATTTGGGGTCTTTTCTGGTTCCATACAAATTTCATAATTGTTTGTTTCAGCTGTGTCAAAAATGCTGGTGTTATTTTTATAGGGATTGCATTAAATGTGTAGATTACTTTGGGTATTACAGACATTTTAACAGTATTTGTTCTTCCAATCCATGAACGTGGAATGTTCTTCCATTTCTTTGTGTGTTCCTCAATTTCTTTCATAAGTGTTCTATAGTTTTCAGAGTATAGATCTTTTACCTCTTTGGTTAGGTTTATTCCTAGGTATCTTATGGTTTTTGGTGCAATTGTAAATGGGATCAATTCCATGATTTCTCTTTCTGCTGCTTCGTTCTTGGTGTATAGAAATGCAACAGACTCCTATGCATTGATTTTATATCCTGCAACTTTACTGAATTCCTTTATCAGATCTAGCAATTTTTTGGTAGAGTCTTTTGGATTTTCTACAGAGTATCATGTCATCTGCAAGGAGTGAAAGTTTGACTTCTTCTTTGCTGATTTGGATGTCTTTTTTTTTTTTTTTTTTTGACAGAGAGAGCAAGAGAGCACAAACAAGGGGAACAGCAGAGGGAGAGGGAGAAGCAGGCTCCAGCAGGGAGCCCGATATGGGGCTCAATCCCAGGACCCTGGCACCATGACCCGAGCCGAAGGCAGATGTTTAACCATCTGAGCCACCCAGGTGCCCCAGATTTGGATGTCTTTTATTTCTTTTTGTTGTCTGATTTCTGAGGCTTGAACTTCCAATACTACGTTGAACAACAATGGTGAGAGTGGACATCCCTGTCATGTTCCTGACCTTAGGGGAAAAAAGCATCTTTATCTTTGGAGATAAAAGATGCATGTATCCCAGATGCATCTGGGATTTCCTTTAAAACAATCCAGTGGCAAGGGGATAGGAGTGGATTTAGTAAAATGAAGCAAGACCAGCCATACACGTTGATATTATTAAACCTAGGTGGTGGAGATGTGGAGGTTTAACACATTAATATCTCTACTTTTTGTACATAATTTAAATTTACATTAAAAAACTTTAAAACAAATAGCTCTAGACAAAACAATGGGGGGAAGTGTTTCTCGTGAGGCATCACTGAGTGATCTGAGTGCAAGAGAGACAGTCTTTACCTCTTCCCCTCTCGCCAAATCCCCCTGCACTTATAGGACTAGAAACCTAAAGAGGTGTCTGAAGTCACATTTTAAGGATGCATAATGGAGAGGAGTTTGGAGAGGGAACAAAATTATTAAGGAGGATTATACTGTCACCACTTGACACAATGGGGATTGCTGCTTTTAACTGCTTTAAACAAGTCTTACTTCATACCAGAGCTTCTACTCAAGAAGGCGTCGCCATGGGAAATGGATCCTGCCCAGATCAAATCTTTCTTCCTGGCTGGGTCTTTGAGTACATGTTCCTTCCGTACAGGGCAAGAGAATGAAGGTGGTTCTTACAATGCACTTGAAATTCTTTTTTTCTCTTCATGGTGCCCTTGTAGCCAGGTGTCTTGGAAGGCCCAGGAATGAAGGCGCCTCTGGATAAAGAGGCTGTCCTGCCTGAGAGGCTGGGGGACCAGGTCAAGTTTCTGCTTTTCCATGGGTCTCTATTTCCTTCAGATGCAATGACAAGCAGTATAGCATAGGGTGATCCAGTGGACTCTGGACACAGCTGATTCTGCAAGTCGTCAGCTGGGCAATCTTTTATCTTGTTGCACCCCTGAAAGCAAGATGGGTCACCAGCAGCTCTATTGGAGTCATCCATAAAATTACAGCCAGAGTTCTCACTCTTGCTGTGTCTGCTCAGACTGGTACCATCTGATCCAGAAATATGGACTCAGTATGTGCTGTCAGTTTCTGTCAGTACTCGAAGGATACAGGCTTCATGAGGTCAGGTTAAGTGATCACCCTTGAGTGGATTATCCAAGACAACTGCCTGATGAAGGAAACAATGCTAGCTCTTAGTGCATATATTTTAATTAAAAAAGAAGAAGAAGAAGTAGGGGGGTGCCTGGGTGGCTCAGTCAGTTGAGCATCTAGCCCGGGTCATGATCTCCAGGTACTGGGATTGAGCCCCACATCCGTCTGTCCAGTTCCTTGCTCAGCAGGGAGTCTGCTTCTCTCTCTCTCTCTCTCTCTCTCTCTCTCTCTCTCTCTCTCTCTCTCCCCCTCCCCGCCCCTTACCCAGCTCATGCACACTCTCTTAAAGAAAGAAAGAAAGAAAGAAAGAAAGAAAGAAAGAAAGAAAGAAAGAAAGAAAGAAAGAAAGAAAGAAAGAAAGAAAGAAAGTAGGGACAATAACTTCCAGCTCACATTCTTGCTGAAAGTAGAAAATTAGATAATGTATGTAAAGTGCTCAGCATAGGTTCTAGTATAGAGATAGCTTTCGCTAAATGCTTATTACTATAATTTATTTCTCCATAAAATGTGGATTGGTCTAAAAATCATTAAGGGTCCTCCTTATTCTAATGTTAGAGGAGTCATTCATTTATACAACAGTATTTCTCACCAAGCCATACACCAGGTTCTGGTGCTAAGGTGGAGACAAACTTGGCATGGGAGCTGGGGGCTAAAGCATATAAGGCAAAAACTCCACATACTCAAAATCTTAAAATTCCTCCACCATCAGCTGACCTCCCAATCATTTGCTCAGAGGTGCTGAAAGAGGTGCTACTAGGGGGAGCTACATGGTCTGGGCCATGGAGTGATGGTAGCTGTGGGATCTTTCAGGATGTGGCATCTTGTCTCCTTGCAGGACCTGGAAGGTAAGAGCCTTAAACTCTCCTCCATTCAGACCTTTGCCTTTGAACCCTCAACCCCAGTGCTGAATGAGAAAATGGAGAGCAGCCTCAGTGGTGACCTTCCATCAAGTTCAGGGTCACCATGAGATGGTCATCTCCCAGTGACTGGGAGCATGCTGCTTTGGTAGGCTCCTCACACCTCCCTGTGGCACTCAGGCCCCCACAACATGTTCTCAACATTCCACACAAATGCACTGAGCACCTTCCATGAGAAATATGTTGTGCTGGGCACCTGGGTGGCTCAGTCAGTGAAGCAGCTGCCTTCAGCTCAGGTCATCATCCCAGGGTTCTGGGATCAAGTACCTCATCGGGCTCCCTGCTCAGCTGGGAGTCTGCTTCTCCCTCTGCCCCTGCCCCCCACTCATGCATTCTCTCACTCTCTCTCTCTCTCTCTCTCATGAAAATAAATAAATAAAATCTTCAAAAAAAGAAAAATGTGTTGTGCTGAGCTCTGGCAGGAATGAAGTAAGCCGAAGGTGGCTTCTCCCAGAACAGTATAGACATGGACGCCAGCCACAGTAAGGTACAGCCAACAAGGCCACAAGAAGGGCCAGAGATGGGCTGTGAGGAGCTAGGAGATAGGAACCTTCCTGGGAGGTGATCTTGGACCTGACCCTTAGAGGACAGTGGAGACCTGAGGGGCAAAACATTGGAGAAAGGGTACCACAGGATGAGGAGACAGCATGAGGCAACATCTGGAGGTGGAAAAGATGGGCTGTATCCAAGTAATATCAGGAGGATCATATGATTGGTTGAAAGGGGAGGTGAGACTGGAGATGTTGACAGGGCCAGGGGGCAGAAGGCCTTAAGGTCAGGCCGAGAAGACTGGACTTTATTGTGTAGGCAGCAGAGAGTCAAGGGACTGGGGCTGGCTGTGGGAAGATGACACCAGCTGGGTGTGAAGCTCTCCTCCCCAGACCTGCCCACATCCTCAGGGGATGTTGCATAGCACACTCCAAGATTTGGAAAGCCCCAACTATAAATCTCTCAGCCCCAAGGCAAGTCCTTTCCATAGTGGCTTCAGCAGAACTTTAGGGTCAAGAGAGACAACCTTTTAGGCATCTCTATACAATTGCCCTTCATTAGTGGAGAAGCACGTCAAGATGGAGTGGGAGTGGTGAAGGCAATGAAGTGAAGGGCTCCTGGCAAAGCAACAGACTAAATATCCTGGAAGCTCCCTGCAAGAAAACACCCAGATAAGCTGAGTAATATTTGTTTTAGTCATTTTGAAGATATAGGAAATGTCACAGGAAAGTAAGGGCATTTCCAAGATCAAAACAAAGGAAGAGCTGAAAACCAGGGCAGGTAGAGAGCTGCAGCCGTGTTACAGAGGAGTTGTCAGGGTGACAGCGGAATTGGGAGCTTGCCTTCCAAGCGGGAGGTAAGCTTGGTAAGGATTGTGTTAGAAGGACCCTGGGAGTCTCACTCTGTGTGTGCTTCTGCGTCCCTGGCTGCCTTCTGCTTACAGTGCTTAGAAAAGCCAAGAATATTTTGTCTAAGGAGACAGCTGGTATAGTGGAGAGAGACCCTAACCTGGTCTCTAACCTCCCTCATCACTCCTCCCTTCTCCAAGCCTTGATTTTATTTTGTTACAACTGACCACCACAGGTGACCTCACACAGTGGCTGGGAAAATTTATTCACTCATTCAGCAAATCCATATTGAGCAGGGAGTGTGTAAAGTGCTGGGATATGGAATTGAACAGGATAAAATCCCTGCTTTCAAGGAATTCATGTTCTAGTGAGTGAGCAGAGAAAACAGAAAACAATATGCGAAAGAGATAGTAAAGACATACACAAGGTAGAGAGGAGGGAGCTCTCCCTAGCCTCGGCAAGCAGGCTTTGAGGGGGGTGTTGGGAGGAGTTGCTCACCAGAAGGTGGGGAGGGCACTCCAGGCAGGAGCGGAGCCCAGAGTCTGAAGCAGGGAATTACATATGGTGCAGTGTGGCTGGCAATACAGTGCGGCTGGAGAGTGGTAGGAGAAAAAGGCCAATAGGGACAGAGCTCGCAAGGCTGGAAGATGAGGCATTGCATAGGTGCCAATGAAACATATGTGAATTTCAGAGCAACTCCTTCCTCCTTGCAATAATTCACAATCCTCTTCCCACAGCCATGACACCTATGGCTGTCATCAGAGTAAGTCAGGCTACTCCTTTCAGTATGCCTGGGTTCCCCAGAAAGCAGAGCATTAGTCATGGTGCTTATGAGCTACTCTTTTATTAGGGAGCAGCAGTGAGGGATAAGGGGAGTGAAGCAGAAAGGAGAGAAGGCCAACACAAGATGGTCACTGTTAAATGAGCCTCATTTTCAACCTCATGGAAATGCCCCCAGGCAATCTGCATTTCAGGTAGAGTGACCAATTGTCTTGGTTTTTGTAGGACTGAACTGCATAGATTTCCCAGGACATGAGACTTTCAGTACTAAATCCAGGAAAGTCTCAGGCAAGCCAGGATGAATTTATCTACCCTAGTCTCAGGGCTGTCTTCAGGGGAGAAAGGGAAGAATTTATCCACCAGCTCCCTTTCCCAGAGGTTGAAGGTTCTCCCACGGAGTGCAAATCTCCCCCATATATCTGAGCTGCACGTATATGGGCATCACATGGGCTCTACAGGAGAGTCACCAGGGAAGTTCCAGGGTGGAGGAGAGAGTCATGCAACATGGGCCTGGGTAAGACACTATCAGAGTGAGCCCTCAGGAAGTCAGCATCCACACAAAGGTGATTACCATAGCAGCAGCATGAATAAGAGGTGGAGGCTGAGAAGATCCAAAGTGGTGCATCCTTCACCCCTAATTTAAAGATATTAGTCCAAGCAATCTTCTACTTTCACTTTGTGAGCTCTCAGGAGGGTGCAACAGTCAGCTTGGTGTCTTGGTCCCCCCCGCCATGTCCATCATGAATACAGCAGCTAAGTACTCTTAAAAATATAAAAACCCTAAATATCAACTAGGGAATAGAAAGAAAGGTATCCCAAGATTGTAAGGGATTATAGGTCATCACTAGGTGGACATCTTTAATAGACATGCAAACACTAAATGACAGAAAGCTGCAATCAGATCTAATGCAGAAAGCAATGGGAATGGAATATTAACTAGAGTTGCTCTGACTTCAGATCCTTCAACTCTTAATCATGGAGTTCAGAACTGCTTTTCTTTTTTTAAAGATTATTTATTTATTTATTTGTTTGTTTATTTGACACAGAGAGAGCTCAAAGCAGGGGGAGCGGCAGGCAGAGGGAGAAGCAGGCTCCCCGCAGAGCAGGGAGCCCGATGCGGGACTCGATCCCAGCACCCTGAGATCATGACCTGAGCCAAAGGCAGACGCTTAACCGACTAAGCCACCCAGGTGCCCCCAGAATTGCTCTCCTAATTCAATTTGAAGCCACTGGATGTTCTTGCCATGGTACCCCCATGCCTCCTCAGCATAGAAGCAGCAGCTAAAACCACAGGAGGGGATGAGACTGCCCAAAGAAAGTCTATAGAATGACAAGGGCTGTAAGACAAGGACAGATCCTGAAGAACACTAATATTTTTAAAAAGGTCAGGGGAGAAGGAGCCCACAAAGGAGACAAGAAGGGGTAGAATCAGGAAAATTCAATGTTGTGTGTACCAAAGTAGTAGTACCAAAATGAAAGACTCCTCGGGTGTTCAATGCAGGAGGGAAAAGAAGTTAAATCAGATAAGAACTGAAAAGCTTCTAATGGGTTTGGCTATTAGGGGTTCCTGGTGTCCTTAGAGAAACCAAGTTGGGGCAGGAGGCACAGTGCAGTGAGCTCAGGAGTGAATCGGCAGTGAGGAAGTAGGAATAGTCAGTACTGACTACTCTTTAAAGAAATTTGGATAAGATTAGCAAACCAGCTGAAAGGCAAGAAGAAGAAAATTGTTGGAATAAGGTCCTAGAGCAAGCTGGAGGGGATGAATGAGGTCCAGATTGGCCTTGAAAAGGATGAAGAGCATGCTGAGAATGAGATAAAGGGAATGATGTTGGATTTGAGGGTAGAAAAGTGGGGGGAAGACCGGAAAGGTCACACTTGATGTCTCAATTGTTCCATGAAGTAGGACATATAGAGAGGAGTATGGGAAACTAAAAATGGGGTATGAATAGTTGTTCAGAGAAATGGAAGGATAAGTAAAAGGACTGACAAGTGGTCCTAAGAGCCTGGCTGAGATTGAACACCTTGCACGTGTTGCTATACAGTAGTGATTTGTTCATGCATTCATTTGTTAATTCACCCCTTTTGGGCCACATCAATGATTGTTGGTTCCCATTAGAAACATTAATCAGTGACTTAGTTTTGGTCATACATATATATGTCACAGTTTCATTAAGATCAGAGCTCCAAGTTGCCATCAAGGATCATGACTCCATCATGGCCACACCCACCAACTGAGCTCATCCTCCACCACAGCTTCCACTGCCAGGTAGATGCTGATGACCTCCAAATTTCTAACCCCAGTCCAAATCTTCCCCTGGGGTTTAAGACTAGCCTATACCCAAGAGATACCTCAATCTCAACATATCCAAATCCATACTCACCAACTTCATCCCTAAACCTGCTCCAGCAGGGGAGTGTACCTCTCCAGACTGTGTACACAAGGGTATCAAGTTTCCTTTTCAATATCTAATTCCTTCCTTGGTTCTAAAAATGCCATCTCCAAAGGCTACCCCTTCAGGTCGGGAATCATGATATTCAGGGTCTATGCATGGCCTACCCACTTGAAGCCCCAAAAGAAATGTTTAAATATTACTTCTAGGCTCCCCTAGAACAGACTGCACACTCACACCATGACTAACTACAGGCGACTCCAATTAACCAACACCACCCAGCATTGAAAGTTTCTTCATGACACAGCCCAAACACCAGCTCAGGGGTCCTGCCAAAGAATTGATGTCAGTATTTGAGATCAGGGAACAGAACGAATAGATCTAAATTCATACCATCACCTTATCTTGACCAACTGTATCCAACCTCCCAAAGCAGTTTAGACAACATCCCAGTTGGAATAACAAATGGATTTCATCCTCTCTGCCAGCTCTAATGGATTAATGATGGTGCCTGAAGTTGCAAAGTATTTTGGAACCTTGACCAGATTCATCAGGAAAAAGTGTGCTGATCAGTTGGTCATGTCTGCCACAGGGACAGGCATGAAGCTGGGAAGATAACAGCAGTATGGGAGAGCTTCACATGTGAAAAGGCCTCATTAGACTACAAGCCTCCCAGTAGACCTCAATTAAAGACTTGCAAGTCTTAATACTGGTTATGGAGCATGTGATTGTTTTATGGAAGCATGTTTATTCACTCATTCATTTGTTCATTTGTAATTATTCATTGAATGTCTCCTATGTACCAGATACTGGCCTGAGCACTAGGAGTACAGCTGTAAATAAGACAAACAAGATCCCTGCTCTCACAGGGCTTTCATTCTAGCAGGATGTGTAACAAATAAGAAAATACTGGTTAGAGATAAGTGCTACACAGATAATTAAAGCAAGATGATGTGATTCAGATTATCTGGGTGACTCCTTTTGATTCACTGTGTGTCAGGGAAAGCTGTGAAATGATCTGGAGAAAGAGAGTTCCAGGCAGAGGGAAGAGCTAGTATAAACACCTTAAGGCAGGAAATAATTTGTGTTCAAGGGATGGAAAAAAGGCCAGAGTAACTGATGAGGAAGAGACTGGTTCAAAAAGATGATGGAGAGATAAACAGAAGCTGGATCACATAGAGCTTTGTAGGCCAGGATAAGGAGTTTAGACCCTATTCTTGGTGCTTTGAAGAATTATTTAAGGGTCTTAAGCAGAAGAGTTGGCACGATCTGATTTATACTTTTAAATAATCACTCTGGCTGCTGAGTGGAAAATAGAGAGTAGAGGAACAGGACAGAGACAGGGAGACTAGTTAAGAGGCCACTGCAGTAATTCATGAGAGTTGATGTTGGCTGGGACCAAATGTGAGAGTGCTCCAAGTCTTGACTGTAGACCCCCTTCTCTACATCTTCTGCTAGTGTTCTCCCCCGGTCCAAAACTTTGGATACACTCTATGCAGTAGTGTCTCCCAAAACTCTTATCTTCCACTCTGCCTACCTCTTAGACCTTGACTCATAAATATCCAAACTCATGTTGGATATATCTCCACTAGGATGTCAAATGTGTCTCAGACTTAACTTGTACCAAATCAAACTTTTGATTCTTCCCACCTTTAAACCTCTTCTTCCCTCTGCCTTCCCTATTCCAGTACATATCCATTCACACAGATTATCACAGCTAAAACCTTGGATATATCTTTGATTTCTTGATTTTTCTCACCCCTCATACCCACCTCCTGTTGAATTTCCCTAGAAATAATCAAGCATTTAAAACTTTCCATCATCATCAAAAACGAGGAGATCACAGAGGAGAAGATGAAACAAAGACATGAGGCTGAGAGGCCAACATGTTGGATGGCTCATCCATGTGGATGTTGAAGTCACCAGGAATGATGTCAGGAAAAAGAACAGACAGGAAGACAGTTTGTCAGTGCTAAAGATACTAATGAATGAGGGTAGAGAGCGCATTAATGTGTACTACAGAGGAGTGGAGTTTTGAGGGAAGAGGGGGGGAGAAACAGATTTGGAATCGAGAGTAGAAAGCAAGGAGGCCCCACCCAAACCAACCCACTTGCCCTACCTACCCCGCCTCCAGGCCCTCAGGTAGCCGATGTTTAAAAGAGAGACTCCCTCCACTTGAAAGGGTTACAGAAGAAACAGTGTCACAAGCAGACATCCAGTTTTCACTTGGTACAAAAGGGGAAGTGAATTTAGAGAAGAGGTTGAGGATATTGGGGACAGTGTAATTGAAAGCCATGAGTTCACAAACCCACAGGAAAAGAGTCTGGGAGTGCCAGGAGGGGTGGGAAATGGAGTCAGACTGGAGACTGTTCAGAGTGGCACAAGGATTAGGGTCCCACTGACCTGTGGAATTTGGGTTTCTGGAGATAAGTGAGGCAAACTTAAGTGTGAGGAATCAGGATTTCCTAGAGAAAGATGGTCTTGAGACAGAAGGCTCGTGGCTATGGGCAACAATCCTCTTCTGTGCTGGTGAGTGGTGCAGAAATCACAGAGTGAGTGCCTGAAGGGATGGTTCTCCTAGGTGGTCTTCACTGTGAAGGCTTCCGGGGAGGGGCTAACTACCCTGATACTGGATCCTTAGAGCAACTTTTCTCTCAGGTGATGCAGTGCTACAGTAACCTGGAGTACAAGGTACACGAGCCTGCCACTTTACCCGTGGGTGGTGTGGTGCTCTGGGTGCAGCCTCCCGAGCCACTCCCCATGAGTGCCTCTAATGTAAACACCACAGTGGTTTCTCAGAGTCTGTAGATCCATTCTCGAGTTTTCAGGAAGAATTTTAATTCTTCTATCTTGATAATAATCTTAATAAAAAAATAAAATCATATTCTGCATCATCTAGAGGTAGGCTTACTAGAGAAAACCCAGGACTCACAGTTAAACTTCAATTTCAGATAAACAACAAATACTTTTTAGTATAAATATATCCCAGATATTGCATAGGACATACTTAAATACTAAAAAATTATACTTTACCCCTAACTATAGCCACATGATATCAGTGCCTGTATTAGTCAGCATTCTCCAGAGATCCACAGGATGAGTTAGCAAGCTGGTGACCCAGGAAAGCGAATGGTGTACTTCCAGTCCAAGTCCAAAGGCCTGAGAACGAAGAGATTTGATGATAGTTCTGGTCTGAAGGCCAACAGGCTTGAGATCCACAAAAAAGCCAATGTCCCAGTTCAAAAGCAATCAGGCAGAAAGAACTCTCTCTTACTCAGGAAAGTGTTGGTCTTTTTATTCTATGCAAGCCTTCAACTGAGTGGATGAGGGCGGTCCACATTAGAGAGGGAAATCTGCTTTACTAAGTCTAAAGATTTAAATGTTAATCTTATCCAAAAAACACCTTCACAGAAACATCAGAGAAATATCTGACCAAATATCTGGCACCCCTAGGCCTATCCAAGTTGACACCTACAACTAACCATCACAGGGCCCATGTTTGTACTTTTATGATGGAATTGGGACCAAGCAGTAGTACTTTAATTATAACAGTTAACGAGAAAAGAGAGGCAGACCTAATATCAAAGTGTTAACTGAAGATGAAATGATAGCACAGGCCTGTAAGAAGCAAGCTCTCAGAAGTTCAAATGGAAAAAGACTGTGGAAGAACTGAGTCACAAGTAGTAAAGACATGACAGATTCAAAAGAACTTCCCTTTAACAGGTCAGCCCCATAGTAATGTTGCAAAATAGCCCGTGAGTGTCAGCAAGAAAAGAAATCCATCACACTGAATGCATTAGTTTGGATTTCGATGGGTTTTGTAGCATTGTATTTAATTTGTAAATCTGTTGTGATTTTACTATTTATAAGGAGGTTACACCTACTTTCGATATCTGTATATATATATTGAAATCACATTAAATTAAAATGCATTTAAGTCAATACTGGGGGCATCTATAAGATTTTTGTCCTTTTATTTTTTTTAAAGATTTAATTTATTTATTTGAGAGAGAGAGAGTGAGTGAGAAAGAGAGAGAGCACACAAGCAGGGGCAGAAGGAGAAGGAGAAGCAGACCCCCCTACTGAGCAGGGAGCCTGACACAGGACTCAGTCCCAGCACTCAACCCCAGGACTCTGGGATCATGACCTGAGCCAAAAGCAGATGCTTAACTGACTGAGCCACCCAGGTGCCCCAATTTTTGTCCTTTTAATGGGTCCATTAGATTATTATCCTTAGTTTGAGAAATACATGTAAAAGAGTTTTGACCCTTTTTAGGAGATTTGTATTTTGGAGAATTTCATTTGTAGAATTCATTGAACTAGATGCTATTAAAACTTTTTTTAAGATTTATTTATTTATTTATTTTAGAAAAAGAGTGCATGTGAGTGAGGGGTAAGGGCAGAGGAAAAGAATCTCAGGTAGACTCCCCGCTGAGCAGGGAGCCCCATGGGGGGCTTGATCCCATTACCCTGAGATCATGACCTGAGCCAAAATCAAGAGTCAGATGCTTAACCCACTGCGCCACCCAGATGCCCCTAAAATTTTTTTTAATTACAAATTGAAAAAAGTGTATACTACGTGCTATACTGACTTGGGAAATGTTACCCATGCATATTTCCTCTCAAATATACACAAAGCATTTTAGTAAATAAAAGGCTCTGAGAAACCCAACAAAAAAAGATATCAAATATTTCCTACAGTTTTTCCCAACCTTATGTGAGCAAAGAATATCTCCACTGCAGCACTATTAATATCCTGAGGAACAGCTTTCTTTGAAAAATCAGTTGGAAAAACACTCATCCATAACACTATCCAAAATACGGATACTCTACACAACATGTTTGTGACAAGGATCCCCCTAGCAGTCCAGTGAAGCCTCTGGGTATCTTAGAATAATGTATTTAAATGCATAAAATAAAATATAAAGAATTATAAGGGAAACTAATTATACTGAAATACAGCTTTCAAAATAACTTTTTTAAAAAATGGGAGTACCTAAAGGAAAGAGGGAGGAGGGAACAGAAAAAAAAATATTAAAGGAATAATGGCCAAGGACCACATATTATTTGATTCTATTCATATGAAAAATCTAAAATAGGCAAATCTATAGAGACCAAGAGTAGACGGAGGTGGCACACTGGAAAACAACAGCTAAAAAGAGGAGGGTCTGTCTTTGGGATAATGAAGTGCTCTAGAATTGGTTGTGCTGATGGCTGTCCATCATCCATATATATAACAATATACGTTTAACTGTACACTTTAGATGGCTTAATTATTTAGTACATGAAGTATAACTCAATAAATCTGTTTTTAAAATTATGATAAAAAATTCTCCAATTATGTTGAAAACTATAAATGCACACAGATCCAAGAAACCAAATAAATCCCAAACAGAAGAAATATAAAAACTACACCAAGACACATCATAAACAAATTGCTCAAAACCAATGATAAGGAGAAAATCTTGAAAGCATTCTGAGACACATTATACACAGTGGGAAAAAGAGAGGACAACAGATTTATTGTTGAATGCAATGAAAGGTAGAAGGCAACAGAGTAAAATCTGTTTTTTTTTTTAAGATTTTATTTATTTATTTGACAGACAGAGAGAGAGTATAAGTAGGCAGAGAGGCAGGCAGAGGGAGAGGGAGAAGCAGGCTCTCTCCTGAGCAGGGAGCCCGATGCGGGGCTCAATCCCAGGACCCTGGGATCATGACCTGAGCCGAAGGCAGCCACTTAACCGACTGAGCCACCCAGGCGCCCCTAGGGTAAAATCTTTTATACACAAAAGAAAAAAACTGTCAAGCTAGAATTCTACCCACAGGGAAATTATCTTTCAAAAACAAAGGCAACACAGTGAGATTCCACCTCACACCCATTAGGATGGCTACTATCCAAACAATGGGAAACAATAAGTGTTGACAAGGATCTGAAGAAATTGAAATCCTCCTGCCTTGCTGGTGGGAATGTAAAATGATGCAGCCACTATGGAAAACAGTTTGGTGGTCCCTCAAAAAAATTAAACATAAAGTTACCAATATGATCCAGTAATTCCACTCCTTGGTATATATCCAAAGTAACTGAAAACAGGTGTTCAAACAAAAACCCATACAAGATACCTACAGTCAAAAATGATGTACTGTATCAATGTGATACACTACATTAATAAAGAAAGGACAAGAACCATATGATCCTCTCAATAGATGCAGAAAAAGCATTTGACAAAGTATAGCATCCTTTCTTGATTAAAATTCTGCACAGTGTAGGGATAGAGGGTACATACCTCAAAATCATAAAAACCATCTATGAAAAACCCACAGCGAATATCATTCTCAGTGGGGAGAAACTGAGAGCTTTTCCCCTAAGGTCAGGAACATGGCAGGGATGTCCATTATCACCACTGCTATTCAACGTAGTACTAGAAGTCCTAGTCTCAGCAATCAGACAACAAAAAGAAATAAAAGGCATCCAAATCAGCAAAGAAAAAGTCAAACTCTCACTCTTTGCAGATGATATGATACTTTATGTGGAAAACCCAAAAGACTCCACCCCAAAACTGCTAGAACTCATATAGGAATTCAGTAAAGTGGCAGGATATAAAATCAATGCACAGAAATCAGTTGCATTTATATACACCAACAACAAGACAGAAGAAAGAGAAATTAAGGAGTCGATCCCATTTACAACTGCACCCAAAACCATAAAATACCTAGGAATAAATCTAATCAAAGAGGCAAAGGATCTGTACCCAGAAAACTACAGAATACTCAATGAAAAAATTGAGGAAGACACAAAGAGATGGAAACATATTCCATATTCATGGATTTGGAGAACAAATATTGTTAAAATGTCTATACTACCCAGAGCAATCTACACATTCAATGCAATCCCTATCAAAATACCATCAACTTTTTTCACAGAACTGGAACAAATAATCCTAAGATTTGTATGGAACCAGAAAAAACCCTAAATAGCCAAAGGAATGCTGAAAAAGAAAACCAAAGCTGGTGGCATCATAATGCCAGACTTCAAGCTCTATTACAAAGCTGTAACCATCAGGACAGTATGGTACTGGCACAAAAACAGACACACAGATCAATGGAACAGAATAGAGAACTCAGAAATGGGCCCTCAACTCTATGGTCAACTAATCTTCAACAAAGCAGGAAAGAATATCCAATGGAAAAAAGACAGTCTCTTCAACAAATGGTGTTGGGAAAATTGGACAGCCACATGCAGAAGAATGAAACTGGACCATTTCCTTAGATCATACACAAAAATAAACTCAAAATGGATGAAACACCTAAATGTGTTTCCATCAAAATCCTTAAGGAGAACCCAGGCAGCAACCTCTTCGACCTCAGCCGCAGCAACTTCTTCCTAGACACATTGCCAAAGGCAAAAGAAACAAAGGCAAAAATGAACTATTGGGACTTCATCAGGATAAAAACTTCTGCACAGCAAAGGAAACAGTCAAAAAAAAAACAAAAACAAGAGACAACCAACAGAATGGGAGAAGATATCTGCAAGTGACATATCAGATAAAGGGCTAGTATCCAAAATCTATAAAGAACTCATCAAACTCAACACCCAAAGAACAAATAATCCAATCAAGAAATGGGCAGAAGACATGAACAGACATTTCTGCAAAGAAGACATCCAAATGGCCAACAGACACATGAAAAAGTGCTCAACATCACTCAGCATCATGGAAATACAAATCAAAACCACAATGAGATACCACCTCACACCAGTCAGAATGGCTAAAATTATTAAGTCAGGAAATGACAGATGTTGGCGAGGACATGGAGAAAGGGGAACCCTCCCACACTGTTGGTGGGAATGCAAGCTGGTGCAGCCACTCTGGAAAATGGTACGGAAGTTCCTCAAAAAGTTGAAAATAGAGCTACTCTACAACCCAGCAATTGCCTACCGGGTATTTACCCCAAAGATACAAATGTAGTGATCTGAAGAGGCACCTGCACCCCAATGTTTATACCATCAATGTCCACAATAGTCAAACTATGGAAAGAGCCCAGATGTCCATCAACAGATGAATGGATAAAGAAGATGTGGTATATATATACAATGGAATATTATGTAGCCATCAAAAAAATGAAATCTTGCCATTTACAACGATGTGGATGGAACTAGAGGGTATTATGCTAAGTGAAATAAGTCAATCAGAGAAAGACAAGTATCATATGATCTCACTGATATGTGGAATTTATGAAACAAGGCAGAGGATGATAAGGGAAGAGAGAAAAAAAAGAAACAAGACGAAACCAGAGAGGGAGACAAACCACAAGAGACTCTTAATCTCAGGAAACAAACTGAGGGTTGCTGGAGGGGAGAGGGGTGGGCGGATGGGGTGGCTGGGTAATGGACACTGGGGAGGGTATGTGTTGTGTAAGACTAATGAATCACAGACCTGTACCCGTGAAACAAATAATACATTATATGTAAAAATAAAAAAATAGTAATAATAATAATACAAATAAATAAATAAAATGCCTCTGGAAAAAAATGATGTATTATACACTTAAAATTTGGTTAAGAGGGTACATTTCATGCAAAATGTTCTTACAATATTTTTTCAAAAACAATATACACAAATGTTCATAGTAGCACTATTCACAATACCCAAAAAGGCAGAAACAACCCAATGTCCAACACCTGATGAATGGATAAACAAAACTAGTATATCCATACAATGTAATATTATTTGGACACAAAAAGGAATGAAGTACTGATGCAACAACATGATGAACCTCAAAAACATTATGCTAAGTAAAAGAAGCAAGTCATAAAGAACTACATGTTGTATGTATGATTCCATGTATTCCATATTCCATTATGAAATATCCAGAAATTATGCAAATCCAGAATACAGATTAGTGACTGCCAGAGGCTGGGAAAGTGGGGAATGTTGAGTGACTTCGTAAAGACTACGGGGCTTCCTTCCGGGGTGATGAAAATATTCTGCAACTATGGTGGTGATGGCTCAAAATACTGTGATTATACTAAATGCCACTGAACTGCACACTTGAAAATAGTTAAAATGGCAAATTTTATGCTTGTGCATTTTATCACAATTTTTAAACCCACAATGACATACACTGCACACTTACTAAAATGATTAAAATTAAAAAGACTAAAGGACTAACAGTATCAATTATTGGCAAAGATGTGGAAGAACTAGAGCTCTCCACCATGGATCACTGGTGGGAATGTATGTTACTATTACTTTGGAAAACAGTTTGGTGGTTTCTTCTTTTTTTCTTTTTCTTAAAGATTTCTTTATTTATTTGAGAGAGAGAGTGCATGCATGCACAGTGTGGGGAGGGGCAGAAGGAGAAAAAGAGAGAACCTTTTTTTTTTTTAAGATTTTATTTATTTATTTGACAGAGATAGAGAGAATACAAGCAGGGGGAGCAGCAGGGAGAGGGAGAAGCAGGCTCCCGCTGAGCAGAGAGCCTGATGTGGGGCTTAATCCCAGGACCCTGGGATCATGACCTGAGTGAAGGCAGATGCCTAACCGAGTGAGCCATTCAGGTGCCCCAAGAAGAAAGAATCTTAAGCAGACTCCACACTGAGTGCAGAGCATGACACAGGGCTTGATCTCACAACCCTGAGATCACGACCTGAGCCAAAAACAACTGTTGGATGCTTAACCAACTGCACCATCCAGGTGCCACAGTTTGATGGTTTCTTAAAAAGTTCAACATACACCAACTACTACATGATTCAGCCATTCCTTTCCTAGGTTTCCCAAAAGAATGAAGGCATACGTCCACACAAAGACTCATGCACAGATGTTTATAGTAATTTTATTGTAATAGTCAAAAACTGGAAACAACCAAAGTCCATCAAGAGAGGAATGGATAAATTGTGGTATGTCCATATAATGGAATACTAATCAGCAATATAAAAATTAAGTTATTGGCACATGCAACGATCTGGAAAATCTCAAAGAATTATACTGAGTGATGAAAAGCCAAATAGAAATGAGGATACACTGTATGATTCCATTTATATAAAATTTTAGGAAATGCAAATTAAGCTACTGTGACAAAAGCAGGTCAGTGGTTGCCTGGTGACTAGCCAACTAGGTTGGGTTGCTGGGAAAGGACAGGGAAAGGAAACACAAGGAAAGTTTTGTAGGTAAGGGATATATTCACTACCATAATTATAATAATTGTTTGACAGGTATATACATATGCCAAAACTTATCAAATTACACACTTCAAATATGTGGGATTTATTGCATTTGAATTATATCTTTTTTTTTTTTAAGTAGGCTCCATGCCCAATATGGGGCTTGAACTCACAACCCTGAGATTAAGAGTTGTTGGTTCTACCCAGTGAGCCAGTCAGGAGCCCCTAAATTATATCTCAATGAAACTCTTAAAAAACATTTTTTAAAGTATATGTCATAAGAGACGTTTAGGGACAAAAATATAAATTAAGCTTCTATTTCCTACTAGATTATGCAGTTTTAATATTTTTATCTTTAAATTATTTAAATCTTGTTCCAAAAGATGAAAGTTATGTTTAAAAAATTGACTAGGCACTCAATGTATTATATTGATTGCTCTATGGATGAATGTATTGGTCAGAATAGGCTAGATTAAGCCACAGTAACAAACAGCCTAAATCTGAGTGGCTTAATACCATCGGGGTTTAGTAAGAAATACTCACTCTACATAACCATAACAGTTGATAGGAGATCACATTCATGGTCATCTCTCTGAGACCCAAGCCAAAAAACTCCAACATTCTGAAGTGTGGTCTCAATGCAGTTGGAGAAGAGAGAACTAAAGAGTGGAGGACCAGCAACTGAATGCTCCAGCCCACAGAGTACTGCTTTACTTCAAGGGGCCAGGGGAGTGTGTGCCTCCACATATCCAGACGTAGAGGAGAAATGGATACTGAACATTAATAATCTACCACAATTTCCTATGACATTAAAAATTATTTCCACACCGACATATGACAAAGGAATTGAAACAAGGTACTCCTGTGAGCCAGAGATTCTACCCAGAAAAGGTAGAACTGCCAACTCCGTCCACACTTACAAGTCCTCTATTCTCTCAATATGTTGAATGGAAAGACAAAATTCCAGGTAACCCAGGGACAGCTAAGTAGCAACTCTTTTTTACTTTTAAAGTCTCCTACACTTGCTCTTTTACACTTGCTTTGCATGCCATCAAATACCTCCACCACTCATTCAGCAGCTGCCCCCTATTATGTCCATGTGTTGAAAACCCATCAGGTGGGGTCTGCACTCAAACGATCTAAACAAGGTAGTATGGGAACACAGAAAAGAACAATGAGGTTTTTTTTTAAAAGGAGTTTTAAAGTCCAACCGAGCCACTTTTTTCTGCTTTTGTGATACAAATCTGGGTCCCCCACCTTGCCAACTCTGCAGCTTACCAGCTCCATGGCCATAGGCAAATCCCTTCTGAGGCTCAGTTTCCTCACCTGTAAAACGGGAATAATAAGGCTTACCTCCCAAGATTGTTGTGAGAACAAGAAATGAGATCATGTCTATGGAAATGCTTTGTAAACTGTAAAGTTTTGTGTCAGTCCAAGTTATCATCACCATCACCATCATCATGGCTGTCTTGTACTGTCTAGAAGGGAAGCCCCAGGGTTGGGGAAGGCCCAGAGGAGAGAGGGGCTCCCAGCCTGACCCTAGACTCTGGTGGAATCAGGGCCTCTCTCTAATTAACTCTTCCTGGCAAAAGTTCCTTGCTGGACATGTTTGCCTACCGGTGAAGAGCCAGGTGAGGTTTCCAGGGGCCGCCCACTGGCCCTGACACACGGGGGAGGAATGGTGACTCACCAGCCCTGTAACAGCCTCGCTGACAGGCCTCTTGGCCCAACCCCTGGCACGGACTGTAGAGGGCTGGCAGGGGTGCAGCAGGGCCATCAGGTTTTCAAGAAGAGAAAGAAAGGAAGATGGAAAGAGGGAGGGGAAGAAAAAGGAGAGATAAAGGAAAAGAAAGGCACAAAAAGCAAAAGGAAGAAACGAAGAAAAAGAAAGCCCAATGTGGTTACTTGGGGGAGGGGGTGAGGAAAGAAGTTGTTATTTGATGGATACAGTTTCAATTTTGCAAGATGAAAAAGTTCTGGGGATGAGCTGCACAACGTGAATGGGCTTAACACCACTGGACACTTAGGATGGTAAATTTTGCCACAGTTAAAAACAGACCTTAGAAGATTATTTTTTAAAGTGAAGAAATGATAAAGGGGAGGTAGGAGGGAGAGAGGGGAGGAAGCTGGGGAGGGAGGAAGCGATGGAGGGAGAGAAGGATGTAGAGAGGGAGGAAAAGGAAGGAAGGAGAGAGGAGGGGACGAAGGAAGGAAGGAGGAAAGGATGAAAGGGAAACGAGATGAAGGGAGGAACGGGAGGAAACGGAGAAGAAAGAAGGACGAGGAAGGGAGAACAAAACGCCTCCCAGCCGACTACCTAGCAGCGCTTCGGCGCAGTCAGCCCCCGGCTCAGGGTCTGGGGACTCGGGCGCCGGGCTGCGCGTGACGTCATCGCGCCGCGCCGCCTCCCCGCCCGCCGCTTCCCGCGTCCCGGCGTTGTGAAACCGCGTGGCGCTGGTACTCGGCCCCACCGGCGGGTCCCGCTCTCCTTGGGTGGCTGCGAGTCCCTTGGTCTTTGGCTTTCTGCCCGGCCAGCCCCGGTGGCGGCAGGAAGGCGATAATTGCTCAGAGACGCAGCACTTATCTGGGCCGGTTGTGCAAGGCGCGCGGGAGGGAGGGCCCCGGGCAGCGGCTCTCACGCCTCAGCTGCCAGGCATGCGCGCGGGGGCGAGGGGCGAACAGGGGGTCCCGCGGGGAGCCTCCGGGTGTTCCCGCTGGAGCAGCAGCCTCCCTCCTCGGGAAAGCGCTGCCGCGTGATCACCGTTGGAGAAGGGGAGGACCCGGGTTCCCAACCTGGCCCTGCCACCTGCCAAGGGGTGTGATGTGGGACAAGTCACTTCACTTCTGGGCCCCAGGTTCCTGTGTGCACTAGGAGTAAAATTACTACCTTTCTTGGTGGTTGTTAGGATTAGGAATAATGCAGGTGAGGCCTAGAGCAGTGCCGGCACACATTAGGTACACATTGAGTGGTGGCCATTAATTATTTCTCCTATCACCCACCCAAGGAGCTCACGCTAAAAGCCTATGTGCTGGGCTTTCCCGCCTGGCCCACACACTGTCAATCAAGACCTGGGTTCAAGCTTTGTCTGTCAGTGACTTGCCTGACCTTGGGAAATTTGCCTCTCTTCTCTGATCTTCAGTTTCCTCTTTCAAAATTGTATGATGAAGCTCCCCACCCCAGTAATCTGTTGGGAGATTTAAATGAGGTAATCCTTGAGAAAATGTGAGGTACAGATCTGTATCAGACTCTGTCAACCACTGTCCTTGAAAAATTCCTTTCCCTTGGTTTCCATGACAACAGGCACTCAAAGTTTTCGTCTTACCCCTGGATGTTTCTTCCCAGTCCCTTTGCAGGCTCTCCCTCTCTTACACGTCTCTTAGAAGTTGGTTGTGCCTTGAGGTTCTCTCTTAGGCCATCTGTCTGTTCCTTGATGAGGGGTGAATTGACAGCATCTTCTCTAAGACTTAAGGTTCCAGCAGCCACTGCAGACCAGATCTCTCTTCTAGAGATCCAAATGTTTACAGGATACCTCCACTCGAATGGATTCACAGGAGCCTCACATTTGGCATGTTTGACGCTGAACATAGCATCTTCCTATCACAAAACCATAGGGCCATACCCAGGTTCTCCATCCTCCCCAGGTGGAAAAGAAACCTGAGAGCCATTTTTAAGGCTTCCCTTTTCCCATCCTCCTACTATCCAAACACTAAGTCTGTCCTATCCTTTTACCTTTCTAATGACCCTTTAGTCTGTCTTTCTCCATTCCCACTGTCATTATCCCAGGCTTGGCCATGGCCCTATTGGTCACTTGGGGGATTGCAACAGCCTCCTAACTTGTCACTCTTGTCTTCAGTCTTGTCCCCTCCAATCCACTCTCTACACTGAAGCCAGAGCAACCGTCCTAAAATAGAAATCTATGTCACCCTACATTGAGTTTTTGCTTATCTCTAATTAGTTTCCTGTTACTTGCCTGCCCTCCATATTCTAGCCACAAGGAACTTATTTCTGTCCTTAGAGTGCAATGTCTCTGGGCCTTCTCACGTGCTATCTTTCTTTGTTTGGCTCACTCCTACTTATCCTGCAGATCTCCACCTAGCCATTTCCTCTGCATAGCTTTCCCTGACCTCCCCAACCCTTGATTAACAGAAGAACCCCTCCTATTTGCTCTTAACGTGGTAATACGTAAACTCATCTCATGGTGAATTTGTTTTGATACAAACTTTTTAGAAAGCAAAAAGAAGTGTGTATCAAAATCTTTTAATATGTTCAAATCTGTCAACCCAGCAATTCCTCTTCTGAGAAGTTTAAGAAAGCCTGAAAGATTGTACTTCAAATATTTAAAGACACTGACTTTCGTCAGAGTGAAAAATGGAAACAACTGAAAGGTCCAGCAAGGGGTTGGTTAAATATCACACCCATACAATGGAATACTTTGCAGCCATTACAAATGTAGAATATGTAATATATGGGAAAACCGTTCACGGTATAATGTTGGGGGGGCCACCTGGGTGGCTCAGTAGTTAAGCTTCTGCCTTTGGCTCAGGTCATGATCCCAGGGTCCTGGGATCGAGCCCTGCATCAGGCTCCCTGCTCGGCGGGAAGCCTGCTTCTCCCTCTCCCACTCCCCCCGCTTGTGTTCCCTCTCTCGCTGTCTCTCTCTGTCAAATAAACAAATAAAATCTTAAAAAAAAAAAAAGGTGGGGAAAGCAGGTTGCAAAATGCTAGGTATGTACCACATGGAACTAATTTTTTCATTTAAATTCACATAGAAAAAAGCATCTGGAGAAATATATGCCCAAAATGTTAATAATGATCATCTCTGGGTGATGATATTATGAGATTTTAATTTTGTCCACTTTGCTTATCTATGTTTTCTCCCATAGTCCTTTATTTGTTAATTATGTGATTTTTGAAAAAATAAAATAAATGTTTGTTGACTAATTGGGTGTTCTTGTCCAGAGGCCTGAGCCAACCTGGCTGGGATAGGTGGCCCTCTTGGAGCGCCTTGCCGCCTTGAGAGGGGAGGGGCCTGAACACCAGAACAAAAAGCTTCTCACCTGTGCCTGATTCAAATACACAGCAATTGCCAGCAGGAAGGAAAAAACAGTTGCTCTTTTGGAAGACATGGATACTCAAGGAATTTTCATTCATTGAAGAATTTGGCTTGGAAGTTTCCAGGCTAGTAGTAGAGATTTTCAAATTCCACCCTCTCACCTTGGAATTGGAGAACCAAAAACCCAAAGATGTTGGTGACTTGCCAAACCTGCCAGATCACACAGGAAGGTAATGGCAGAGCTGGAATTCGAACATATTTCCTCACTCCCTGGTTCCTGTTCGTTCCACTCTATGTTTCCACCCCCACCCCCAGCAACTGACACCAAGACTACCCTACCCCCCCGCCACACACACACAGGCAAGCTGCTACATTTTCATCCAAAGTCCCTATATCCAGGAAGCAGACCACCCTTGGATTCGCTTACTTTTTACGGTGGGGATCTCTCACACTAATCCTTGAGAAGTTGACCCACTTAAATGGCCCACCAAGTTCTGTTGTAAAGAATATCCAACCCAGTAATGATTACCTCCCAAACTCCACAGTTTTCTGTAGACCCTCCTCTGCATGAAGCACTTTTCCATAAGGTATTCTCTTTTATTTTTATATTTTTATTTTACTCTCCTAGTAGCTCTACAATGCAGGTAAAACTGTCCTTTTGCCCTGTGAGGAATCAAGGAGGTTAAATACTTTGTCAAGGTCACATCCATAATTGCCACAGTCGGGATTCAAAATCCCACTCGCAGTAGACCCTGCCTGTACCAGTGTGGACCTGTTTCCCTGGTCCACACTGCCATGCCAGAGCAGATGTCCCTTTTTATAGTCTGCTGAGACTATTACATTTTTGAAACTCACAGGAAATTAGAGCTAAAGAGACCTTGGAGATCCTCATTTCACATTTCCACATTTTATCCCATACTTCAAGCAAACCATGTTGCACAGAGTACTTTATACCATGAACTATGGGCAGAGGACCTGAACTTAAACCCTGGTTCTGCCACTTACTAGTTCTGTGACTTTGGGAAAGTTACTTAACCTCTCTGTGCCTCAGATTCCTCATCTGCAGAGTGTGGATAATAATACTATATAGTTCATAGAACTGTTACAAGGATTAAATGAGTTGCAGTGTGAAAGTACACAAAACAATGCTTGGCACAAGGTAAGCTCTCCATAAATAGTTTTTGTCATCATCATTACTACACTATTATACTACTTCTAAGAGCTTATGATGTACCAGGTGTTAAGATAGTGAGTGGGAAAACAAAGATGACATAGACACTGTCCTCTCCTCAGGGAACTCGTGGTATGGAAGGAGAATGCCAAAACCATGTATTATTACATTTTAATAATGTGGTAAATGCAGTGACATAGATTTGTGTGGACACTCCAGGAATGGGTGTGACTTGCTCAAGGCAGCAGCAAAGTTAGGACTTAAGCCAGGGTATCCTGAGCCTCCTTCTGTCCCACCTCATTGATTGGGAATTTGCCCATGGCACAAAACAGGTATGACCCAAAGCCTTTCCACAAGGTACCAAAAAGAGACTCCTAAGGCCATGTTACTTACGTGTAGATATAGGCAATATACATTTGCTGAATGAGTCAGTGAGTCAAAGACATTGGTGAGAAGACAGCCAACTTTTCCCTAAGCTCTCACCTCCTCAATGTACAGATATGAGGCAGTGGCATAGGATGAAACAGCAGTGAGCCCTGGGGGGATTACCCCCTCTTCCTCCTCAAAAAGGTGGTATATTGGGACACCACCATTCACTGGCTCCTCTTTCACCATAGCTGTTTCTGATGCCCTCAAGGGAAATGTTTAGCTCATTCAATTCAATCACTTCCACAATTACATGTCATTTATATGTGCTGGAATCTGTAGAGAGAAAGGTGAATCAGCCCTAATTCCTGCCCTCAGGGAGCTTGAATTCCAAAAGAGGAAATAAACCATGACAAATTGCTATCTTGCAAGGTAGAAAGTGCTTGGCGCCCCAAGAAAAGGACAGACCAAAGACAACCAGAATCCAAATAGTAAGAGCTTACATGGATAATGTGGCAGGCTGAATAATGGCCCCCAAAGAGGTCCACATGCTGATCCCTGGGACCTGTGAATATTATTTTATATGGCAAAGGGTCTTTGCAGGTGTAATGAAATTAATAATCTTGAGATGGGGAGATTATCCTGTATTATCTGGGTGGGCCCTAAATGTAATCACAAATACCCTTGCAAGAGGGAGGCAGTGGGAGACTTGACTGCAGAGAAGTGAGAATGAAAGCAAGAGATTAGAATGATTCCAGGAAGGGGCCATGATCTAAGGAAAGCAGGCTGCCTCCAGAAGCTAGAAGAGAAAAGGAGATGGATTCTCCCCTAGATCACCTTGAAGGAAACAGCCCTGCCTACACCTTGAAATTAGTCCAGTGAAACTATTTCTGACTTCTGGCCTCTGGAACTTGAGGCAATAAATTCCTGTTGTTTTAAGCCACCAAGTCAATGGTGATTTATTTTGGCAGCCATGGGAAACTAATACAGATAGATTGCTGATGAGATGTCAGGCACTCTAACTGGGTTTGACAGATGAACTCTACCGTCAGACTGCCTTGGTTCAAGGACATTTACCTTCTGTGCAGCTTTGGTCAACTTACCTCTCTGGGCTTCAGTTCCCTCATTTATAGAAGAGAAATAATATTTAGCACCCCTCCCATGGTGTGAGGAATAATGTGTAGGAGATATTACCAATGCTCACTATTATTTGGTTCTTCTTTCCTTCCATAGGAGTCTGCACTTTCTGCTCCCTTGCAGAAAGGTGGCACCATGTGACCATATGTACTGAGAGAGAGACTGAGAGAGAGAGAGAGAGCATGAGTGGGGTGAGGGGCAGAGGGAGAAGCAGACTCCCTGCTGAGCAGGGACCCTGATGCAGGGCTTGTCATGACCTGAGCCAAAGGCAGATGCTTAACCAACTGAGCCACCCTGGCACCCCTAAATAAATAAATCTTAAAAAAATAAATTAAAAAATAATAAAAGGGGTCATAGGAAAAAAATAATAAAAGGGGTCATAGGAATAGTGTGAAACACATGGGTATGTGTGACATGGATTCCCCAGAGCATATGTGCAGACCACCCAAAAAGGCACTGGAATGACCCATCGATATGCTGCCCACAGGAGACTCACTTTAGACATTAAGACACATGCAGATTGAAAGTGAGGGGATGAAAATCTTTACCATGCAGATGCAACGAAAAGAAAGCTGGGGTAACAAGAGACAAAGAAGGATACTACATGATGATTAAGGGAACAATCCAACAAGAGGATATAATAATTGTAAATAGCTATGCACCAACATGGGAGCACCTAAATACATAAGGCAACTACTAGCAGACATAAAGGAAGAAATTAACAGTAATACAATAATAGTAGGGGACTTTAAGACCCCACTTACATCAATGGACAGATCAGCCAGACAGAAAACCAACAAGGAAACACTGGACCAGATGGACCTAATAGATATATTCAGAACATACCATCCAAAAACAGCAGTATACACATTCTTTTCAAGTGCACACGGAACGTTCACCAGAACAGATCACAAATTAGGCCACAAAACAAGCCTCAACAAATGTAAAAAGATCGAAGTCATACCACGCATCTTTTCTGACCACAATGGTATGAAACTAGAAATCAACCACAAGAAAAAATCGGGGAAGGACATAAATACATGGAGGCTAAATAACACGTGCTACTAACAATGAATGGGTCAACCAAGAAATCAAAGAGAACATTTTTTTAAAGGCACTGGGATGAACTTAGTTATTATAATGACTAATTAATTAATTTGGCAAATGATACTGGGTTTCCATCTGAAGTTTCTTTTTAGAATAAATTTATGTTTAAAAAAAGTAAGTTGAGGGGTGCCTGAGTGGCCGAGTTAGTTAAGCATCCGACTCTTGATCTCAGTTCAGGTCTCCATCTCGGGGTTTTGAGTTCAAGCCCTACATTGGGCTCCACCCTGGTGGTGGAGCCTACTCCACCCTGGTGGTGGAGCCTACCTTAAAAAAAAATAATCAGTTGATTTAAAGACAAAGTATTGATTAAACAATTTCATGGTAGCTTGTGAATATGGCAAAAATTGTAAGGGAGGAATCAAAGACTAAAATCTAGGCAACTTCCCTGGAACAGTGAAAAGAAGCTTTTGAATCATACAGGCCAGGGGTTGAATCCAGTTCCTCCACATGCTGGCAGTGTGACCTCAGTCAAACTGCTCAAGCTTCAGAGATGGTTTCCTTATTGTTTTTTAATGGGGATCATTATCCCTTCTTCAGAAGGATCAGGTTGGTACAAGGATTATGACTAACTTTCACCATTATTGACCTTGTATTTTTCCTTCTTATTGTTACCTGTGGGTCTTGATCCAATTTGTAAATTGGGTGCCAATCTGAACCACATTCCCAGAAGGCCTGGCCAGGCTCTGGAGAGATAGAGCCCATCAGGGCCTACTTCCTGCCCTCCAGGAGCTCCTAGCCTCGTGGGACAACTGACCTAGACTCAAAGATGCACAGTCCACAACCAAAGTGCTGTAGGGAGACAGACAGATACAGTGGCAGGAGACATTGAGATGATTGAGGCTCACCAAGGAGAGCCATGGTGCCAGAGGTGAGTCTCAAACCCTGTGTAAGAGTTCAACAGGCAGATGTGGGTAGGGAATGTATACTAGCTTACCTCGCCTCTCTAAGCCTCAGTTTCCTCTTCTGTAAAATACAAATAATACCGCCTACCTTTTGCCATTTTACTGTGAGGATTAAGTAGGATAAAACATGGGAAGCACCTACCACAGTGCTAGGTTCATATGAGGCACTGGGTAATGGAGGCAATTACTTTACTATTATGCTGGATAATAAGGCCCCAGTGGGTGGCCCCCTTCCATAATGGAATTATCTTCTCCTTCCCTGTGACTCACCTCCAGGGGCTGGCCCAGGGGAGGGGATGTCCCAGGTTCCTGGGCAGGTTGGAACTATCAAGCTCCTTAGAGTAAGGCCTTTATTCACAAGAGATCAGTGCTCATGGCACTCATCCCATGGCCCCCATTCTGCAAACACAGATTCTAGGTCCCCAAGAGAGGGAACACTTTTTTCCCCAGTGTCACAACTGGTCCTTAAGTCCAGATTTCTACCATCTAAGAAGAAAAAGACTATGCCTCTGAGTCAACCCCAGGTCCTCAAGAGCCTGCTATACAGGAGCCCAGAGAGAACTGCTGAGAAGAGGCAGGAGTGTGGGGTGATGGAGACATGGGTTCAAATCCACCCAACTGCTGTCTGAACCAGGATCACAGCCCTTTCCCCCTCTGGGCGTCAGTGTTCTAAGACTGGGCGTGGTGGGCTTAGACTCCCATCCACGGCTGACTATCAAAAAAGCACTAGGAAAGCATAAACCAATCAGAGCAGACATTGGCAGTGTCCTGTGGTCCCTTCCTGGGCTAGGCATGAACACTGCTTGTGGGGGACATATACAACATGCAGAGTGTACAGTACGTTTTCTTGAAGACAAAAGGGGCCAACTGCACATGTCTCTCCCCTTCTCTCCACCTCCCCTCAAGTGCCTAGCCCTCTGCCTGATACACGCTGGCTCCACCTCAAGGTCAAATGTGTGTCCTGCAAGTCCCTCTTCCTGAAGAAGGTCCATCTTCCCAAAAAAGAGGCAGGGACCTCATGATTTTTTTCTTAAGCCTATTGAAGTATAATTTATATACTATAAAATTCACTTAAAGTGTACAATTCAATGATTTATAACATAAATTTACAGAGTTGTGCAACCATCACCATAGTCCAGTTTTGGAACATTTCCAGCATCCCACTAAGATCCCTCATGCCCATCACTTCTCATTTCTATCCAGTCCGAGGCAACCACTAATCTGCCTTCCATTTCTACAAATGTGCTTTTTCTGGTTATTTCATATGAATGGAATCATATAATATGTGGTATTTTGTGTCTGGTTTCTTTCATTTAGCATCATGTTTTTGGAGGTTTATCCATGTTGTAGCAGGTGTCAGCACTTCCTTCCTTGTCTTATTCATTTCAGTGCCTGGCATATAGTAAGTGCTCAGTAAGAGGTTGAAGAATCTCACATGAAGACCAGAGGCCATTCCAAAAGGAGGGCAGCTACCAGCCAAAGAAATTCCAGTCAGTCTCCAAGGTGCTGTGGATGACGTGCCAATGCCCATGACTACTGCCAGTGATGTGAATATAGCAATTTGTTTTTAAACCTGTAATTGTACACCAGTTGAATTGTCATGCCCTCAGCTTCAGAGGTGTGCTGCAGCATCCCATCCACTTATTTTGAATTTGCCCTTATTCCCCCCTCACCTTGGCTCTGAAAGTCATGGTGACTCATTGCTCTGCAATTAACTCTTCTTCTTCAAGCTGGAATTGCCTGAACTAGTTGAAGAAGAACAACACTCCAAATCCAACCTTGTCTCCAACTGTTACTGTAGAACTGACTATCTCTCCCTTCAAGTCTGTAAATTTTTGCTTCATATATTTTGGGACTCTTTTTTCAGGTGTGCATATGTTTCTAATTGCTATATAATTTAATACTTTCTGATGGTTTGAATTTTTTATCAAGATATATTGTCCTTCTCTGTCTCTTGTAATCTTTTTGACTTAAAATCTGTTTCCAAAAGCAGAGGCAACAGAAACAAAAAATAAACAAGTGGGACTATATCAAACCAATAAGTTTCTGCACAGCAAAGGAAACAGTTAACAAAATGAAAAGACAACCTATGGAATGAAAGAAAATATTTGCAAACCATAGGTCTGATAAGGAGTTAATATCTAAAATATATAAGGAACTCATACAACTCAACAGCAAAAAAACAAGATTTTTTAAAGGGGCAAATGACCTGAATAGACATTTTTCCAAAGAAGACATACAAATGGACAACAGAGACATGAAAAATGCCCAACATCACTAATCATCAGGGAAATGCAAATCAAAACCACAATGACATACGACCTCACATCTCTTAGGATGGCTATTTTCAAAAAGTCAAAAGATAACGAGACTTGGTGAGGATGGAACCCTTGTGCACTGTCGGTGAGAATGTAAATTGGTACAGCCATTATGGAAAACAGTATGGCGTTCCCTCAAAAAATTAAAGACAGAACTACCGTATGATCCAGCAATTCCACTTCTGGGTATTCATCCAAGGGAAATAAAATCACTGTCTTGAAGAGATATCTGCACTCCCATGTTAATTGCAGCACTATTTACAACAGCCAGGACATGGAAACAACCTAAATATCCACTGACAGATGAATGGATAAAGAAAATGTGGCATGTAAACACAATGGAATATGATTCAGCCTTAAAAAAAAAAAGAAGGAAATCTTGCCATTTGCAAGAACAAAGGGAAACCTGAAGGATATTATGCTAAGTGAAATAATCCAGACACAGAAAGACAAATATCACATGATTTCACTTATATGTGGAATCTAAAAAAACAAACACAAAAAAGTAGAACTCATGGTAATGAAGAGCAGGACAGTGGTTACCAGGGGCTAGGGAGTGGGAGGAAAAGAGAGCCCTACACTTTCAGTTATAAGATAAATAAGTTCTGCAGACCTAATGTACACTATGGTGACTGTAGTTAATAATAACATATTATATACCATACTTGAAATTTGTAAGACAGTAGATCCCAAGTATTTTCACACACACACAAATGGGTAACTATGAGAGGTGATGAATATATTAATTAATTTGATTATGGTAAAAAAATCACATTGTATAACTTAAAAATATACAATTTTGTCAAAAATTTAAACTTTCGTAAAAATGTATTTTGTCTGATAATAATACAGCCACCCCCGCTCTCTTTTGCTCACTATTTATATACAGTATCTTGGTTAATAGCATCAGGTGCCTGCTTCCGCAGGACAACCCCTAAACCTGGTGTACCCAAAATGCTGCTCCAGGTCTCCCTGAGTCTTAGTTCTGTGACCATTCAGAAGGTTTCTGTTTCTCTTTCCTATGAATCCTTACAATAATCCATTAGCAAAGCAATCCCTTGAACTCATTTCTTGCCACCTGAAATTACCGGAGCTTAGTAATGGGGATAAGAACAACAACAAGAAATCTGTAAGATAGGAGTGAGTCCACTCATAGAGACAATATGTGGTACATCTAAGATGCTGTGAAGGACCTTCAAGTCAATTATTCATTCATTCCTTCGTTTTACAGCCCCTGAGTACTCATTCCATGCCAAGTCCTAAGCTGGACATAGCATTGAGTCATTAGTGGCCCCTCCTATCTAAGATTTAGAGGATGATGCAGACAAGCAGGGCCATTTTAAGACATTCATAGGCTATATCTCAGTCTCCTCATCTCTGAAATGGGGATAATAGCACAACACCACAGGGCTACCATACAGATTAAATTAATTAAAAATGTGTAAAATGCTTAGAATAGTGAATAGTACATGTAAGCACTTAATAAATATTACCTATCATCAATCATCAACATCATCATCACCAGCCTTAATCACTCTTTCTTTGGAACTGGATCTCATCGGTTAAAATTAAAAATTTTTACTCTAAAAACAGATTTTAGTATAAACATTTTTACTATAAAGTAGGACATTTTAGTAATTTTTCTTTAGAACTTATGATTCATTTTGGATATGCTCATTTCTTTTTACATTTGGGAGCCCATATATCTTTGGAAAGCCCTTGGAAAGGTCATAAGTCCCATACCTTGGGACTCCAGGGGATAAAGTGGCCCCACCCAGAGTGACCATGTAGGGCTGCACAGGTTGTTTTAACTGCACAACTCTAAGGGAAACCAATCTCATTGACTATGAAGTGACTGTCCCCCACCCCAATGCCCAGAGATGTGTACTGCAACAGCCCTGGTCCGGCAGGTGAGGAAACCAAGGACTGCCACACAATGCGATAAAGACCACTTCCAATCGGGAGAAAAGAGAAGGCTTTATGGAGGGATGACATCTGAGCCAAGTCTCGAAGAGTAGAAAGATTTCAGTCCATGAGATGCTGCGAGAAGGGCATTCCAAGCAAAAGAAGTAGTAAGAACAAAGGCAAGGGGGTACATTTGGGGAAGAGTGAGTCATTCTTTTTGGTCAGAGTAAAGGATGGGGGTGGAGTGGAGAATGAAATGAGTTTGGAGAGAGATGAAGGATCCAGATCAAGGAGGGCTTTGAATACAGACTCACAGTTGAAACTGCTAGGTAGGCAATGAGAGAAGTCATTGCAGGTTTCTGGGGAAGGAAGTATCATAATCAGGGCTGTACCTTAGCAAAGGCCCTCTGACAGCTGGTGTGGGAGGTGCACTGGAGGGGGCAGAGGCTGGAAGCAGGAGACCAGTAAGAAGATGGTTACAACGGTCCAGGGATAGAGAAGAGGGCCAGGATTAGAGTGATGTTGGGGAGGTAGAGTGGACACTGCCCAGTTCAGATGGCCACCAGGGCAGGTATAGTGGGACCTAACTCAACCCCCAGCCCCGCGTGGCTCCTCACCCTAAGGCAGGGTCAGGTCCACAGGCTGCAGCCCCCCTCTCACCAGAGCTTCTGATGGCCAGGGTTGATTGGTTGATTTGCAGAGGTATTTCAGGACAACAGCTAGAGATCTTGGTTTCGTTGGATCAAACCCACGATGTCATGCTGGCACCTCAGCTTGCTGGCTGGAGACTTGGAGCCAAGACCCAGAACTAATAGCACCACAGGGGTGGAGGCAAAAGTTGGGAAGAAAATATGAGACAAAGATTCTGAGACCACGGGCACTGAGGACACATATACGACAGCATTTTGTACCCCACATCTATTAGGCCGCTTCTGGAGCCCTGTGTCTGTCTAGCCCCGTACTCTGCGAGGGGCTGCAGGCTGGAGTGTGCCACTTCGCCCCTGTGAGAATGGCTACAGTATGGCTATACTCAGACAGCTAATAACAAGCATCAACTTCCCGTGGCTGCCATAACAAAGGACCACAAAGCAAATGGCTTAAAAGAACAGAGTTTTATTATATCATGGTTTGAGAAGTTAGAGGTCCAACACCAAGGTTTGGTAGTGTCACCCTCCCTCCAGAGGATTTAGAAGAGTTTGAATCCATTCCTTAGCACTTCTGATGGCTGTCAGCATTCCTTGGCTTGTGGCTGCTCACTCCAGTCTTTGCCCAATCTTCACATGGCCTCTCTTCTTCTCTTTGTGTCTCTCCTCTGTGTGCTTTGTAAAAGGATGTTTATCATCGGATTAGGGTTCTCCTGGGTAATCCAGGATGATGTCATCTTGAGATGTTTAAATTAATTACATCTGCAAAGACCATTTTTCCAAATAAAGTCACATTCACAGGTTCTAAGGATTAAGAGATTAAGACATGGACATATCTTTGGGGTGGGGAGCACCTTTCAACCCAAGACACACATTACACAGTTGGCAAGAATGTGGCAAAACTGGAACCCTTATACACTGCTATGGGAATGTAAAATGGGGAAGCCACCTTGGCAGTCTGGCATTTTCTCAAATGGTAATATGGTTACCACATGATCCAGCAATTCCACTCCTAGGTATATAACCAAGAGAAGTAAAAACATATGCACACACAAAAACCTGTAAATGGATGTTCATGGAAGCATTATTCGTATTAGCCAAAAAGTGGAAATAACCCAAATGTCCATCACCTGATGAATGGGTCAATAAAATGTGGTATTTTACACATACAATAGGATATTATTCATCAATAAAAGGAGTTAAATACCGATTCATGCTACAACACGGATAAACCTTGGAAACATTACATTATGTTAAGTGAAAGTAGCCATTCACAAAAGGTTGCTTATTATATGATTCCATTCATAATTCCATTTATAATAAAATATCCAGAATAGGCAAATCTATGAGACAGAAGTAGATTAATGGTTGTCTAAGGAGGAGGCAGGGGGGATTCTGACACACGTTACAACAAGGATGAAACTGATGGTATTATGTTAAGTGAAATAAGCCAGTCACAAAAAGACAAACACTGTTTGATTCCACTTATACAGGATACCTTGAGAAGTCAAATTCGCAGAAACAAAAAGTATAATGGTCTTTGCCAGGGGCTGGGAGGAGGGAGAAATGATGAGTTATTGCTCAATGGATATGGAGTTTCAGTGTTACAAGAGAAAAGAGCCCTGGAGATTGGTTGCACAACAATGTGAATATACTTAACGCTACTGAACTGTACACTTAAATGGTTAAGGTGAGAGGTACCTGACTGGCTCACTCGATAGATCGTGAGACTCTTTTTATTTTATTTTATTTATTTGAGAGAGAGAGAGAGAGAGCACATGAGATGGGGGAGGGTCAGAGGGAGAAGCAGACTCCCTGCTGAGCAGGGAGCCCCATGCAGGGCTCGATCTCAGGACCCCGGGATCATGACCTGAGCCAAAGGCAGACTCTTACTGACTGAGCCACCCAGGTGCCCCAGATCTTGAGACTCTTAATCTTAGGTTGTGAGTATGACTCCCACATTGGGTGTAGAGATTACTTTAAAAAAATGGTAAAGGTGATAAATTTTATGTAATGTGGGTTGTTGGTTTTTTTTTTTTACCAAAATAAATTAATTTTTAAAAAATGTTTTCCTGGCACCCAGGGAGTGCTGCCATCATTTACTGTCCAGTTTTGTCATAGTTTGGTGAATGAAAGTGACATGGAAATCAGCAGACATTCGTGCTTGGTAGATGTTTTAGGTCCCCTGGAAAAAAAATGTTCTTATATAGAAATTCCTCTACCAGGACTTGAACTCATCACAATTACAAAGCAGCAGTGAAACAACTTGTCCTCACTCCTTGCATGCTCCATCTCCATCCCAGAGGGCCCCCAGATGAGGTCTCTATCTATAAATCCCCCCAAGACTCCATCTCCTTCATCCTTCCGAGTCCAAAGCCCTGCCTCCGTACCCTTCCTCCAGCTCGCAGCAGGCTGCTGACGCAAGTTCTCACAAATTCTCGTGCTGCTGAGAAAAGCTGTCAATCTCCCTGTGGCCTCTCCACTAGGATTAGAGTCCTGGTCTTACACCCCCCGACAGGGCGTAAGCTCCCGAGGGCAGGATGCAGTCCTACAGCAGGAGTGCTTAGCATGTTGGATGCATGTCTAAGGGGATGAGCTGAACATTCACAGAGCTTCCAGGTCCACAAATACTTCCTCCACACTAACCACTCCTTCACTTCAGGCATTTGCAGCCGATTCCTCTCTGAAAGCATTGGGGATTTCCTGCCTTATACAGTGGGCAGGTATGTCCAAAGCTTCTCTCTACTAAAGACCATGAGATCCCTGAAGGAAGGGAGCCAGTCTGAGCCATCTTCGCATCCAGAGTGTTGATTGTAGAGCACTGCAAAGGGCCCACAGCCAACACTGAGCTGAATGCAAACAGGCAAGGCATAGAGGCTCATTAAGCGACCCACCTTGAAATACCCATAGGCCCTACCTGACCAGCTGCAACCAGGCAGAGTTCCTAAGAGTACCAAAAAAGGGAAAATTCCATGCGTCCCCATACTCCTTCACTCTGCCCTATAACTGTGGCCCCACAACCACCTCCTCACAGTCTTTCCTTTGCTGTCCCACCTGCTGCTCCCTTGTGGAGTATTCAATAAACTTCCATCTCCTTTGTTCTGCCTTGGTGAATTCTTTCAACACCCGCACCACTGGCCCCCACCCAATTGGGACACCCCACATTTGGTGGCCCCCCATCTAATCAGAGTGCCCCACATTTATCGCAAGATTTCACACAGAGTTGAGATAAAAATACGTTAGACTCAATTTGTTTTGCTATTAAAAAAATACTTTATGTTCCAAAATATTAATCAGAGCATTATTTATACTAGAGAAAACCCAGAAATAACCTAAATATCTAGCAATAAGGAAGTGACTAAGCTAATTTTAATGAAGCTTGATGAAACATTCTGTAGCCATTCAAAATAGTAAATATGAACAATTAGTCACGAGATGGAAAATTTACAGATATAATTATCAGCATGCATTGAATGCTAAGCACATTATAAGCATTATCCCATCTAATTCTTATAACTCTCTGAGTTGAGTATTATAATCCCACTTTTACAGATAACACAATAGAGGCTTGTAGAGGGTAAGTGCCACGCTCAAGGTCTCACAGTTGTTAAGAAATACAAGCATGACTCAAACCCAGGTGGTCTATACCAACCCCAAAGTCCAAGCTCTTAACCACTTTGTTATACTACATTCCAGTAAAATCAACTGTGTAAGCATAGTAGTATTCATGCAGATATGAAAGCTGAAAGTTCAGGCAATAGGTGATGCACATAATATTAATAATATTATTAATATTCAACATTATTTGAATAGTAATTTTAACATATTTTTAAGGATAAGTAACAGGATGCCAGTGAAGAATTTCCTAAGGGCAGTAAAGGGAAGGGAAAATTCTTCTCTACCCTTAAGTCCTTCCAGCTGGACTAAGAAATAAATTTACACGAAACAGATTAACAAAAGAAAAGAACCAAAGTTTTATTATGTGTGCATGGAAGCTCAATAATGAAATTGAAACCTAAAGAAATGTCCAAGACAGGTGGTTTTTATACTTTTTAGACAAAGAGAAAATAAATCTGTGAGGAATTGACAGGACAAAGAAAACTTAACTTTGGGAGCTTCAATTAGTAAGGAATTCTAAACAGAATTTGGGCTGGGGTAGTAAATTAGTCGAAAGTAACAAGGGCTATTTATACAGCCTTTGGGCTCTAAATTTCCCATCTCTGGTGACAAGGATGTCTCTTTACCTCCTGGTACAGGGAGGGTACATTTCACAGGGGAGATTTATTTCCTCTTTTCATGGGCAAAGAGAAAGGTCTGAATGTCCTTCTTGCATAGATAGTCTCTTAAGTAACTTTTATTTAAAATAACCAGTGTGCCAAAGTGGCCCATCTTGGGGTAGCCTGTGCTTGGCCCCTACAGCAGCAAGGTGCAAGAATATCTGGAGACAGGGTATGCATCTGGAAAAGCATCACTGAGATTGACAGGGAAGCTCTGTTTACTGGGCAGAGAGGCATGATTTATCCCGTCCAACAAGGCCAATGCAGGACACCCAAAGCTTGGAAAATATGCTTGGTGAGTGAATGAATGAATGAATGAATGACCTTGAGAGCTGCTCAGGAAGCTGATACTGTTGGGAGAAGTGATGGGTTGGTTCTCGGGACAGAGTGTATGGGTCCCAGGAGTATGTATATGTGTTTCTGTGTGTGTGTGTGTGTGTGTGTGTGTGTGTGCACGCGCGCGCTCACGTACGTGTGTAGGTGGGGCTGGGAAGGCAGGAGGAAGAGACAGCAGCCTTTGATAGGCTGGTAAGGGAAAGGTCTAAAGAAAGGTTAGAGAAGAAGGGGCTGGCCAAGGACTTCTCCCTCACGGACTCATCCAAGCAGCTTGGACTTGCTCATTCCCTCAGCTCAGACCTCCCTCAGCTAACTCGGTGTAGGTACAAGCTGGCAGTCACCAGTAAGTCTGTGGAGAGTCCAGCCATCCACCCCGGCTCCTGCCTTCCAGCCCCTCCCAGGCTGTACCTTACGCCCACCCACTCCATCTTCAGTGTTCTGTCTTCTCTCCCTTTGCCCGAAAGGTTTGGGCTTCCCATAGACGAATCATGTCTACTAGCTGCTTTGCCTCCATTGTTTCATTTCACGCCCCCAGCATGACCTTTACCATGATTATCCCCTGAGGCATAATAATAATAAATATATATATGTATGCATGTATCTGGTCTTTACCTCAGGTTCCTGGCACGGAGCTCCTAAAACCTTTGAAATTTCCTGAGTGATAGGGGTGACAGGAGTATCTTTTGTTATTCATAATAAGCTCCATTCAACCTTACCTGAGTGTATGCTAATGAGATCACTCTTGGGGGTGGGGGTGCAAATAGCTTGAGGACGCAGTTGGTCACCAGAAAGACCTAGGCATTGATTAGAAGGGTGAAACTTTCAGCCCTACCTTTTCACCTCTGACCTGAGAAGAGGTGGCAGGGAGTCAGGCTGGGGATTGAGTTCAATCACCAATAGCCAATGATTTAATCAATTATATGTAATGAAACCCCCATTTAAAAAAAATAAAAGGCAGTCGGTTGAGCGTCTGCCTTCAGCTTGGGTCATGATCCCGGGGTCCTGGGATCGAGCCCTGCTCGGTGGGGGGTCTGCTTCTCCCTCTCCCTCTGCTACTCTGTCTCTTTCTGTCAAATAAATAAATAAATCTTAAAAAAAAAAAACAACTAAAAAATGGGTTCAGAGAGCTGCTGAGTTGGTGAATACATCAAGGTGCTGAGATGTGCACCCCACAATCCATGGGGACAGAAGTCTCTCTACTCCGGACTCTGGGATCTCACCCTATGTACTTCCTCATCTGGCTGCTCATTTACATCCTTTATAGTAAACTGTAGTAGTAAGTACAGTATTCTCTGGAATGAGAGAGTTGTTCTAGCTCATTATTGCCATCTGGGAATCCCTGACTTTGTAGCCAAGTCTGGCAGAAGTGCAGATAAGCAGAGGGCCCACTACTTGGAATGGCCTCTGAAGTCAGGGCAGTACTGTGGGACTGAGCCCTCAACAGGTGGAATCTGATGCTAGCTCTGGGTGGTCAGGGTTAGAACTGAAGGAATCATGGGACACCTAGTTGGTGTCAGAGACTTGGAGTAGCGGTGTTGGAGACACTATGCATCTGGTGTCAGTGGAGGACAGAAAGCCCTCATTCCCATTTTGCAGATGAGGATTCTGAGACTTGGAAAGGGAATGCATATCATCCAGAGTCATATCCCTGGTAAGGGCTAAGTGAGGGGTCTGTTGGACTGAGTTGAAGTCCTAAATTTGCCGTTAATGCCCTCGGTTTCCATGCAGGTAAGGTGGGATTAGGGATCCCTGCCCTCTTCCCTCATTGAGTAGCTTCAAGGAGCCATTGAGATAATTGATGTGGAATCACTCTATAAATTGGGGAGACAAGAATTGTAGGACGAGGGGCACCTAGGTGGCTCAGTCAGTTAAGCATCACCTTTGCCTCAGGTCGTGATCTCAGGGTCCTGGAATCGAGCCCCTTTGGGCAGTCTCCTTCTCCCTCTCCCTCTCCCCCTGCCCCACCTTTCCCCCAACTCAAATAAATAAATAAAATCTTAAAAAAGAATTGCAGCATGAAAGGATCCCGATGTAAGTTCAAATCCCAGCTTCTCTGCTCATTTCCTGGGTGACCATGTAGAAGTTAACTTCTCTGGACTTGTTTCCTTACCTACAAAATGAGGGAGATACTACTGACCAGTGAGGATTTTACTAGATATCAGATGTCAGGCTCTCCGTACACTCCCTGATACAGGAAGCTCTAGCATCTCTTAATAATAGCTGAATGTTAAGTCCAGGAACTTACTAACCATAGCAATTTTTTAAAAAAGTTTTAACCAAAAGACAGGAAGACATAGAGTCAAAACCAGATTGATATCAGGGAATGTCATTTATATGGAAATAAGAGAATTCTGAATAAACAAAACTGGCCAAGCCAGGTGTGAAAAATAAGACCCTGAGGCTCTGGTATTTTTAGAAGCCATTTTGCCCGTCATTCTTGTGTCATTTCCCTAGCTCTGTGAGGATGGGTTTTAAAATAACTTGGCTGCTGATCTTCAAACAAATCCCCATTCAGGATGGTCAGCAAATGCCTTCCATTCATTTTCATTCATTCAATCATCTGCCCATTTTGCAGACATTTACTCAGCACTGGCTTTGGGCCAGGCACTGCAGTCAGTGCTGGGATATACTGGCCATCCAGACCCATTCCTGGCATCAAGGAGCTTCTAGTGTAGTCCAGAGAACAGAGGAATCAATCACCAGTTACAAGAAGGGGACAGCTTTCCTAAGGAGGTGCTTCACGGGGAGCCACCAGGTGAAAGGTGGGGGAGAGAGAGGTAAGGATAGGTCAGGACCAGGTAAGAGACAAGCCAGAGAGATGTATGAGGAAAAGAGCAAGTAAGGAGGCATGGTGGAGGAGGAGCCCGGAGTGATGGGAAGAGCCCTGATCTTGAAGGAAGGTGCCGGAACTTTGTAGCCGATTAAACATCTTGAGCTAGAAAACATGGGCAAGGACAGGGCCAAGTGGGGAAGATTCATCATGGCCACCCAGAGGGGTTTTGTTTTAAGTCCCACCATCTCAAAGGGACCAACTTCTGAACCCAGCTCCACATTAACCTCTTGTTTGATCTTGGCAAGTCACTGCCTCACTCTAAGCCTCATTTTCCTCAACTCTAACTGAGGCTAAGAGAGGAAAGGAGATGAATCCAAAATTACAAACCCTGAACCCTGGGTCTGGGCTCAACATGCTTTCCAGTTCACCAAACAGGTCTGTTCATATCTGATTCTGGGGGAAACAGTGCTTATCAAATTGAGCATCATTAGAAGGACCTCAGATAAATTGCATGAATGAAATAGCGTTAGCATGAGGAGGGCTGTGGCTAAGGCTAGTGTCTGTGGATGGCATGGAGCGAGACTAATGGTTTAAAAAGGCAAAATAAGGGTGGATACATTTGAATAAGATTAGTATGTGAGGCTGACCTAACAAAAATCAAACACAGCCAGCATTTACTCCTCTCACTCCAAAAAGGCTACATGGCTCATATCTTTTAAGATTATAAGGATATGGGCAAGCAGAAAAAAATGAAACAGTCATCAACACCCTGGTCTCAGAGAGTTCAGCTATGAACTGGACGCTATCCAATTTCTGCCTAAGACTTACCTGAGATTTGGCAATATCTATTTTACTGATTTAAAATATTTATGACCTAAAAAATAAAATAAAATAAAGCAAAACAAAATATTTATGCCCTGTGACCTAGTAAGTCCGCTTTGGGGAGTCTATTCTAGAAAAAATAGTGAAAGATGAAAACAAAGACCCATGTACAAATATACTCATCAACATATTGTTTATAATAACAAAAATTGGAAATACTTTAAATGTCTGTTTTAGGGTGTGTTTCCCCAGAAGTAGATGCTGAGGCAAGGCTGTGAATGCAAGTAGTGTATATTAGAAGTGATCCCAGGAAGCACCAGTATGGGAGTAAGAAAGTGGATCAGGAAAGGAAAGCAAGCCTAAAAAGGGTAAGTTATTGAGCAGGTTTCTACCACGGGGAACTGGAGAATTCTGCTCAACCGTGTAGACCATACCTCAGAGTTTTCCCACCTGGCAAGTAAGGAACCTTGGGCATTTACCTACCAACTTCCCATCTGTCATTGTTTGATGTGGCTTCTGAGAATGTTAACTTCCTGGAACTTCCATTTTGCTGCACATGCAGACCAAGAGTGAAGTCACAGGTATTCATGATAAGCAGCCTCCAATGTGCAGAGGTGAGTGCCAAGGTAAATGTCAGGCAGGGCACTGATAATGTCCAATAATAGGAGAATGATGAATTACCATAGGCAAATGAAAAGTGCTTTTTAATATTGTAGAAAATTGAAACCACTTTCTCAGAATGCAATAGAAAAAAGAAAAGACTAAATTAGTAAAAGGCAAAATGACAGAGGAAAACAAGCATAAACCAATATGTACTTAACTGTTGTTCCTTAAAAAATTAGAATAAATGAGGGGTGCCTGGGTGGCTCAGTCGGTTAAGTGGCTGCCTTCGGTTCAGGTCATGATCCCAGGGTCCTGGGATCGAGCCCCGCATCGGGCTCCCTGCTCAGCAGAAAGTCTGCTGCTCTGCCTACTTACGCTCTCTCTCTCTCTCTCTCTCTCTCTCTCTGTTAAATAAATAAATAAAATCTTTAAAAAAATTAGAATAAATGAAACAAGCTATAATAAAAGCTATAAAAGAGAACTTTCCAGAGATTCAATATGACCTATTTTGGAAAATGAATGGCTTTATCACTTCCTATGAAAAGTCATTGAATATATTTAGAGGTCATTTAAATATATTCAGGAAAACAGAACCTTAAGAAATAAAAAAGAGAAAATCTCCACAGACAGAAAAAAATTAAGACAAAAGAACAAAACCAACTCAATCAGCTTCAAACTTCTATCTGCAAAAGTAGTGTGAAAGACAATAAAGTAACATATACAGAGTTTTGAAAGTAAAAAATGTGCATCAATAACTTTATGTAAGACCCAGTTGACTTTCACATAGGAAAGGAACAGAGAAACTTAGGAGAGTATTTCTACTTGTTAAAAGAAAGAGGGAGAGGATATAAAGCCCATGGAATTTCCAAAGATTAAGTTCTAATAAAAATTAATATCTCATAGTCAGAAATGTAACACATACAGAAAGGAGATGGTAGATCAAAACTGTAAAAATTACAAGCTTAAGCTATTAGAATTATCAGAATAATTATATATCAAGAAATGAAAGAGTCAGGGGCACCTGGGTGGCTCAGTCGTTAAGTGTCTGCCTTCAGCTCAGGTCATGATCCCAGGGTCCTGGGATCGAGCCCCGCATCAGGCTCCCTGCCCGGCAGGAAGCTTGCTTCTCTCTCTCCCACTCCCCATGTTTGTGTTCCCTCTCTCGCTGTGTCTCTCTCTGTCAAATAAATAAAATCTTAAAAAAAAAAAAGAAATGAAAGAGTCTAGAAAATATGAACATAAGGTTATAAAGATAACCAAGCATTTACAAAATACTTCACCCAAAAATAGCACAATACATAACTCTTCTCAGTCTCATATGGAACGATTACCAAGATAGACCACATTCTGAGCCATAAAATATCTTAACAAATTGAAAAGAATAGAAATGATACAATGTATGCTCTTAGACCACAATAGAATTAAACTAAAAATCAACAACAAGAAGTCCCAGCTAGTGCAATAAGAAAAAGAATATATAGATAGAAAGAATGAAAGGAAGGAAGGAAGGAAGGAAAGAGTGAGAGAGAGATGGAGGGAGGGAGAGAGGGAGGAAAGAGAGACAAAGAAAGAAAGAAAGAAAGAAAGAAAGAAAGAAAGAAACAAAGAAACAAAGAAAGAAACAAAGAAACAAAGAAAGAAACAAAGAAAGAGAAAGAAAAAGAAGAAAGAAAGAAAGAAAGAAAGAAAGAAAGAAAGAAAGAAAGAAAGAAAGAAAGAAAAAAGAAAGAAAGAAAGAAAGAAAGAAAGAAAGAAAACTATTTTAATTAACAGATGACACAAATGCTTATGTAGAAAATCCCAAAGAACTGACCAAAAAAATCCTGGAAATAATAAGCAATTATAGCAAGCTTGCAGAATACAAGGTTAATATACAAAAGTCAATTGCTTTCCTACGTAACAACAATGGACAATTGGAATTTGAAATTAAAGTACAATATCATTTACATTAGCACCAAAAAAAAAGAGAAAGAAATACTTAACATATAAATCTAAAGAAATATGTACAGGCCTATATAAGGAAAATTATAAAACTCTAATAAAATAAATCAAAGAAAAACTAAATAAACAGAGATAGTCTATGTTCATGGTTAGGAAGACTCAGCATTTTTAAGATATCTATTTTTCCTAACTTTTTTTTTTAAAGATTGTTGTTTATTTATTTGATAGAGAGAGCCGGAGAGCACAAGCGGGGGGGTGGGTGGGAGAGCAGTAGAGGGAGAAGGAGAAGCAGGCTGCCCACGGAGCAGGGAGCCCGATGCGGGGCTCGATCCCAAGACCGTGAGATCATGACCTGAGCTGAAGGCAGACGCTTAGCCAACTGAGCCACCCAGGGGCCCCTATTTTTCCTAACTCGATCTATGGATTCAACACAATCACAATCAAAATCCCAGAAATGTATTTTGTGGGTATCAACCAACTGATTCTAAAGTTTATGTGGAGAGGCAAAGGCCCAGAATTGCCAGCATAATACTAATGGATAACAAAATCAGAGGACTGACACTCTTCAACTTTAAAACTCACTATAAAACTACAATAATCAAGGGGTGCCTGGGTGGCTCAGTCAGTTGAGCGTCTGCCTTCAGCTCAGGTCATGATCCCAGGGTCCTGGAATCAAGCCCCACATGGGGTTCCCTGCTCAGCGGGAAGTCTGCTTCTCCCTCCCCCTCTGCCCCTACCCCCTACCCAACTCGTACTCTCTCTCTCTCAAATGAATAAATAAAATATTTAAAAAAAGAAACTACAGTAATCAAGACAGTGGCATTGGCAAAAACAAAACAAAACAAAAACCAAATACATCAATGGAGTAGAATAAACAGGCCAGAAATAGATCCACACAAATAGTCAAATGATCTTTGACAAAGGAGCAAAGGCAATTCAATGGAGAAAGAATAGTCTTTTCAACAAATGATGCTGGGACAACTGGACATCCACATGTTAAAAAAAAAGAATCTAGACACAGACCTTACATCCCTCACAAAAGGTAACTCAAAGTGGATCATAGGCCAAAGTATAAAATGCAAAATAATAAAATTCCTAGAGGATAACACAGGAGAAAATCTAGATGCCCTTGAGTTTAGCAATAACTGTTTATATACAACATCGAAGTCATGATCCATGAAAGAAAAAATTGATAAATTAGACAGATGTCATTAAAATTAGAAACTTTTATTCTGTGAAAGACACTGATAAGAGAATGAGAAGACAAGCTACAAATTAGAAGGAAATACCTGCAAAAGACAAATCTGATAATAGACTATTATCCAAAAGATACAAAGAACTTTAAAAACTCCACACTAAGAAAATAACCCAATTTTTTAAATGGGTAAAAGATTTGAACAGATACTTCACACACACACAAACAAGATATACAGATGGCAAGTGATATCATACATCATTAGGGAATTGCAAATTAGAACAACACTGAGATACCATTTCATACCTATTAGAATGGTAGAAATCCAAAACACTGACAACACCAAATACTAGCAAAGGTATAGAGCAACAGGAACTCTTATGCACTGCTCATGGAAACGTGAAATGGTACTAATCACTTTGGAAGATAGTTTGGTAGTTTCTTATAAAACTAAGCATACTCCTACCATATGACCCAGTAATCATGCTCCTTCATATCTACCCAAATGGATTGAGACTGATGTCTACATAAAAACCTGAACACAAATGTTTATAGCAACTTTATCCACAATCCATACCCAAAATTGGAAGCAACCAAGACGTCCTTTAGTAAGTGAATAAACTGTGGTATTTCTATACAATGGAATATTATTATGCAGTGCTAAAAAGAAATAGCCAGTAGGCCATGAAAAGACATGGAGGAAACTCATACTATGAAGAGAAGGAAACCCACCTGAAAAAGACTCCATACTGTATGATTCCAACTATATAGCATCCTGGAAAAGGCAAAACTATGGGGACAGTAAAAAGATAAGTGCCAGTAAAAAGAAAGTTGCCATGGTTGGGGGGAGGGAGATATGAATAGGTGGAACACAGGGGATTCCCCCCAGCACACAGGGAATTTTTAGAGGAGTGAAACTATCCTGTATACTGTAATAATGAATACATGTCCTTATACAGTTGCCAAAACTCATAGAAGGTAAAACAAAGGGTGATCCCTAATGTAAACTATGGACTTGATTGATAATGATGTGTCAATGTTGGTTCATCAATGATAACAAATGTACCACTCTGGCTAGGGATATAAATGGAGGGGGTGGCTGGGGAGGGGGTGTGTGGGGAGTACTAGGAGCTGTCTGTACTTTTCATTCAATTTTGTTGTGAACCTAAAACTGCTTCAAAAAATAAGGCCTATTAATATTCTAAAAACTGACTTAAGAAAAATAAAATCAAGTAGTCCTATGATCAAATACATTGAATTAAGTGTTGAAAATATTTCTACAAAGGGAAAGAACTCAGAAGATTTGAATAGCAACTCTATCAAACTCTTAAGAAAAATAATTCTTTTTTTAAGATTGATTTATTTATTTGAGAGAGAGAGAAAGAGAGCACAAGCAGGGGGAGGGACAGAGAGAGAGAGAGAGAGATAATCTCAAACAGGTTCCCTGCTGATAAGCGCGGAGTACTACACAGGGCTGGACCTCATGACCCTGAGATCATGACCTGAGCCAAAATCAAGAGTCAGATGCTTAACTGACTGAGCTACCCAAGTGCCCCAAGAGAAAAGAATTCTAATAGAAAATAAGTAACTATTCCTCAATTATTTTATGATTATAACATAATTTGATATGAAAGCTTGAAAATAACATTAAAAGAAAAGACCAACCTTATAGATGAGCTAGATGCAGAAATTCCAAACAAAATATTAGCAAACCAAATTTAACAATATACAAAAATAATAACACATTATATTCCAGTCAAGGTTTATTCACAAAATGCAAGGTTGTTCAACATTTTTAAAAATCAGATTAATATTAACAGATTAAAGAATGTGGTTATCTCAACAGATGGAGAAAAAGCATTTGAAAAATTAACATCCAACTTACAACAAAATTTCCTAAAATCTGGTTATAGAGGGAAACTTCTTAACCTGATAAGTGTACCAAAAACAAACAAATGAAAACCTACAGCAAAATAAAATATTTAATTGTGAAACATTAAAAAATTCTTTTAACATAGAGATCAAACCAAGAATGCCCAGTACCATGACTTCCATTCATTAATGTATTGAAAGCAATAAGAAGAAAAGGTTACATATTTATATATATATAGAAGAAACAAATATATATGAAAAAAGTGTTGTTACTCACAGATTATATAATTATATGATTGTATAATTATATGATTATGTGATTATATTTAAAAATCAAAGAAGTTTAAAATATCAGTTAAAATAAATTATTAGTTTTAAGAGAGTTTAACCAGTTGCTGGATACAAAATCAAAGTTAAAAAAATTAGTTGTATTTGTATCCATCAGCAACAAAAAGTAGAAACGACAATTTAAGTAGAGTTAACACTTCTTACGTCAAAGAAAAACAAATACTGGATAATCTCTCACTTATATGTGGAACCTGAAAAAGCCAAGCTCATAGAAACAGAGAGTGGATTGGTGGTTGCCAGGGGCTAGGGGTTGGAGGAAATGTTGGTCAAAGGATACAAACTTCCAGTCATCAGAGGGGGAATAAGTTCTGGGGATTTATGTATAGCATAGTACCTATAATTAACAATAGGGTATTGTATTTTTGAAAGTTGCTAAGAGAGTAGATCTTAATGTTCTCAGCAACACAACAAAAAATGGTAATTATGTGTGGTGAAGAATGTGTCAACTAACTCAGTCATGGTGTACATTTTGCAATATATACAACATATTTGTATCAAATCATCACATTGCGCACCTGAGACTTACACAATGTTATATGTAAATTATATCTCAATAAGGCTGGAAAAAAAAGAAAAAGAACAGCTAACATTTCTAATTTTATCCAAAAAAAAACCCCAAAACAAATATTAGAAATAATCTTAATAAGACATGCAAGACTTTTATGGAGAAAAAATAGAAAATGTTATTGATAGACATTAAGGAAAACCTAAATTAAAGTGATAAGTAAAACATGTTCATGAATTGGAAGGCTGAATATCATATAAATTTTTAGCCCTAGCCACCAATGTATGGGGAAGACAGAGAAACAAGGTAAACTACACCATAAAAATATAGTCCATAATGTGGGAAACTCTACAAGACCCACAATCCAGTTTCTTCAACAAATAAATTCCTAGGAAAAAATAAAAGGATGGAATGGGAATTTATATATTAAATGAGACTTAAGACCAATCAAACAATTCTAAGGGTGATTAGCACAATAAAAAAAAATTTAATCCCAAACAAAATGTAAAAATAAAACAAATACATTTATGAGACATTTGGATGTTTGAACCATCACAAGCCATCAAGTTTCCCTTGATGATATTAAGGGATTATTTTTAATTTCTTTTCTTTTTTTTTTTTGGTACAGCAATGTTATTGGGGTTTTGTTGACTTTTAGAGACATATAATGAAATACTTGCAGATGAATTTCTATGATGTCTGGGGTTCATTTCAAAATAATAGGATTATAGAATAAGATGGGGATATGCATGGGACAGAAGTGAACAGGACTGATAGTTGTTGGAGCCAAGCAATGGGTACCCAGGGGTCTATGTTCAAAATTTCATACTTTTAAATTATAGGTATCAAATATACATAAAATTTTCCTAATTCATTTATAGATTTGATACAATTCCAATCAAAATCCCAATAGGGGACTGATTAAATACATGTAACATATATATGTTAATAGAATACTAGGCAACTTTAAGATAATGCTCCTACAAACTATTTCAGTACATAGGAAGTTGTTCATACATATTGTTAAAAGCCAGATTATACAGCATCACGTGTGGTAAACAGCCATTTATGTAAAAAAAAAAAAAAAATAGACGAACAGAGGACCAAAACTGAAATAAGAAGTTTCTGCCAAAGGATAAGTATCATAGAGAAGTTAATTTAGGTGAGTAATTCTTAACCTTCACTTGCATCAGAATCACCTGGGAGAATTTTTTAAAAATATGCAGATGTCTACCTAGGTCCCACACCAAACGTTTTCATTTCAGCTGACCTGGGATGGGCCCTGAGCAACAGATTTTAAAACCCTACCGGGTGATTCTAATGTTCAGGGCTGAGAGCCAATGATCTCTCTACAAAGAGAGGCACAGATAGATGGATGGAGAGTAGGAAGATAGATGGTACAAATAGATGATATAGATTGGATAGATGGATGGATGGATGGATGGATGGATGGATGGATGGATGGATGGATAGATGGATAGATTGGATAGATGGATAGATGGATGGATGGATGGATAGACTGGATAGATGGATGGATGGATGGATGGATGGATGGATGGATGGATGGATGGATAGATGGATGGATGGATGGATGGATGGATAGATGGATGGATGGATGGATAGATTGGATAGATGGATGGATAGATGGATGGATGGATGGATGGATGGATGGATGGATAGATTGGATAGATGGATGGATAGATGGATGGATAGGTTGGATAAATGGATGGATAGACGATAGATAGACAGACACACATATCGTTCATAGATTTTTTTTTCATAGACAGATTTTTGAGAGACAGATAATAGGTAGGTTAGAGAGAAAATAGATCTGAAAGTCTGAAGGAAGGGAAGAAAGAAGAGGGAAAAGGCAGAGAGAGGAAAAGAGGGAATTTGCAATGATGCAGCCAAATCAGAAATGAGCTATAACTCAGTCCCTAATTGAATAAAGAAGAGAAGGAAATAAAAGTGAATGTAGAAAAATAAAATAAAAAGTGAATGTGTCTAGCTAATGCAATGAAATTTATGACTTGTCTCTTCTTTTTTTTTATTACTTGTGTTTACAGACCATACCCCCTTACTCACTTCACAAGGATACCTGTGTTGTCTCAAAAGTGAAAGAACAGGGGATGACTGCTTAATGGGTAAACAGTTTCCTTCTGGGGTGATGAAAAAGTTGCGTGGCTAGAGAACGGCAATGGTTGCACGGCACTGTGGATGTACCAGATGTCACTAAGGGTAGATTTTACGTTATATGTATTTTACCATAGTAAAAAAATACATTAAAGAAAAATTGATTAAAGATGTTACCAGGCAATTGGGATGGGTTCATTATTGCCTCCAGTACTAAGTTTGTTCCAGGTCTTCTAGCAGTTAAGGCAGAAGAAGATATCTGGCAGGTTATCGGGTTCTCTGTATGTTTTCCAGGTTCTCTGTATATCAGGGTCTCCCTCTCATTTTGCCCACTCCCTGTATCACATGCCCAGCGAGTACAAGAGCGAACCTGGGAGTCCTTTGGAAGGCTTGACTCGGCTAGGAAAGGAAGACTTGTAGTGGCTGGGTGAGGCAAGTCAGAGCTCAGCTCCTTCCCCACTGGGGCAGTCCGCTTCTGCTTAGAGCCTGTCATCAAACTGCATAGAAAGAATAGCAGCTCCTGCTATGCATGGCCTCTGCTGGTGGGTCTGAATGGCTGTTTGTTCCGCCTGAGCAGGACATGATCAGCCCTGACAGGGATGGCCCCCGCGGTATTATGTAAGGGGACCCGGCTTACCTGTCCATAGACAGACAAAGCGGATGATTTGACAGGCAAAACAGAGGCAGCCTCTTCACTCCCAGGCAGCCAAGGGGCTATTCAAAGCTGAGACCTGGAAGATTTTCATAAGGCGCTGACATATGAAGCCGGAATGCAGCAGGAACAAGGCAAAACTGACACCCCGAGCAGTCAGGCATGGCAGCGGCTCTGGGCGTCCAAACTGGGCCTAAGGAAGCTTTGAGGAGTCCGCACCCATGAGAGAGAGAGAGACAGAGAGAGCCCAAGAGGGCACTTCGGGGGACAGAGCCCCAACTCGCAGGCCTGAGCCTTCAGCAAACCTCACCTTTGCCCCCACCCTTATTATAGTTCAGCTGAGGAACCTCTTCCAGGCCTTTCTCATCAAAGCACAGGACTCAGGTGCAGAGAGCCAGGAGAACTTGGTCCCTCAGTTACTGACAAGCCGCCCACAGGAGGGGCTGGTAGGGCAGCAATGAAACATATATCAGGTGCCCAGTGCATGCTGGGCACTAGCTGGGAGCTCCGCTCTCAGGCACAGATTTCACCTTCACAGGAGCCCTGGGAGGTAAGTATCTTGTTATCTCAGATATTTTGCACATGAGAAAATGGTCCTCGAAATAGTAACTTGCCCAAACTCACACAGCTGGGAAATGGCAGAGCTGGGATTTGAACCCAGGTCTCTTCAGCACCCAAACCCATGCTCTTTCTACCTGAATTGAGCCAGTTGGCAAGATCCACAAGGCCCTGGGATCACACCCTGTTTTCAAAGTGGCACTGGCACTTTCCAGTTCTGTGACCCTGGTCACATCCCTTCCCTTCTTAGGGCCTCAGCAATGTGAGCTGCTGGAGACAACTGAGTAAGACAGGCAGATGAAGACGCGTGGTTGTTGACTGGTGTTAGGTCAGCATCGCCGAGCTTCCTCACCACACTTTTTGACTGTTCTCCAAAACTACCCCAACCTCCCGAAGAGGTTGCCAGACCTACAGGGATAACACTTTATCTGGTCCCCTCTCAGGACTCGGAAAGGGCATTCTCTGCCCAGTGTCATATGCAACTTGAGAGCAGAGTTGCACCCAACTTGTCTACCCCCAAAACAGTCAGCACTGAGCCCGGCATTTAGTATGGACACAGTAATGCTGCTGAATGAATGAAAACGTGAATGAGTAGTTTGCCATGAGACACATCACATGTTGTGATGAAAAGAGCTGAGCATCAACCTGGTTCTGGTTTCACCACTAACTCACTGTGTGGCCTTGGGCCACTCACTGGCCCTCTGTGGACCTCAGCGACCCCATTTATAAAATGAAGAGAATGAATTAGGTACTCTCTAGCAGCCCACATCAGCTCTAATTTTTGCAGAGTTAAGGAAAAAGAAAGATCACACTTTCTGCAGCCCACCCTCCTCCTCCCCATAAAAAGCTGAAGCTATATTATGATCACATTTGAGAGGAGTCAGGGAACATTCAGATCTGTAACCCCTGATTTGATCAGAAGCAGACAAGCAACATTCTCAACAGTCAGATCCTCCAGCCTATGGAACAGAAACTCACTCATGTGTGCACAGTGCTTTACAGTTGGCAAAGCACTTCCCATTCTTCCTGTCATTTAAACCTCAACACAGCCCTGTGAGGGAGACAGGACAGATGTCACCATCCCATTAACTGACTACAAAACTCAGGTCACAGGAATGAAATCCGGGAGGATTTCATCCCTAGAAGGCATATGGAAAAAAGCAGAAGAGCTGGTATGTGAACCCAGAACTGACTCCTGACCCCAAATTCTGCCTCCTTTCCTTTACACAGCTCACTTGTACACAGGTAGTGAAGAGAAGATGAACTCATTCAACCATAACCAGATTTGGAGGGTCACAAGTTTACCACCTGGGTGGAAAACTGCCCAGCATTTTAAAGTCAAATTTGGGGCAGGCGGGTACCATGCACTGCTCCCAGGTGGGCTTGTGGCCATGGGAAGTCAGCTGTACAGGGATGCAAGAGTCCAAACCAGTTCCCAGGCATCATATGCCAACTCTGTGCAGCAACTGGAATGATGACCTACATGCAATCTCTGAATACTGAAGATACCGAAATACTGAGATGCCCACAGATAAGCAGCGACTGCCCAAACTCCCACCCCCACCCTCACCCATGCTCCCCGATGTCCAGGTTGTCTCAGCACCTCCCCTGGGATTTCCTGGAAACCCCAAGATGCTACAACTAAAGGGTTAAAGCCTGAAACCCCAGAGGGGAGGGATCCTGTAGTGCAGTCCTTCATTCTGATTGGCCCCTGTTCCGTGCATACATTCTGATTGATCAATACCCCTGACTTATTGGCTTGGGTTTTTTTTAAACAGCTTTATTGACATATAATAGATAAACAAAAAATAGCACATATTTAATGCACACATTTTGGTGAGTTTGGTTACATGGATATACTGGTGATACTATCACCCCAAAGTAGCATACATACCCATCTCCTCCAAAAGAATTATTGTACTCCTGTGTGTGTGTGTTAAAATCATGTACCATGAGGGCACCTGGGTGGCTCAGTTGGGTAAGCACCTGCCTTCGGCTCAGGTCATGATCCCAGAGTCCTGGGACTGAGCCCCACATCAGACTCTCTGTTCAGCAGAGAGCCTGCTTCTCCCTCTCCCTCTGCTGCTCCCCCTGCTTATATGCTCTCTGGCTCTCTCTTGCTCTCTGTCAAATAAATAAATAAAATCTCTTTTAAAAAAGAACATTTAACATGAGATCTACCCTCTTAACACATTTTTAGTTCATAACACTGTATTGTTAAGTGTAGATACTATGTCTCCACAGCATATCTCTATAATTTACTCATCTTGTATAACTGTAACTTTATACTCGCTGAAAAACACTGTGGTTGTTAAATATGTTTAATATTACTCCATCTGGCTAGAGAGATGATAGGGAATGTCTTAGTGCTTCTCAATCATTTTGAGCATGAGGATCCTTTTCTTCACAAGTATAAATTCCACAATTCTCAAAACATGCACACATACATGTAAGGTAGATATACTTTTTTGTAAACATTGAGGAATTTCATGTCCAAAAAAATGACCAAAACTTCAGTAACATCTGCAAATGGATTTGCATTTTATGTGTGACACAGTTTTAATGCAAGACCTATGAATGACTTCATCAATAGACAATGCTTAGCGCTTTTATTTTTTTTAAGATTTTATTTATTTATTTGACAGAGAGAGACACAGCAAGAGAAGGAACACAAGCAGGGGGAGTGGGAGAGGGAGAAGCAGGCTTCCCACAGAGCAGGGAGCCCAATGTGGGGCTCCATCCCAGGACCCTGGGATCATGACCTGAGCCGAAGGCAGATGCTCAATGACTGAGCCACCCAGGTGCCCCATGCATAGTGCTTTTAGAGACTGAAACAGACTTTGCACTCTTCTCTTCTGTGGGGTTCTAATGTGGCCAACCAGATCCTCTTCCTTGATTAGACAGCTGAAGAAACTAAGGCTGGAGAGAAGATTGGACCTTCTCAAACTCACTGCTTGGAGCTAAAACTTGATGTGGCATCACATCCAAGATTTATTGTGTCTACGGGTGTTATACCGGGGGTGCTGACTGGGCAGAGGACATCTTGGGCTGGGCCACCAGTGACTTTCATTATGGGGCAAAAATCATTCATGGAGGCAGCCAGAGCAAAGACCTACAGTCCTCTTACTGAGTGAGGTCAACCTTACAGAGGTCACTGGAATCTGTTAGACCTGGGGAAGGTGGGAGGCTTTGCAACACAGCTCAAGCTCCAGGGGACACCTAGGCTATCACACCTAGAGTCCTGAGTGAGGAGAGGAGCTGCACTCCTTACTGACCATTAGAACTTGCTCAGAGAACTCTCATTGGCCCTGGAGGCAAAGGACACCAAGAGGCAGAGTTGGAAGTATATTAACACACAAATATACTAGGGTACTGTGATAAAAGATCACAGGCTCTGGCAGGAAACAGAGGCAGCTCAAATCCATCTCAGGTAGATGGTCTTGGCCAAGTTTTACTTTGCTTCTCAGATCTCAATTTCTAAATCTGTAAAATGGAACTGTTCTGAGGAATGATTAAATGAACTAACATATAGCTCCTATTCAAAGCCCGATTACAGATACCTTATTCAACAAATATTCCATTTCCCAGAATCATCAGGAACAAACTCCTCCAACCTGTTCGGAAAACTACAGCCTGACAATCGATTTAAGAACCACTCTCTTGTTCCGATCAATAATTCTTTTCAGTCCATTAATTCGCTTTTCTTCTGTCCACTTTTCCAGCCCTTTGTTTTTTCACTTCTTCTCTCCAGTTTTCCTCTAATCAGCGTTACTCCAAAGCAGTTTCAAGCTCAGATGGGTCAGTTCTGCTAGGCACACCCAGTTAAGCCACACCCAGATTCCTGATCCAGAGAAACCGATGTAATAAATGTTCGGTGTCTTAAGCCGCTGATTTGGAGGTAATTTGTTACATGGCAATAAATAATATATTACTAGTCGTGAGAAAAATGCAAATTAAAGCTACAAAGAGATACCAGTACATACTCACTAAAAAGGTACTTTTTTAAAAAGATTTTATTTCTAAATAATCTCTATACCCAACGCGGGGCTTGAACTCACAACCCCGAGACTGGAGCATAGTTGCATGCTCCACTGACTGAGCCAGTCAGGCGCCCTTAAAAAGGGTAAAATGTTAAAAGACTGAACATATCAAGTATTGGTGAGGAGGTAGAGCAACTAGAATTCTCATATACTGCTAGTAGAAATGAATTAAATACAGCCACTTTGTGAAAAAAGTCTGGCAATTTCTTAGAAATCTAAACATACCTCTACCATCTGACCTAGACATTCCTCTCTTAGATATTTACCCAAGAGAAATAAAAATGTACGTCCACACAAAGACTTCTACACAACTATTCATAGCAGTTTTGTTTGTAATAGCCAAAAATGGAAACAATCCAAATGTCCATCAACAAGTGAATAAACAAATTGTGGTGTAGCTGTATAATAGAATACTACTTAGCAAAAAAGTTTAAAAAGGGAATTGACTATTGATATCACAACATGGATGAGAATCAAAATAGTTATGCTGAGAGAAAGCAGCCAGACAAAAAGAATAGTGTGTTATTCCACTTATATAAAATTCTATTAAATGCAAAATATAGTGTCATAAATAGATCAGTGATTGCCTACGGATAATGGCAGGGGGGAGCATATAAATCAAGTGGTCCAAGGAAACTTTCAGGGGCAATGGATATGTTAATTGTATTGATTGTAGTAAGTTGCAAGATACCTTGGAGACAATTTGGTAGCACTATATTAAGAGCTGTAAAATCGTTCCTGGCCCCATAAATCTCACTCTTAGGAATTTGTTTTAAGGTTATTTCAAAAGAAATAAAAAGCTCTTTATATAAACACATTTATAGATCAAAGATATTGAGAATTACCTAATTGCCCAGAGAGTATGACAGGGTTAAGTCAACACTAGACCATTTCACTCACGATAGTAGATGAAAAATGGAAAGTAAGGGGTAACATGTGGTTATGTTTACAAAATAATGCAAATGCATTGTGGGCAAAGCCTACAGAACTGTGCTTACACTATGATTGTACCTATGCAAACAGACATACATGTGTGAGAACACAAAGGAGAAGAAAAACCAGAACATAGGAAAACCTAGCAGGTTATTGATAGGTAACTGGCATGTGAGTGACTTTTTCTTCCTGTTCTGTCTCCTGTAATGTTACAGTGTTTTCATAACACTTTTTAAAATATCTCCTTTGTTGGTTTTGGCTCCCTCTCCCAACCTGGTGATTATTCTGAGTCTTGCCTTGCTATCAGCTACCAGGATCAGGACCTCAGTGTGGTCAGCCACAAGCTCAGTCAGCTTGCCTTCTATGTCTTCTAAATCATGGACAAAAAGCTGAACAGAACTAGGGTGTGATGTGAAGGACACACTTTTCTACTCAGTGAAAATCTTCCATCGCTGTGAGTCTGTTTAGGTTATTTCAATACCATAAATGACAGAAACCTAGTTCCCAAGGGAGGAGGACTAGGAGGTGGTCAGCAAAGTGAACCTGGAAAAGGAGGTAGAGCTCCTTACCTGAGTTTGGGCCCTTTTTTCACTGGGTAAAGCCAATGCCAATGATCCCTGGCCAGAAAACTGCCCCCACAATCAGAGGCAGCTCCACAAACCACAAACAGGAAATAGCTGACCTCTATGAGAAAGTTAGAACATTGAAAAAGGAAGTAATCGAAGCCTGCGAGAGGCTCACTACTGTGTTATTCCACAGAGCCAATTTCCAGCAGTCCGTTTGGCTACCCCACCTGGGGCTAGTGTGGCCTGGCCAGAACTCAGGGAAGACGGAAAGCCACACACACCACCCACAGAAGGTGGGACCCCCTAATGGGACCTCAGCACCAGCCTCTCACCTCTTTCCTATTCTTGGAATATGTCCAAACACACTTCAGGGGGGCAAGCCCAGATCCCCTAACCAGCCTTGCAGCCCTTGGAATCCTACCCTATGGGTGGAGCACGTGGACAGCTTCAGGACTAAAGAATATGCCTCTGAATATACCCAGCCCAATGCTGAAGCCTTCCCCAACCCTCCCGCTGAAAGGTTGGGCCAGATCTGCCTAGGCAGAAAACCAAGGCTGCATGCAAACCCAAGGCCCTAAGTTTCACCTTCTCTCATCACCTGGGGGACCCCTCTTTCTGTAGCCACACAGCTGCCTAGATGGCATATCCAGTCATGCCTTTCAGATCCAGTGCTCTGCCTGTTCTCCTGAATGTACCCCCAAAGCCCGGTTAGTGACAGCCTGAGATTTACCAGTGTCCTGATACATTCGTGTATTTAAAGTATGTAAAGGGTTTAAAACAGTGTCTGCACATAGAAGAGTACTGCAATATTGGTAACCTTCACAACTCTTTTATGACATTAGTATCATCCCCATTCTATAGATCGAAAAGTTGAGGCTGAGAGTGGATAAGTGGCCAAAGGTCACACAGCTAGGAAGAGGCAGAGATAGGAATTGACCCTGGACTGGGGTAACTCTCAGTAACTGGATCTCATAGCAGGGCCACATCGTGCCTTGTGCCAGGCCCTGTGCTGGTGACCTGGATGCCCAGTTGCATGAAGTCCCAGTTCCTGCCACTAAGGAGCTCCCAGAGAAGAACAGAGACAGTCACATAACCAAATCATTATACCACAAAAGATGTGACAAGTGCCAAAATCCAAACATGCTGGGGCAGGTTCAAAGAAGGAGTGTTTCACTTACTCAGGCAGATAAGGGAGGACTTCCCAGAAGAGGAGACATTTGAGCTGAGGTGGGGAGAGGGGGCAGCTTCCCCAGGCTGAGGGCATGAACTTATGCAAAGGAACTGGAGAAGACTTGGTGGAAGTACACTGAAGCTGGGGGCAGTGAAGACCAAGGGAGAGAGAAGGGGTGGGAAGGGGCTGCATTGTGCAGGGAGGGCCCTGAACTGCTGCCAGGCCAGGAAACGGGGCACTTGATCTTGCCTTGGATGAAGGAGAGCCACTGAGGATTTTAAGCAGCCAAGTGGCCTGGTTTATGCAGAGACAGACAGTGGGAGTGCCCTGCTGAGGACTGTTTGGAGCTTTAGACTTGTCCGATGGCTGGCACCAGGTAACCCTGTGTCCCCTCTCCTCAGGCCAGGCTCAGCAGAGGGAAGGGAGCAGACGGCTCTGAGAGGCACTTGGCCAGAAAGGCTAAGGATCAGGATTCCCACCAGCTGCAGCATCCTCCTGGCTGGACATCTCTCCATCCCTTGCCGTTGTCCACACCATCCTCTGGGAGGGAAGACACGGGTGTGGGCAGCCTGGCGCTGGCTGAAGTATGCAGGACCCCTCCCTTCCCACCAGCCAGCTTTCTTTGGGAGTGACTCTGAACAGACGTGCCCAGAAAGGGAGGACAGGTACGTGCCTACTCACACACAGAGGCAGAAAGACAGAGGGGGAGACCAGAGAGACACACACTCCCAGGCCTGGAGATACACAGAGGCCCCAAAATGCCCTAAGGAAAGAGGCCACCTGCACATGCCCCCAGGGTACAAGTATCTTCCAGCTCCCCAGACCATGGCCTGCCTTGCACCCTGGGTCCTGAGCAACCAGCCTGCCAGTGGTGCTGGGCTTGTAAGGGGACCTGTCTGGGGAACCCCGCCAAGCTCTAATCACCCCCAGCCCGGTGCTCAGCCCACAGCCCAGGACTGGATGAGCTCAGCCGCAGCCGGGGACCTGGACGGAGCTCTAGGGCGAGTCATTCTGATGGGCTCCAACGCCTGCCGACAGGAGACATCAAGGATCCCAATTTCCTAGGCCTAGCTTGGCCGGGAGTGGGGAACAGGTCACGGTCTCTTCCCGTGTGCCCCAGGTGGTTTAACTAGAATATTGTCTAGTGCATTTCCGGGAAAGGGGAGTAACTATCAGCCCTTTTGAGACTCTTGCAAACCAGGAACTCTATCTCCAGACATAAACATCCATAATTTTCCATGTCAACGGCGGGCTTCTCCGAGTCCCAAAGCCGTGCTTAGAGCATGGAAAATCTAAGAAACCCGGACGCCCGACGATCCACAGAGGTCGGCTCCTGCGCCAGAATCTAAGCGACGCGCGCCTACCCGCCACACTGAGAAGCCCCAGGGTCTAGCTCTCGTCGCCACCTCCGAACGGGGACTCGGCTTTCCTAGGAGAGGCCACCGCCACCGCCGAGCTCTCGCCAGTCTGGTGGCCGGCTGGGTCTGAGCCTTCGAGGATCGCGCTTTGCGGTCCTCGGTCCCTGGCTGGGAGCGCTTGCTGAGCGCCCGAAACAGGTGACAGAGCTAACCTGGGGTGGGGGCAAGGTCGAGACCCGAGCTCAGGCTCGGCTTTGTCCCAGACTCGCCGTGCGCGGAGGGAAAAGTCCGCACCCTCTCGGAGCCGGCTTGCCCTATTCGCTGAGCCGCACAGCTCCTGGATGTCTGAGTCGGCTCCGGAGCTCCCGGCTCCGGGGACTCGCGGGAAGGGTTGGGAGAAGACTCCCAAGCAGGGATTGGGAACCAGAAACACGAGAGGCGCTTCCTCGCGGGGAGCCAGGAAGCTGGTGGAGTGCTAGCCAGCAGGGTGGCAGGAAGCAGAAGGCACCCCTCTGGGCCCTAGTTCCTGCAATCTGTCTTCGAGAGTGACCACAATTCTGCGTTCAGGGCGTTTAAGTGAACCACTGGCAAGAAGCGCTCAAAGCCGTGTGGCCCTGACCAAGCTCTGGGGGTTCCTGAGCCAGGCTACTCACGGAAAGAGGCCACACCCTAAGGGCCTCAAAATCTTAAAATCCTGGGCTAAGTTGCAGAAAACATTTTAAATCAACCGCTACTTCTTCGAGGCGTCTTATCTCCGCCCATGAGTGAGAACGACTTGACTTTCCCCCAGCAGCTTCTCCCGCCCCACGGTTCAAGTTTCGCCCCGAAAACAATTTAAAAGCGGAGAAAACAATCACGGGACAGCGATGTGTCCTACTCCATTCTTTCGACTCTCTCTCGAAGAGGGGCGACAGGTAGGGGATCCCCCACTTCACAGATGGGGAAACTGAGATCTTAAAGAGAAGCAGATGGCTCAAGGTCGCTGGGCCAGTAATGAGCTAGCTGTAGTCAGAGCTCTCACTCAGCAGCACTGCAACTCTCCTGGGCTGGGCTCACTATGACACGGGACCCCCTCTGTGGCAGTGTCTCGTCTGATGCTCTCTGAAGCCATACAGCCTGCTGATCATGACTGACTGTCCCAGAGTAAACCAAACAGAGCTCACTGTGTTCCCGTTGTCCCAAGATTCTTGGATCTGATTTGCAAGCATCAGGGTCTGGAGTTTCCACTGTCACTTGGTAAAGAGAGTGACCCCGGCCAGGCCAGTAAGCACAACTGAGGCTCTGAGAGCTCAGGGAAAGGTAGAGAGGCTGTGGGCCCAGAAGGTAAGGAGCCCAAGACCCGAATTTCCCTTTCAGCACAGAAACTCCTCTGCAAGACTTTAAGCAAGTCCCTTTGGCAATCTGGGCCTAGTTTCCTTCCAACTTGTATTTCCAAGATTTCGTTAGGGAGAAGAGTTAGTTACCTTTGCATCTGCATGAAGGGCATCTAGGTCAAGGGATATGGAGGAATTTCCCATAACTCCATGGATCCCCTCCTTTATATTTACGAACCCTCTAAGGGCACTTCAAAGCTGAGGGCACTTCAAAACTCAGGAAAGTAGTTGTTGGGAGAAGAGCTGCAATATTTTCTACAGATCACCAGCATTCCTCCCCTCTGCCTAAAAATTGAACATAAAATAGGTTTTTCCAAAGGTATGTGCTGGGGATATGCTCAGGGCTGGAAGCAGGTGCAAAGGAGATGGAAATCACCCAGCACCTGCCCACATCAACACCAACCCACGCCTGCTAAACTAGGAGAATAACCTCCCAGGGGCTGGAACCCACTCTATGGCTTTGAAATGGTTCTCAGTGGCATCTGCTACCCCCACAAATGTTAAGGAACACTGCACCAGAGAAGAGGGAGGACTTGACCAGAGAAAAGCAAAGAAATGCCCTGGCATGGAGAGGAATCTATTTGCATAGTTTTGATCCAAACGGTAAACTGTCCCAGTTCATTCATCAAATCATTTACTTCAAATTTTGCATCATGGATTTATAGAATCTTCAAAGTACAGAATTCTGAAATGTATTCTTAGAATAAAACATCTATGGAATAGAATCTTTAGGACACTTTGTTCATGAAAATCTTGACCTTAGGAATTAATAATCTCAGGATGCTAACGCTTGGTCTGATGCACAGGTGTAGCTCTGTAGCAGCAAAGTCTGAGAAAAAGGAATCAGAATTCTAGAAGAATGGGTTCACAGACGCAAAACACTGAGGATCAAGAAATCCTAAGACATGAGGCTTCTAACCATAATCATTGGAGCCTAAAAGTAAAGAATCATAAAGTCATGGGACAAATCATTAAAGTATACATTCACGACTATTGTAAGAATTATCAGAATTAGAGTCTTCGCGTTACAGAAGAGTGGCTCCAGTACCAACATTTTGGAATTAAGGAAGAGAGGAGTACATTTATGTGACCCAAATCTTCTAATCAGACATTCCTGGAAAGGAATTAAAATTAAGTAATATATACCTCAGAGCTGTGAAAATATCTAAAAACTAAGGAAGCTGCAGTTCCCAGTAGTGGCATCATATTTTCAGGCATAAAATCTTAGTCCCCAGCATCTCAAAATAAGGAATTCACGTCTACATTTTGACCAGAAGCTTAAAGTCATAGGAATATAATTACAGTAGAAGAATTTAGACTTCTGGTCATGGACTCTTAGAATTACAGAATCGCATTATTTGATTTATGAAAACTCGTTAGGATAGTGATCCAAAATTAAAAATTTGGAAATCTGAATCTTAGAATTTTGGAAATACAGAGAACCACAAAATCCAGCACTGAAAGATTGCCATGATGTAATCTGGCTAAATTAAAAGAAATTTAAACATTTTTTTTCCTTTTGCAAAAACATAACATGGTGAAATCTAGATTTTCGCATTTTCTTTACTTTGGAAGAAGGAAACTGAGAGTTTGCTGAACAAGTGAAGAAAGCCCCCTCTCCAGTCGTTCAAGCACCCATCCGCTGAGGAAGGTCTTCATGCAAACCGTGCAACTGCTTCCAAACCCGGGTCGGCGGAGCGAGGATGTGTTCTCTGCCTCTTTCTACCGAAGGCAGTTGCCCCAGTGCTCGGCGGGGCGGAACCTACAGCGAGCTCGCCGCCACGAAGGACGCGGCTAAAATCCCTGAAGGCCCTGCCGCCCGCTCTCTTGAGACTCGCTCCGCCTCGCCCTACACCCACAGCCCAGCGCAAAGCTGCACCCCGGCTGGAACCTCTGGAGTCGGCGCCAAGGCCCGGATTCCTAAAGGCAGAAAGGGCTCCGAGGTACGCATCTGCCCTCCCGCCCCCAAGTCACAGAGCAGAAAATTGAGGCCTTGCTTTAGAGAAAGGACCGGCCCAAGGTCTCCCTGCGCAAGACCACAAAGCGAACCCAGACTAGCAGGGCGGCCGCTGCAGGGCGTCTCGGGTGAGGCCCAGGGTCCCGCCTTGGAGCATGGCCGAAACGAATTTAGAAACCGGACACCCGCGAAGCAAACGGATCCCCTCTGCCCGCCCCTTCCCCGGGAGACGCGCCCTCCTGGAGCGCCCATACTTCGGTCCCAGCCTCTCGCGGCCCTTGCGCCCTCTGCGGGAAGGGGCTCTGCCCCTGGGGGTTCTGGGAGCCACTTGGAGCGAACTGGAGGAGGAGGTTACCACGAGAGGACAGAAGCCTAGCCTTCATCCTCTTTAAGCGGTGCGCTACTTTCCGCCATATAGAGGGGTCCCGGCTCACCCAAAGACAGGTGATAGGGAGGGAGCTTTCCCTAAATATTGGCAACGTAAGGTCTCTCGAGATGCAAACCCTCCGTGCAGTCGAGAAACCTGGGACCCAAAGAGAGAAAGTGGCTGCCTCCGGCACAGAGCGGGCGAAGCGCAGTCCTGACACAGACGCAGGTGTGAGGCTCCGTTAAGCTGCAGAGGTGAGGCTAGGGCAAGTCACCTCCCGTATCGGGCCTAGGAATCCTCGTCTGAAAGATGAGGGACTGGATGGGCAATGGGCAAGGCAGCTTTGACTGGGGTTTGAAAATCATCCTTGAAATACCTTAAGAGCCAGCCAACTGGAAGGTCTTCTCCCTTCCCCATCCCCTGCCCCCACAGGAATCAAGCGCCCCCTCGGCCATTTCTCACCCTCTCCCGACAAAAAAAAAAAAAAAAAGGTGAATCGAGCCCGTCCTTTTCACCTGCAGGTCCCAGCCCTCTGCAGAGGCTGGTAAAGTCCAGAAGCGCTGAGTTCCCGCGCCAAGGTCTCCCGAAACAGTCCCTGGCCTCTCCAGGCCTCAGTCTCCCCGTCGGCGCGCAGGGGAGGCCAGCCCCGGCGATCTCCGAGAGCCCTCCCCGCTCTGACGTTGTGGGGCTCCTGCCGCGCCTCCACAGCTGCTCCCACCTGCGGAGGTGCGCCCGGGCCCAGGGGGCGGGCAGTCGGGGGGGCGGGCGGGCACGGGGCGCCGCCCCAAGCTTCCTGGCGCCTTTAAGGAGGAGAAGCCGGCAGAGGGAGGAGCCGGTCCGGGTGTGTGCTAGGGAGCGCTTCGGCTGTAGTTTCGGCGGCCGCAGGCCAACGCTGAAGAGAGGAACAGTCGCCGGCCCACCCGCCTGGCCCGCACCACTCCTGCACCTCGCCTCCTTGCCCTCCGCAGTCTGGGCCGCAGAGGCGCAGCCTAGGCAGCCCCCACCGGAGTGCCCCACGCCTGTACTAACTGCCCTCGCTTCAGGCCTTCGGGCCCGGAGCCTCCTCTGGGCGCACGACCTCGACGGTTAGCCTCAGATCAGCGGGAAGCACAGACCAGCTGCGGGCGCCCCAGTCCCAGGACTGCTTCCGGACCCCTCGACCGTCTGGCACCAGCGCGCAAAGGGCCCTTCAGCCCGCGACCGGGGCCTAGTCCCGGTCCCAACAGCGCTGCCGGCGCTGGCCTCGAGCTCCAGAACACAAGCAGAGCCGTCGGTGGGCGGGACACTCCTGAGCCTCTGTCTGCACTGAGCCAGCCCGGAAACCGAGGGCAGCAAGCCTCCGGAGCACCCCTGCTGGGGAAGCTGTGCTCCGAGTGCCAGCCCGCGAAGACTCCCAGAGCTCTCCGCAGTGGGGCCCAGCGCCCGCTCCCTTTGCCCTGCAGCCTAGCCCCACAGCCTCCCAAGCCCGCCCCCGCCCCTCGACAGCAGCGGGCGGCGGGGACAACCCGGGACGCGGGACGGCTGCGCCATGACGGCTGAGAGCCGGCCGCCGCCGCCGCAGACGGAGGCGCTGGCGGCCGTGAAGGAGGAGCGCGGTGAGGCTGGGCCCGGGGTCCCGGCGGAGGCCGCGGGTCGCGGCGCGGGCGGGCGTCGGCGGAAGCGCCCCCTGCAGCGCGGAAAGCCACCCTACAGCTATATTGCGCTCATTGCCATGGCCATCGCGCACGCGCCGGAGCGCCGCCTCACGCTGGGCGGCATCTACAAGTTCATTACGGAGCGTTTCCCCTTCTACCGCGACAACCCCAAAAAGTGGCAGAACAGCATCCGCCACAATCTGACGCTAAACGACTGCTTCCTCAAGATCCCGCGCGAGGCCGGCCGCCCAGGCAAGGGCAACTACTGGGCGCTCGACCCCAACGCCGAGGACATGTTCGAGAGCGGCAGCTTCTTGCGCCGCCGCAAGCGCTTCAAGCGCTCAGACCTCTCCACTTACCCAGCCTACATGCACGACGCGGCCGCCGCCGCCGCCGCGGCCGCCGCTGCGGCCGCCGCCGCCATCTTCCCGGGCGCGGTGCCCGCTGCCCGCCCGCCTTACCCGGGCGCCGTCTACGCAGGCTATGCCCCGCCGTCGCTCGCCGCGCCGCCCCCGGTCTACTACCCAGCTGCGTCTCCAGGACCGTGCCGGGTCTTCGGCCTGGTGCCTGAGAGGCCGCTCAGCCCTGAACTGGGCCCCGCGCCGTCGGGGCCCGCGGGTTCCTGCGCCTTTGCCTCGGCCGGCGCTTCCGCCGCCTCCACCAGCTACCAGCCTGCCGGCTGCGCTGGAGCCCGACCTGCCAACCCCTCCGCCTATGCGGCCGCCTACGCGGGCCCGGATGGCGCGTACCCGCAAGGGGCGGGCAGTGCCCTCTTTGCGGCGGCTGGCCGGTTGGCGGGGCCCGCCTCGCCCTCCGCGGGTGGCAGCAGTGGGGGCGTCGAAGCCGCAGTGGACTTCTATGGGCGCACATCGCCCGGCCAGTTCGGAGCTCTGGGGCCCTGCTATAATCCTGGTGGGCAGCTCGGAGGGGGCAGTGGAGGCGCCTACCATGCTCGCCATGCGACTCCCTATCCTGGCGGTGTGGATCGATATGTGTCCGCCATGTGAGCCCAGCATACAGTCGAAAATTCCTATACCTCGGCTGTCCACACGAACTGAGTATCCCCGAGACCTGAGAACAGAACTGGAGAGAGGATTGAGAGCCATGTGGAAGGGACCGGTGCACCACATACACACCCGGTTCGCTTTGGAAATGGGAGGAGGTGGGGAGGGGCTGCGGTGGCCCACGGACTGGGACAAAGGATCCTCAATAAGGCGAAGCTCCAAAGGACATGCCTTTCTGACATTCCATGGGGCGGGTCCTTGGCGATAATGGGGGCGCAGCGCAGTGCCCACAGAGTTTAGGATCCATATTGTGGGGAATCACGCCTTCACTCTTCCCTGTATTGGAAGAAACTCGGGCCTTTTTACACGGTTCTGCCTCTTGTGCCTTTTATTAGGTCGCTACAACAAACGGCTCCAATAGCACCTTCCTTAAGGTGTGGAGAATGCGTTTGCAAAAGAAGTAGCCTCCCTCCTTTAACAAACACCCAAAACATAACGAGGGAAATCTTTCTGCTCCGTTTTACCTGGGGCTGGTTTTCCCTGCCTCTGAGAACTGCAGACCTGGCTCTTAGTCTGGACCGTGAGTGCCTCAGCTCCATAGTGTGACCTAGTCTCATCGCCCACACCACCAGTTTCCCCATGTGTTAGACAAGAGGGCTGCAGGATTCAACTCCCGTGTGATCTTTAAGGGCCCCATCGTCCTAGATGCCGCCCTGCAAATTTGGCAGGATTGGTGGGCCACCCAGGGCCTAACCCTATTCCCAAGAACAGAGCTCATGGCAAGCGCCTAACCTAAAGTCTCTGGATTGGTTCCAGGCAGCAATTATATTATAATTTCTTGAATCTTTTGAGCATGATGTGCTGATCATTTGGTAGCTGTTACTGCTAGGTCATAAATTTAGTTTTCCAATGAGGCAGGTAAAAATAAATTTGTCCACTGGTCACTGTTTCTTTTCATTAAGCAACCCTGGACCAAATTGGCAAACTAAAATTCAAAGAGACCACAGAACTCAGGGGAGCCCTTTGGTGACAGCTTTTAGTTGGTGGAGCTAGCTCTTCCACCCCTGGCACCCTCTGCCATGTGAAAAGAAAAGAGAAAAAATAATTGGGGCTGTCAGTGAAGCTTTAGAAAGAAACTGGATTTTTTCACTTTGTTTTGTATCCGTTTGTAAGCATAAAGCTGACCAAAATCAGAGAAAATCCAACCACTTTCCCACTGTTCTCTTGAGAGATCTTGTTAAGTTTTTATTCTGGAGTGAACATTTCCAGTGTTAAATACTCCAGAGGCGCAGTGTGCAGCTTTCAGATAAACCCGAGGTTCCGACGAACTGTTTTAATAAAAATCTTTGATCATGTGAGTTCTGGCAAGAGAAACTCAGCCCCTTTCTGTGTAGTTAACTTGCTAGGGAAGGGGTGGGGGTTGTGTGAGAAAGAAGACTGAAAACTATTCGTAATTTTTATTTTTAATTTTGGGAATTGCTCTATCTTGTTCACAAAGACATGTGAATGTGATTCCGTCCAGACGGGTATTTGTCTAAATCAGTACTGTCCAATAGAAACGTAATGCAAACTACATGTGTAATAAAATTTTCTAGTAGCCATATTAATAAAATAAAAAACAGTTGAGATTAACTAATATATTGTATTTAACCCGATATATCCAAACTATCATTTGAACATATAATCAGTATATAAATTGTGGAGATATTTTACTTTTTTTATACTAAATCTCCCAAATCTGGAGTGCATTTACCCTTGGAGCTCATCTAAATTTGGACTAGCCACATGCCAAGTGCTCAATAGCAGTTTGTGGCTGATGGCTACTGTATTGGACTCTACAGGTCTAGATGCTGGTCCTTCCTGACTTCAGTGATGGTAAATGACCATTTGGAGGCAGGAGGCAGCTGGAGCTCTGACCTTGCTGCCAGTTGATCCAGGTTCCAGCCTGAACCTTGCAAAAGTCTAGGTGTTGGACCTCTCTCATCTCCATATGGACCCTCGCCGGTATGAAATTCAAAGGTTCTCCATGTGCAGCTCGACAGTCTGGCTCTCCCAGCCCATAAGTCAAGATGCTTTGCCTAGTTGGCAGTAGCTGGAATATTGAGAGCCCTCCACCCAGGAGTTTTGTCCTTGGCTGGCAAGAGCCCAGCTGTGGTATTTGGGTTGGGGAAGGGTGGTCTACATGCCCAGTTAGTGCAGGAGTTGACCCTTTGTTTTTTAGTTACCAAGACCAGTGCTTTGGCCATTTAACCTTAAGTCCCTTTTTCTCCACTGTCCAATTTGTGAATGGGAATGTGTGACCCCCACCTGAGAGAGTCCTCCTTAAGTTAAAGAAGACAAGAGAGATGAAAAGCGCTTTGTGAATTATAAAGTGCTGGGCACAGGAAGGGGGAGAGGCTTTAATTTTTAAAGCGCCGCCGTATCCCGAAGCCTCCTGGAGCGTCGCGGTATAGCTCCGGGAGCGAGAAAGATGGGGTGGGAAAGTGAATCCCTCTTCTCCCCCCTTCCCTTCCGCCCTTTGTCAACTAGGACATCAGGTGAGATAATGCCCGAGAAGAGGGTCTGTGCCCGGAGAGGGAGGACACCGGGAGCAGGGAACTGGGTGTGTGCAGCGGGAGCCAGCCGGGAGAGACTGGGAGACGCGCGAGGGTTGGTTGGGATCAAGGGGTTGAAGACAGAGCATCAGCGCTTCTCGGCCTCTCGTGGGCCTTGGACACCCGAAGCTCGAGCGTCACCCGGCCTGCCTGGAACGGATGCTGCGCAGCCAGGGTCGCGGGCAGACGTGCAGTCCGCGGGACTCTAGATCTTGAGAACGTTTCACTGCAGCGTTTTGGAACATTCCAACTCTTAAGAATCCCCAAACCGTGGAACAGAACCTCCCTGTTCCCCCATCTGGGGGCTCAGAAACGGGAGGTGCGTTTCTCTTTATTTTTTTCTTCTTCCTATTATGAAATTAGAAAAATCGTTTGCCATTCTCTGGGCCCTGCACCCCCAGCGTCGTGTGCAGGCGCCCCGGGCTGTGGGTAATTAGATGCGTTCTTCCCTAATTGCCCAAGGCTCATTAGAATTCGACCCAGAGCTGTAACATTTATTTTCTTTCAAATTAACTTTGCAATTAAGCTTAGGAAACCAGCAACAAAAGCAGACTTGGCCTGAGGTCGTTTACTACGAAAACGGATTAGGGAACCTTTTCCCCCAATTTAAGGGGAAAGATTCCCGCGGCCAGTGTTTGGGGGAAGTGTCTGGACACAGAGGCGAAGGGGGAGCAGGAAGCTGCTAGCGGTGGTTGTGGATGGTAACTGGCTTTGGCCTTCTTCCCCATCTCCATGATTCGTATGCCCAGAGGAATAAGAGTACCGTCGTTGAAATAAATTCAGGATAGTTTAAGCTGAATTACACACCCATGACATGAAGCTGACGTATTGTTACAGTTTACCCAGCACAGTTCATAAACATAACCTCATTTACTAAGAACTTTGTGAGAATTTTCTTTTTATTAAATGTTTTTCTTTTTACAAAAATTGGTACATCTTCATTGTAAAAGAAAAAACCAAAAAACAAAACCAAGTTAGAAAGAAAGAAATCAAAGAAATCCATGGTTTGCCCAGAGAAAGCACAGAAAACACCTCAATGAGTATCTTCCAGTTTTCCTTTTTATTTTTCCTATGCAGGAGGCCTAAGTATCCACCTTTGCACTGAAAGGCTGTGAGATCTTGAACAAGTTCCTTCCTGCACTGAGTAGGCCTCATTTTTACAATCTACAAAACTAGGTGGCAGGTCCCTTTTACTCTCACATTCTTGATCTTCTCTGTTCTGGGTCACTTGGGTCACTTCTGGGTCACTTGAATCCCAGATGCAAGGGCCAGGATGCGCTCCCCATCTTTTTTTTTCTCCCCCATTTTTGTTGTCTTACAAAGGAGACTGAAGCCTTGCAACTGCAAGTGTGGCCATAGACCAGCTGCATGGACATCCCCTGGGAGCTCACTACAAATGCAGAATCTCAGGCCCTACCCCAGATCTTTGGACCAGGACCTGCATTTCAGCAAGACCCTCAGGTGATTCATATGCCCTAGGCAAAGAGGGAGACATTTAGAGAAATGAAAAAAAAATGTGTTATGTTGTCGAGATCAGAGATCCCAGAGTAACTTCCAGGAGTCAGGTTTCTGACCAAGAGCCCCAAGCAGTGATACAGTGCTACTTTGAGGCTCTGGCTGCCCAGAGGAGAGGGCTGGGCTGCAAGAGGGGAAGGCGGGGGTGGAGCACTTCATCTCACTTCATCTCCTCCCTGGGGTATCCTTTCCGAGTCTTGGAATCTAGCTCCAGAACCCTAGAGTGCGTCTCACCTCATGTCCCCAGGCTTATGGGTGAACTGTGACATGGCATTCAATGAGGGTATACCTGAAAGCATCTTGAAAGCTGGGGTGCCAGTTAGAGCCAGGGCAGGAACCCAGGCTCCTGACTCCTAGCTGAGGCACTTTGGAGTTCTCGGGTTCTGGTCTTTATACCCTCCTGAAGCAGTAGTCATTGCCCAAGTATAGAATAAACTTGGCCTCTGTTCCCTCAGCTCCAGCCCCAAATCTGGGAGTAGTTGGGAGTTTAGAAGAAAAAGAATGCTCTCTTCTTGGGACACAGCAGCCAGCAGGAAGGAGCCCCCATCTCTGAGTCTGTCCTGGCCAAGGGACCCTCTAGTAGAGCTTTTAAGTACCCCTTGGACAGCCTAAGATCCTAATGAATCCTGTCCTGCCTCAAATACACACCTTTCAGGAGAATTTGGTTTCCATGCTCATTTTGTTCCTGAGAAGAGCTGACTCCTGGTAACTAAGGAAAAAATGTCCCTGATGAAAAGCAGTTCAGACAGAGGGCATGTCCCATGAAGAATGGGGCTGGATGGAGCCCAGGATCATACAGCAACTCACTGGCAGAACCAGGACTCTCATCTCAATGCTCACAGGCGTTCTCAATAAGAGGAATACCGTGAGTGTGTGAGAGCTTCTAGAGAGCTAAAGAAAGAGTACGTGACTTATCCAAGCTCTCAGAGCTGTAAGTGTCCAAGCAGGAGTAGAACCTATGCCTACCCCAAGGGGGATAGCATTTGATTATCATCTTAATAAAAGGCAATGTGGAGATGGAAGTAATCAGATGGGGGTGTGATAAAGGTGGGAGCTGGGGGTTGGGGTGGACTGCACCTTGGAAGACTTACCTGTTAGGGCCTCCACTGGATGAACTGGTAAACTGGGCTGGGATGGGTTGAATACATAGCTTAGAACTACCTAGAGGGAAAGCAGTGTGGCTGGTGCTTCTCAGCCTAAACTGAGCAGTGAACTAAATCAAAAACTGAACTGAAGAAAAAATGGTGCGGACAGGTGGGGCAAGAGAGGATAGGAATTCCTTTATCAAGTTTGGTGTCTGGTCTGTCCCTGCCCTCTCTCTGGCATCTCCTCTCCCCAGGTGAGGCCAAAGCTGGCCTTTGCAGAGCTCCTGGAATGGCCTTTGCTACTCCACCTCAGGATAGGATGACTGCTCCCTACAGAGTTCCCCGAGACCCTCTGCCAGGCCCACAACCCCTTTTCTGAGCTGAGGCTCAGATTTCCAGCTCAGCCCAGAGTTAACCAGGTGCAGAAGCACGTAGGCTGGGAGGCCCAGGGATCAACTGTCAGCCCCTCCCAAGGTAAGGAAAAGATTGGGAAGCCAGAATCAGGGTGGATCTCAGCCCTGGTGTAGAGCACCAGCTTATCCTGCTATCTGAAAACTGGAGCAGGTTCTCGCAGGAGTGTGGGCAGAGCCAAGCCTCATGGTTTTTCAGGCACGGAGGCACTCAGCAGTCAAGAGATAAAGTGTGAGAACCACCACCTCATAGGGCCTAACTCTCCCTCTACCCTCCCCAGCAGCCAACCAGGGCCTCTGCATGGGTGTTCCTGCCTCCTCTCCATTCTGCCCCCACCACCAGCTTCACTTCCTGAAGCCAAACTTTAGTCCTTTGGGAAAAGTTTCTTGATGTCTACAGCAGAAAGCCCAAACGCCTCACCTGGCACTCAGGACCCTCCATGATACCTATGCCAACCCCTTTCCCAGCCTCTCCTCCCATAGCTACCCTTCCTGCACCTCTAGGCTCCAGCTAACCCACCTGTTGCTGTTCCCCAGACACCCCTCTGTGTTCCTATCATCATGAATTTGTTCTGACTACTACCTCTTAATCTCATGCTACCTTGGGACTTCTAAGGCCACCAACCCAGTAGGGGCCTCTGTCATCTCTCTCCTCAATTACAGTACCAGCCTCCCGACAGGGCTCCCTGCTCCCTCCACTGCTCCCCTCAGACACTCCCCTGTGTGCCCCAGATCAAACAGCCACAGATCAGCTCACTCTCTCTCAGAGGTCCAGACCTCAGGACCAGAGAGGGGCTGAGAGCAGAAGCATGGTGTGTCCATGAGCAGTCCTGTGAAGGGTTTCTTACACCAGGGGAACATTAGGTTTAATACGAGCAGTCAAGTGGAAGACATTGAAAACAACCACACAGCGGAAACTCTGGAGAGAAATACAATAGTACACCTTCTTTCTGCCATATTCAAGAAAGTGTACCAGACACAGCTAGTCATCTACCGAGCCAACTTCCCCCTTTTTTGCTCATAAGACTGATTTTGTCCAGGGTTCAGTTGGTCATGTGTTTTCGGGGAAGTCTTACTGCTTGGAGTACCCATGGGTTCAGTGTGGATTTGTCTACAGTAACCATGGTGATAATTCCATCACTCTTGCCAGGAATTACTTAGAAATGGCCACAGGATACTTTCCAAGCCAATGGGATACCCAGAAAAGTGTACTGAGGGCTTCTAAGGAACATTTCTTTGTTCTGAAAAAGAGGGAAGAGAAACAGTCCTTTTCTTTCTTGGACTATTGTATGAGTGTGACTCCTGGAAGTGCGGTCACCACTTTGGACCTGGAGGGTGCCAGCCCATGAGAACAAACCAACCTGCTGAGGACGGAGGAGCAGAAAGATGGGAAGAACCTCTGTGCCTGGTGACATTACTGAGCTGCTGAAAGAACCTATGCTGGAATGAGTCATTATAGCTTTGGGCACCTACTGAGATAACAAATGTCCTCCAAGTTTAAGCTGCTTTTCCTTGGGCTTTCTGTTACTTGCAGCCAGATGCATCCTAACTGATACAGAGGGTGACCCTTATGAGTCAGGGGGAAAAACTGATTCTTAGTTTATTCCCTTTGAGATTTCCTTTGCTATTCTTATAAACTCACAGCTGAAAAGTTGTCTAGTTCCATCCTCATCTTATAGAAGGAGAAACCAAGGACTAAGGAAGGTCACTTTCTGTGGTTGCCCAGTAAGCTAACATCTTAGACCCTGTCCGAGGCTCTCTCATGCCATCGCCGTTCCCCAGCTCCAAGTGGGTGGGCAATGGCGGAACTGACTGTTTCTCACCCTGACATTATGGAAGAGTGGCTGTGTTCAGGGTGTACCAAGCACTTCCACACATGTTATCCCTTTGGATCCTCCCAACTGCCCCACGAAGCAGCAGGTTTCAGCTGCCTTTTTTCAGGTGAAGCAACCGAGGTCCAAGAAGAGAACAAGCTCAAGGTCACGTGACCCTCTATATGGGAGAGACTCAAGCCACGTCTACAGCAAAATGAATCAGATGTCTGAGGATTTTTTCCTCCTGGGATATGGGAATCGGGAGACTTGCCTGTTGGTTTTGACTGGAGCTCCAGGGAAGTCCTCTCTCTCTGGGCCTCTGAGTGGGGTAGAGCCTCCACACGCCCCTGACTTACCTCTACAGGGTGTGTGTGGCTTAAAGACAATGTCTGTGAAGTGTGTGTATCTGGTTGCTTCAGAGTCTACAAGGTAGGACAGTTAGTGCTATAGCCGAAGGGGACCGGCTCTTGCTTAGAATGTGCCCTACCATGGCAGACAGACACGGTACCCTCCCAGCTCCAGCCACCAGTGGTCCCACCAAGGCGCAGGCTGCAGGATCAGGCCCATAGTTTACAGAACACCTGGGAGAGGCTGTGGGCATCTGGGTAATTTCCAAATTAACTGTAGGAGAAACCTAACAAAACAATCTACAGGCTAAGCGTCCTGGGAGTGCTGCCGTGAGACTGACAGCCTGGAATCCAGCAAGTACAATGCTGCCCGACCACAGACAGGAGGGCCCTTCCTCCTTGGGAGGAGGAGGGCTGACTTCCTTCCAACAGGGACCCGTCTGGGCCTGCAGCCGGGCCGATAGGAGAGCAAAACCCCAGAACTGAAACAGTCTTTCCACCCAAATCCCAAACTACAATGAACATAAACAGCTTTCCTAAAACATTATTGCAAGGTGGACTGGCCCCGTAAGTTTGATGCCCTGGCAGTAACCTCGCTTCTTAGCAAGGGGTTTTTAGGTCTCATTTTGAAATTTTCTCCTGAATTCATCCTCAGGAAACCCGGGCTGCCTCCAACGCCCCCTGTACATTATACACACATGCATGAAACGAACCTGTAGTCTATGGTGTATTATTAATAACAGTCAAATCTTACCAACGTTTGGTACTTTCCTGCTTTCTGAGAGGCTGCCTCCTTTTGTCAGAAAAGTTCCGGCTCAAGTCCTGGCTCCAGCACCTAGGTAAGTCTCAGCCTCATCTTCCCTAGCAATAAAAAGGACACAACACTGCCTTCCTTCTCTAATATCAATGACAATGGCTCATATTCGGTGAGCTCCGTGGCAGGCACTGTTTGGTGCTTTCTAGTCTTCATAGCACCCCTGGTAGATACTGACCACGAACTAGAAAATAGGGGGAGCAGGGTTTGAAGCCAGGCAGTCAGGCACCAGAGCTTCTAAGAGATAACACTTTGCATCATAAGGCTCCTGGTTCTGAGAGAAGCACTACACTAGAAGTCAAAAGCCTCATGGCCTCACCCATCCATAGCCACCAACTTTGTGTGTGATCTTGGGCGAGTCTCTTGTCTTCGATAGTCTCATCTATACACTGGGTAGATGTGTGTGGCTGGGAGCAATCAGGTGGCCTCCTGTGTCTCTTTAGCATAACATTTGGTTGAGTCTGAGTCCCTCTCCCCTGAATGCAAAATGAGGATGGAAGTGCATAATGTGAAAGTTTTTGATAACTGTAGTGTGATAGTTTATTTCCAAGGCCTTCCATGTCATTATTTCATAAAGCCCTCAAAGCGACCCCAAAGTGAACATGAAGAACTGAAGCCCAAAGAGAAGGCATGGGCAAGTAGGGTGGATCCCACTAGACTTGTGACCTGGTGCTCTTGCTGTTATACGATGAATTTTTGCAAATGAATGGATACCCCAGAGCATTACTTGCCCAGGTATAATGCTGTGCCTGGCATTGTGCCTTGCCTGCAGTGGTTGCTCACAGTATGCAAACCTAAGAATGTGGCTTGGTAGCAAGAAGGAGGAAAGTCAACCCCCACCTTGGTACTCAGCCTGGGTCTAGAGGGGCTTAGGGCTAGTACCTACCCAGATCTGGGCCCAATGATAGCCTGAATACCCAAGCCCTTGCCCTCTGTCCACAACTTATTATATTCACCTTCCAGATGGAGTACCAATGGCTGTCTCAGGCATGATGTGTCTCATACTCCATCCGTCCCTCCTACCTGCTCCATATAGTCACACAGTGTGATGGCAGCTTCTGACAAGGCTCCTAAAGATCCCCTAACCTGGTATTCACAGCCTGTGTAGTTTCCACCCACCCCCATAAGTGTGGGTTGGACCTAGTGGCTTGCTTCTAATGAACAGGATATGGCAAAAATCATAGGAGGTCCCCTTCATTAGGTCACAAAAGGTGACTTCTGCCTTGCTAGCACTCCCTCTCTTATTTGCTCTAATGAAGAAAAATGCCATGTTTTAAATGCTGGATGGAGACACCCGGATGGTAAGGAACTAAGGAACTTATGAGGAACTTAGACTTTAGTCCAACAGTAAAGAACTAATCCCGCCAGCAAACAAGTGAGTGAGCTAGGAAGTGAATCCTTCTTAGTCAAATCTTGAGACAACTGCAGGCTTGTACATGATCCTGAAGAAGAGGGCCAGAGAAACTGTGAGATGACAAATATAACTGTTTTTTTTTTTTGAAGATTTTATTTATTTATTCGAGAGAGAGAGAGAGCACAAGCAGGGGGAGGGTCAGGGGGAGAGAGACAAGCAGACTCCCTGCTGAGTGGGGAACCTGACATGAGGCTCAATCCCAGGACCCTGCGATCATGATCTGAGCCTAAGGCAGATGCTTAACCAACTAAGCCATCCAGGTGCCCTGATAAATGTAATTGTTTTAAGCCACTAAGTTTTGAGGTAATTTGTTATGCAGCACTAGATAACTGATACATGTGAAGTGATGTGGCCATGAACCAAGGAATACTAGTAGGCTCTAGAAGTTAGACAAATAATGGATTCTCCCCCAGAGCCTCCAGAAGGCATCAGCCTTGCCAACACTTTGATTTTAACCCAGTGAAACTGACTTGGGAATTCTGACCTCCAGAACTGGAATACATACATGGTCACCAAGGTTGTGGTAATTTGGTTTAGCAGCTATAGGAAATTAATATAGCTGTCTATAAGAAAATCACTTCTTTTTTTAAAATTTTATTTTATTTAAATTCAATTAATTAACATATAGGGTATTATTAGTTTCAGAGGTGGAGTTCAGTGATTCATTAGTTTTTTTATTATATTATGTTAATCACCATTCATTACATCATTAGTTTTTGATGTAGTGTTCCATGATTCATAGTTTGCGTATAACACCCAGTGCTCCATTCCATACATGCCCTCTTTAATACCCATCACCAGGTTAACCCACCTCCCATTCCCCTCCCCTCTAGAACCCTCAGTTTGTTTCTCAGAGTCCATAGCCTCTTATGGTTCATCTCCCCTTCCGATTCCCCCCCTTCATTTTTCCCTTCCTACTATCTTTTTTTTTAACATATAACATATTATTTGTTTCAGAGGTACAGGTCTGTGATTCATCAATCTTACACAATTCACAGTGCTCACCATAGCATATACCCTCCCCAATGTCTATCACCCAGTCACCCCATCCCTCCCACCCCCCACCGCTCCAGCAACCCTCACTTTGTTTCCTGAGATTAAGAATTCCTCATATCAATGAGATCATATGATACATGTTTTTCCTCTGATTGACTTATTTCGCTTAGCATAATACCCCCTAGTTCTATCCACGTCATTGCAAATGGCAAGATTTTGGGGGTTTTTTGATGGCTGCATAATATTCCATTGTGTATATATATATATATATATATATATATATATATATATATATATATATATATATATACCACATCTTCTTTATACATTCATCTGTTGATGAACATCTGGGCTCTTTCCATAGTTTGGCTATGGTGGACATTGCTGATATAAACATTGGGGTGCACATACACCTTCGGATCACTACATTTGTATCTTTGGCGTAAATACCCAGTAGAGCAATTGCTGGGTTGTACAGTAGCTCTATTTTCAACTTTTTGAGGAATCTCCATACTGTTTTCCAGAGTGGCTGCACCAGCTTGCATTCCCACCAACAGTGTAAGAGGGTTCCCCTTTCTCCGCATCCCCGTCAGCATCTGTCGTTTCCTGACTTGTTAATTTTAGCCACTCTGACTGGTGTGAGGTGGTATCTCATTGAGGTTTTGATTTGGATTTCCCTGATGCCGAGCGATGTTGAGCACTTTTTCATGTGTCCGTTGGCCATTTGGACGTCTTCATTGGAAAAATGTCTGTTCATGTCTTCTGCCCATTTCTTGATTGGATTATTTGTTCTCTGGGTGTTGAGTTTGATAAGTTCCTTATAGATTTTGGATAATAGCCCTTTATTTCTTATGTCATTTGCAAATATCTTCTCCCATTCTGTCGGTTGTCTTTTGGTTTTGTTGACTGTTTCCTTTGCTGTGCAGAAGCTTATCTTGATGAAGTCCCAATAGTTCATTTTTGCCCTTGCTTCCTTGCCTTTGGCAATGTTTCTAGGAAGAAGTTGCTGTGGCTGAGGTCGAAGAGGTTGCTTCCTGTGTTCTCAAGGATTTTGATGGACTCTTATCTCACATTTAGGTGTTTCATCCATTTTGAGTCTACTTTTGTGTGTGGTGTAAGGAAATGGTCCAGTTTCATTCTTCTGCATGTGGCTGTCCAATTTTCCCAACACCATTTGTTGAAGAGACTGTCTTTTTTCCATTGGACATTCTTTCCTGCTTTGTTGAAGATTAGTTGACCATAGAGTTGAGGGTCCATTTCTGGGCTCTCTATTCTGTTCCATTGATCTATGTGTCTATTTTTGTGCCAGTACCATACTGTCTTGGTGATTATAGCCTTGTAATAGAGCTTGAAGTCCGGAATTGTGATGCCACCACCTTTGCTTTGCTTTTTCAACATTCCTCTGGCTATTCAGGGTCTTTTCTGGTTCCATACAAATTTTAGATTATTTGTTCCATTTCTTTGAAAAAAGTGGATGGTATTTTGATAGGGATTGCATTAAATGTGTAGATTGCTCTAGGTAGCATTGACATCTTCACAATATTTGTTCTTCCAATCCATGAACATGGAATATTTTTCCATTTTTTGTGTGTCTTCCTCAATTTCTTTCATGATTATTTTATAGTTTTCTGAGTACAGATTCTTTGCCTCTTTGGTTAGATTTATTCCTAGGTATCTTACGGTTTTGGGTGCAATTGTAAATGGGATCAACTCCTTAATTTCTCTTTCTTCTGTCTTGTTGTTGGTGTATATAAATGCAACTGATTTCTGTGCATTGATTTTATATCCTGCCACTTTACTGAATTCCTATATGAGTTCTAGAAGTTTTGGGGTGGAGTCTTTTGGGTTTTCCACATAAAGTATCATATCATCTGCAAAGAGTGAGAATTTGACTTTTTTTTTTTGCTGATTCAGATGCCTTTTATTTCTTTTTGTTGTCTGATTGCTGTGGCTAGGACTTCTAGTACTATGTTGAATAGCAGTGGTGATAATGGACATGACATCCCTGCCGTGGTCCTGACCTTAGGGGGAAAGCTCTCAGTTTTTCCCCGACTGAGAATGATATTCGCTGTGGGTTTTTCATAGATGGCTTTTATGATATTGAGGTATGTACCCTCTATCCTTACACTCTGAAGAGTTTTAATCAAGAAAGGATGCTGTACTTTGTCAAATGCTTTTTCTGCATCTATTGAGAGGATCATATGGTTCTTGTTCTTTCTTTTATTAATGTATTGTATCACATTGATTTGTGGATGTTGAACCAACGTTGCAGCCCAGGAAAAAATCCCACTTGGTCGTGGTGAATAATCCTTTTAATGTACAGTTGGATCCTATTGGCTAGTATTTTGGTGAGATTTTTGCATCCATGTTCATCAGGGATATTGGCCTGTAATTTTCCTTTTTGATGGGGCCTTTTTCTGGTTTTGGGATCAAGGTAATGCTGGTCTCATAAAATGAGTTTGGAAGTTTTCCTTCCATTTCTATTTTTTGGAACAGTTTCAGAAGAATAGGTATTAATTCTTCATTAAATGTTTGGTAGAATTCCCCTGGGAAGCCATCTGGCCCTGGGCTCTTGTTTTTTGGGAGATTTTTTATTACTGCTTCAATTTCCTTAGTGGTTATCGGTCTGTTCAGATTTTTTATTTCTTCCTGGTTCAGTTTTGGTAGTTTATACTTCTATAGAAATGCATCCATTTCTTCCAGATTATCTAATTTGCTGGTATATAGTTGTTCATAATACATTATTATAATTGTTTGTATTTCTTTGGTATTGGTTGTGATCTCTCCTCTTTCATTCATGATTTTATTTATTTGGGTCCTTTCTCTTTTCTTTTTGATAAGTCTGGCCAGGGGTTTATCAATCTTATTAATTCTTTCAAAGAACCAGCTCCTACTTTCGTTGATCTGTTCTACTGTTCTTTTGGTTTCTATTTCATTGATTTCTGCTCTGATCTTTATTATTTCTCTTCTCCTGCTGGGTTTAGGCTTTATTTGCTGTTCTTTCTTCAGGGCCTTTAGGTGTAGGGTTAGGTTGTGTATTTGAGACCAAGATTTCTTATTTCTTGAGAAAGGCTTGTATTGCTATACACTTTCCTCTTACGACTGCCTTTGCTGCATCCCAAAGATTCTAAACAGTTGTGTTTTCATTTTCATTTGTTCCCATGAATTTTTAAAATTCTTCTTTAATTTCCTGGTTGACCCATTCATTCTTTAGTAGGATGCTCTTTAGCCTCCATGTATTTGAGTTCTTTCCAGCTTTCCTCTTGTGACTGAGTTCTAGTTTCAAAGCACTGTGGTCTGAAAATATGCAGGGAATGATCCCAATCTTTTGGTACAGGTTGAGACCTGATTTGTGACCCAGGACGTGATCTATTCTGGAGAATGTTCCATGGGCACTAGAGAAGAATGTGTATTCTGTTGCTTTGGGGTGGAATGTTCTGAATATATCTATGAAGTCCACTTGGTCCAGTGTGTCATTTAAAGTCTTTATTTCCTTGTTGATCTTTTGCTTAGATGATCTGTCCATTTCAGTGAGGGGGGGGTGTTAAAGTCCCCTACTATTACTGTATTGTTGTCAATGTGTTTCTTTGACTTTGTTATGTATTGGCTTATATAATTGGCTGTTCCCATGTTAGGGGCATAGATATTTACAATTGTTAGATCTTCTTGTTGGATAGACCCTTTAAGTAGGATATAGTGTCCTTCCTCGTCTCTTATTATAGTCTTTGGTTTAAAATCTAATTTGTCTGATATAAGGATTGCCACCCCAGCTTTCTTTTGATGTCCATTAGCATGGTAAATGGTTTTCCACCTGCTCACTTTCAATCTGGAGGTGTCTTTGGGTCTAAAGTGAGCCTCTTGCACACAGCATATTGATGGGTCTTGTTTTTTTTTTTAATCCAATCTGATACCCTGTGCCTTTTGATTGGGGCATTTAGCCCATTTACATTCAGGGTAACTATTGAAAGATATTAATTTAGTGCCATTGTATTGCCTGTAAGGTGACTGTTACTGTACATTGTCTCTGTTCCTTTTTGGTATATGTTACTTTTAGGCTCTCTCTTTGCTTAGAGGACCCCTTTCAATATTTCTTGTACTGCTGGTTTCGTGTTTGCAAATTCTTTTAGTTTTTGTTTGTCCTGGAAGCTTTTTATCTCTCCTTCTATTTTCAATGACAGCCTAGCTGGATATAGTATTCTTGGCTGCATATTTTTCTCATTTAGTGCTCTGAATATATCATGCCAGTCCTTTCTGGCCTGCCAGGTCTCTGTGGATAGGTCTGTTGCCAGTCTAATGTTTCTACCATTGTAGGTTACAGACCTCTTGTCCCAAGCTGCTTTCAGGATTTTCTCTTTGAGACTTGTAGGTTTTACTATTAGATGTCGGGGTGTTAACCTATTTTAATTGATTTTGAGGGGGGTTCTCTGTGCCTCCTGGATTTTGATGCCTGTTTCCTTCCCCAAATTAGGGAAGTTCTCTGCTATAATTTGCCCCAATATACCTTCTGCCCTTCTTTCTTCTTCTGGGATCCCAATTATTCTCATATTGTTTCATCTTATGGTATCACTTATCTCTCAAATTCTGCCCTCATGATCCAGTAGTTGTTTATCTTTTTCTCAGCTTCTTTATTCTCCATTATTGGGCTTCTATATCACTAATTCTCTCTTCTGCCTCATTTATCCTAGCAGTTAGAGCCTTCATTTTTGATTTCACCTCATTAATAGCCTTTTTTATTTCAACTTGGTTAGATTTTAGTTCTTTTATTTCTCCAGAAAGGGCTTCTCTAGTATCTTCCATGCTTTTTTCAAGCCCAGCTAGTATCTTTATAATCATCATTCTGAACTCTAGTTCCAACATCTTAGTAATGTCTGTATTGATTGGGTCCCTGGCAGTTGGTACTGTCTCTTGTTCTTTTTTTTTGAGGTGAGTTTTTCTGTCTTGTCATTTTGTCCAGAGGAGAATAGATGAATGAGAGAACAAAATGCTAACAGGGTAACAACGACCCCAGAAAAAATACACTAAACAAATCAGAAGAGACCTTTTACTTGTGCTCCAGACGTCTGCACCACAGGGACTGCTGCCAGTGACAGGGTGGGGGGCAAGGGGAGATGACCAGGTCAGGTTCCCACAGGCTCCGGCAGCCTCTGGGCCTCAGTGCCCCCCAGCACCACGCCTCCAGCCACCCGCTCACCAGGCTGCGCTCCCAGCTCCAGCCAGTGATTCATTAGTCTTATATAATAGGCAGTGCTCATTACATCACATGCCCTCCTTAATTCCCATCACCCAATTACCCCACCTCCCCAACCCCCACCCCTCCAGCAACCCTGTTTGTTTCCTATGGTTAAGAGTCTCTTATGGTTCGTTTCCCTCTCTGATTTCATCTTGTTTTATTTTTCCCTCCTTTCCTCTATGCTCCTCTGAAGAAATTCCTTCTAATACAGCAATATAGGCAAGTTGAAAGTAAGGATCAAAAATATGTATCATGCAAACATTAATCAAAAAATTCAAACCAAGGGTGCCTGGGTGGCTCAGTCAGTTAAGCATCTGCCTTGGGCTCAGGTCATGATCCTCCTGGATGAAGCCCCAAGTGGGGCTTCCTGCTCAGTGGGAAGCCTGCTTCTCCCTCTCCCTCTGCCCCTCCCCCCACTCATGTTCTATCTCACTTGCTCTACTCTCTCTCTCAAATAAATAAATAAATAATCTTAAAAGAACAAACCAAAACAGAAGGGCTGTATTAATATCATATAAAGTAAACTTCAGAGCAAAGAAAATTACTAGGGACAGAGAGGAACATTACATAATACCAAAACAAACAAACAAAATAACAAAATAAAAATATTCAACAAGAACACTTAGAAATCCTAAATGGGGGCATCTGGGTGGCTCAGTCAGTTAAGCCTCTGACTCTTGATTTTTGGCTCAGGTCATGATCTTAGGGTTGTGAGATCAAACACAGCATTGGTCTCCACACTCAGCGGGGGGGGGGGGGGTCTGCTTGACATTCTCTCCCTCTGCCCCTCCCCACCTCCCTGCTCTCATTCTCTCTCTCTAAAATAAATAAATAAATATAAAAAAAATCCTAAATGGATATGCACCAAACAACAGAGTTACAAAATATGTGAAGTGAATTGATAGAACTGAAAGACAAATTCACAAATAGAATTGAAGCCTTCAATATCCCTCTCTCAATAATTGGTAGAACACCTACACAGAAAATCAGAAGGATATAGAACAACTCAACAATACCAGAATAGGATCTAATTAACACTTGTAGAACACTCCACCCAGCATCAGTAGAATACACATGCTTTTCAAATGCCTATGGAACATGTACCAGAATAGCCCATATCCTGGGTCATAAAAAAACCCCTCAACAAATATAAGAGAATTGAAATCATATACAGTAAGCTCTCCAAAGTTCTCTGAGAAAGATATCAGGTAGATCTCTAAACACTTGGAAACATCACACTTCTAAAAACTCAAGGGTAAAAGAGGGGTATCTGGCTGGCTCAGTCGGTAGAGCATGCAACTCTTGATTTTGGGGTCATGAGTTCAAGCCCCATGCTGGGTATAGAGATTACAAAAAACAAAAAAAAATCTCAAAGGGTAAAAGAAAAAGTCTCGGCAAATTTTTTTTTTAAACATGAAAGTGGAGGCACCTGTGTGCCTCAGTCAATTAAGCGTCTGCCTCCAGTTCAGGTCATGATCTCAGGGTCCCAGGATAGAGCCCCACATTGAGCTCCCCGCTCAGCCAGGAGTCTGCTTCTCCCTCTGCCCCTCCACCTGCTCATCCTCTCTCTCTCTCTCTCAAATAAATAAATAAAATATTTTAAAAAGAAAAAAATGAAATATAACATATAAAAAGTTATGAGACACAGCAAAAGCAGTGCTGAGAGCGAAATTTATACCCTAAATGCATACATTGGAAAAGAGAAGAAATCTCAAATCAATAACCTAAGGTCCTACTTCAAGAAGATAGAAAGAGAAGAACAAAATAAACCCCAGTGAATAAAAAGAAGGAAATAATAAAGATAAGAGCAGAAATTGGAAACAAAAACAATAGAGAAAAATCAAGGAAACAGAGCTGGTTCTTTGAAAAGATGACTAAAATTGACAAACCTCTAGCAAAATTGATCAAGGAAAAAAGAGAGACTAGACAAATCACCAACATCAGGAATGAAACAAAGGATATCACTACAGACACCACAGACATAAAAAAGATAATAAGGGAATTCTATAAACAACACAAAACACATAAATTTGACAACTTAGATAAAATGGACCAATTCCTCAAAAGACAAAAACTACTACAATTCACCCAATATGAAGTAGATCATTTTGAATAGCCTTATAAAGATAAAGAAGACTGAATTTGTGATTTTTTTAAACTTCCAAAAAAGAGATTTCTGGGCCCAGATAATTTCACTGGAAAATTCCACCAAATTTTTAAAGAATTAATACAATTATATAATCTCTTCCCTGAAGAGAAGAAAAAGAAATATGTCCAAATTCATTTTATGAAGTTAGTATTACCCTGATACCAAAATCAGAAAAAGGTTGTATCAAATATACATGTATATTTATACATACATATAAACTATATACATACCTATATAAACTATAGACCACCAGTCCTCATAAATATAGACAGAAAAGTCTTTAATAAAATATTAGCAAATAGAATTCAGCAATATGAAAAGAATTACAAGTATGACCAATCAGATTTTATTTCAGAGATGCAAAGCTAGTTCAACAGTCAAAAATTAATCATTGTAGTCCATAATATTGACAGGCTAAAGAAGAAAAAATCATAATCATATCAATCAATGCAGAAAAAGCATTTGATAAAATTAACACCCACTTATGATAAAAACTCTCAGAAAAATTGGAAGAAAGAGAAACTTCCTCAACTTAAAGAATGTCTACCAAAAACCTATAGCTAACATTATACTTAATGGTGAAAGACTATTTTTCTTGGAATCAAGATCACGGCAAAGATGCCCAGTCTCCTTGCTCTTGTTCAACTGGAAGTTCTAGCCAATGCAAAAAGGCAAGAAAATGAAATAAGAGGCATGCAGATTGGAAAAGAAAAAATAAAACTGTTCCTATTTTCAGATGACATGATTATCTACTTTGAAAAACCCAAAGACTCTACAAAAAGAAAAGAAAAAGAAAAGGGAAGGAAAGGAAAGGAAAGGAAAGGAAATGAAAGGTGGGTGCCTGGGTAGCTCAGTGGGTTAAGCGTCTGCCTTTGGCTCGGGTCGTGATCCCAGGCCCGCGTTGGGCTCTCTGCTTGGTGAGAGGAGTCTGCTTCTCTCTCTCCCTCTGCCTGCCGCTCTGACTACTTGTGCTCTCTCTCTCTGTCAAATAAATAAATAAAATCTAAAAAAAAAAAAAAAGGAAAAGAAGGAAGGGAGGGAGGGAAGGAGGAAGGAAGGAAGAGAAAGAAAGGAAGGAAGAAAGAAAAGCTCTTAGAACTAATAAGTGAGCCAAGGAGGTCACAGGATACAATGTAAATATACCCCCCCATAGATTTCTATGTACTAACAATGAAAATGTGGACATTAAAATTAAAAATACAATCACTCAAAAATTTATATGTAAATCTAACAAATCATGTACAGAATTTGTATGCTGAAAACTCCAAAATCCTGATGAAAGAAATCAAAGGAAATCTAAAGAAATGGAGAGACATGCCATATTCATGGTTGGAAAACTCAACATATGAAGCTATCAATTCTCCCCAAATTGATTTACAGATTTAATGTAATTCCCATCAAAATCCCAACCAGAGCTTTTATTGATATAGACAAGATTCTTCTAAAATGTATGTAAAGGCAATGGAATTAGAATAGTGAAAATGATTTTGAAAAAAAGAATAAAGTATATCTTGTTCAGTTTGGGCTACTATAACAAAATACTGTAGACTGGGTGGCTTATGAACAATAAGAATTTATTTCTGACAGTTCTGGAAGCTGGAAGTCTGAGATCAGGGCACCAGCATGGTTGGGTTCTGGTGAGAGCCCTCTTCCAGACTGCATTTTGCCAACTTCTCATTGTATCCCCATCTGGTGTATAGATGATGAGAGGGCTCTTTGGGGTCTTTTTATAAGAGCACTAATCTCTCATGAGGGCTTCACCCTCATGGCTTAATTACCTTCCAAAGCTCCCACCTCCTAATACCCTCACATTGGGGGATAGGACTTCAACAAAAGAATTTTGAGAGGACGTAAACATTTAGTCCATTGCAAAGTGAGAGGAATCATTTACCCAATTTCAAGACTTCTTATATACTATAGTAATCAAGAATGTGTGGTATTAATAGAGGGAAAGACATATATCAATGAAAAAAATAGAGAAACCCAAAACATACCCACACAAATATCACCAAGTTATTTTTGACAAAGGTGCAAAAGCAATTCAACAGAGGAAAGATGGCCTTTTCAACAAATGGTGCTGTAGCAAATGGACACCCACAAAACAAAACAAAACAACAAAAACACCTCAATCTAACTCTCATACTTAATACAAAAATTAACTTAAAATGGATAATAAACAGAAAATGTGAAACTCTAAAACTTTTAGAAAAAAGATGGGAGAAAATCTTTGGGATGTAGGACTAGGCAGACAAAAAGTTTCTTAAACTTGGCAGCAAAAGTACAATCCATAAAAGAAAAAATTGCTAAATAGGACTTTATTAAAATGAAAAACATTTGTCTGTGAAAGACTCTGTTAAAAGGAAGAAAAGATAAACTACAAACTGGAAGAAAATATTTTCAAACCACAATTTGACTAAAGACTTAGATCTAGAATATACAGACAACTCTCAAAACTCAACAGTAAGAAAAAAATCCAACTAGAAAATGAGTAAAAGAAATATTGCACCAAAGATGACATACAGATGGCAAATAAGCACATGAAAAGATGTTCAACATCATTAGCCATTAGGGAAATGCAAATTAAAACCACAATGACATATCACTGCATACTTATCACAATGACTAAAATAAAACAAATAGTGAGAACACAAATCCTGGCCAGGAGTCAGAGAAATTGGATCACTAATGGTGATGCTAGTCTGGAAAACAATTTGGCAGTTCATTATAAAGCTAAACATGAAACAGCCATACACTCAGCAATTGCACTCCTAGGCATTTATCCCACAGAAATAAAGACTTATGTTTACACTAAAACCTGTACAGGAATGTATATAGCAGTTTATTCATAATAGAAAAAAAAAACTATAAAAAAACCCAGATGTCTTTCAATGGGTAAATAGTTAAACTCTAGTACATCCATACCATGTAATATTACTTAGAAATAAAAAGGAATGAATTATCAATACACACAATAACTTGGATGAGCCTCTATAGAATTATCCTGAGTGAAAGAAAAGCCAATCCCAATAGGTTACATGCTGTATAATTCCATTTATAGTATCATTTTTAAATGAAAAAATTACAGTAGTAGAGAACAGCTTAGTGATGCCAAGCTGTTCAAGGATCTCTCTCTATTATTTTTTACAAGTGCATATGAGTCCATAATTATCTAAAGGTATTAAGGTTTAATATAAAAATACGTCAGGTTAATAAAATAAACCTGACAATATCAGTGATAATATCAGACAAAATATATTTCATGGCAAAAAAGAAAAAAACCCTCACAAGAAATAAGGTGGGCCACCGTGTAATAATAACACTTTCAAATCACCAGGAAGATAGTAATTCTAAACTTTTATGCATCTAACAACATAACTTTAAAATACAGAGCAAAAGCTGGCAGAACTAAAAGAGATTTTAACAAATACACCATCACAGAGAACACATCTCTCTCAGTAATAACAGATAAAGCAAACAAAAACTACCAATAAGGATAAGGAATACTTGAACAACTCAGTTAGTAAGCCTGTCATTCATGGAATATGGCACCCAGCAAAAGAAGAAAACACATTCCTGGGACGCCTGGGTGTCTCTGTTGGTTAAGCATCTGCCTTTGGCTCAGGTCATGATCCCAGGGTCCTGGGATCGAGTCCTGTATGGGGCTCCTTGCTCAGCAGGAAGCATGCTTCTCCCTCTGCCTGCTCTGCCTGCCACTTCCCCTGCTTGTGTTCTCTCTCTCTCTCTCTGACAAATGAATTTTTAAAAAAAACCTTTAAGAAAAAAAGAAGAAAACACATTCCTTGTTTGCACATTTGGAACATTTACAAATACTGACCAGGTGATAACCTACAGAAGAAGCTGCAAAGGATTGGTGTCAGACCATCAACTCTGACCACAATGTATTTAAGAATCAATAACAAAAAAATAATTACAGAACACTACATGTTTGAAAAATTTAAGACAATTTTAAACAACTCAAAGAAAAAATCTTACAGAAATTGAAAAATGTTTAAGATCAAACCATAACTAAAATATCACATATCAAAACCTGAGGGATGGAGCTGAAGTGGCACTTTGAGGGAAAATTAGAGCCTTAATATTTACCTTAAAAAAGAAAGTATTCGAAGGCACCTGGGTGGTTCAGTAGGTTAAGCGTCTGCCTTCAGCTCAGGTCATGATCCTGAGGTCCTGGGATTGAGCCCACGTTGGGCTCCCTGGTCAGCAGGAGAGTCTGCTTCTCCCTTTCCCTTTACCCCTACCCCTGCTTGTGCTCTCTTGCTCTCTCTCAAATAAATAAATAAAATCTTATTAAAAAAAGAAAGTATTCAAAATTAATTAGCTAAGCATTCTAATATTAGAAATTAAAAATTGTAACAATAATAAATCCCAAAAAGTAGAAGATAAATAGATAAGAGAAAGAATAAAATATAAAAATACAATAGATCAACAAAAGTAAAATCCATATTTTTGAAAAGCTTAATGAACTAGACAAACTTCTGATGAGATTAATAAAAAGAGAAAGAGATTGAGAGAAAGGAGAGAAGGCTCAAATAAATACAATTAATTAAGGAAAAGACATAAACACAGATGCAGCACATCTTGCAAATGTACATCAGAAGATGTGCACAAGAATATTCATAGCAATACATTCATGGTACTAAATAACTGGAAAAAAAAACCCCACAAATGTCCATCAAATCAGAGCGCATAAATAATGGTGTATTCATACAATGCAATACTGCTTGGAAGTGAAAATGAATGAACTACACCTAGAAACATCAAAATGGATGAATCTTTTTTTCTAAGACTTTTTAAAAAAAAATTATTTACTTATTTGACAGACAGAGAGACACTGAGACAGGAAACACAAGCAAGGGGAGTGTGAGAGGGAGAAGCAGGCTTCCCGAGGAGCAGGGAGCCCGAAGCGGGGCTCGATCCCAGGACACCAGGATCGTGACCTGAGCCAAAGGCAGACGCTTAATGCCTGAGCCACCCAGGCGCCCCCAAAATGGATGAATCTTAAAAAACAAAATGTTGAGCATGATAAAGAAAAGGCACAGATGAATACATGCTTTACGATTCCATTCACAAAAATGCGAAATTGATAAAACAAAACAATACAGTTCTTGTTTACAGATTCACACATATAGGAGTGATATTAGAAATTTGCTGACTGTTCAGCACAGGCACCAACCAGAGTGGACACCCAGCCAACCCAAACAGACACCAGCTGTAAACAATGGGAAATACTGTATCTGAGCAACGGGCTGAATGTCAGTCCTCTGTACCATCATGGTACAATTACAAAGAAATACATGAGAGTGATTAGCACAAAATTCTTGTTAGTAGTTATCTTGGTCTGAGAGGAACTAGGAAGCAATAGGGGACAGGAATCACAGCGGGTCTACAATAATTGTTCTGATCTCTTATGTCAGGTGATTGGTTCAAGGATGCTCCTTTGATGATGATGATGATGATGATGAAGGAGGAGAAGAATATTGTACCAACTTTCTCTTTTATATGTTTGATATATTTCACCAAAACTTATATTTTTTTAAGAACACTGGATTTAGGTTCAAAAATTTTGGGTTCCACGTTGTATATAAATTTCTTACTAACTAAAGCTCAAAAAGTGTGACTTAACCACCTATGGTAATGGACTCAAAACTGGCCTCCTGAGTCTAGAGCTCACTCTTCTGTACCTGTTTCCACTGCAGAGCTTCCTTTCAGTTCCATTCTCATGAATGTGAATGGTTTGTCAAATGTAAAAGTTGTTGAACCCAGGGCTGCCAGGGTGTGTGACTCCAGGGTCACCATGCACACAACTGTCTATGGAATTGGTCTTCCAGCCAATGGAAGTGGCGCTCCTTGGGTTTGTGTAACCTGGCGCTACTAGTTCACTGGAGGAGAACTTCTTGAAAGAGAAATTTACCACTGGGTTCAGGACAAAAAATATTGTCTATGGCAACAAAATCATTACACAGAAGTTTAAAAGGTTAAAACTTCTAAATCCAAACCAACCTCCAACATCTAGTCCATTTCTTTATAACTGTTGTCATGGCCCAAATTTTACCCTTTACAAAGCATCTTCGCACCCATTATCCCAGGCCCACCCAATCAATGCTTCCCCTGACCTAATTCACAACTGGAATTGGGGCTCATCTCTTTCAGCTTTGGCAAGTTGCTCAGTGACATTCCCTGGGGTGCCTCTCTCTCCTGTATGTCCAATCTGTAGCCCACTCACATCCAACATCCCCCAAGGCCCTTACAGAATCTCCCCAGTAGAAATGGATCTTTGTTACCCCATAAAAGCACTACATTGGGTGTTTGTCTCCATACATTTGAAGCATCTAGCAGATTCATCTCTTTACCCCTCTGTTCTTTAGGATTCCACTAACCAGTTTTTCAACCTCAGCACTATTGAGATTTGAGTCCAGATAATATTTTGTTTTAGGGGACTGTCTTATGCACTGTAGGACATTTGGCAGTATCTCTGGCCTCTACCCACTAGATGCCAATACCTCCTCCCTTCTTCCCTACCCCCATCCCACTGTGACAGCCAAAAGTACCTCCAGACATTACCAAATGTCCACAAAGGGTTAAAATCATCCCTTATTGAGAACCACTGCTCTAGGCTATGAGCACCTTGAGGACAGAGCAGTGACTTATTCACTCTGTATCCCGACTAACATTGTCCTGGCACAGAGGAGTTTACCAGTATAGAAAAATCACCTACTATGTGCCAGATATAGTCTGATATAGGTCAGTGTTGACCTCCACTCAAGGCCACCTTCCTGGTTTTTTGCCATATCTTCATGCAAACAATACTAATATTTCCTTGATATTTTCCTTTACATTGACTCATTTTATCCCAAATCAGTCACTCAACATGGTACCTACATACAGTAAGTAGGCACAGCACCTGATACAGAGAGGGTGCTTAGTAGATATTTGTGGACTCTAAGTGAATTTCCTTTTCCAGCTCTCAGTATCAACTTCATGGAAAAAAACTGATTCCTTGATTACCTACCTAGTCAGGGACCTCTCACTTCTGTAAAGAATAAACCCCAAGAATTTTGAAATTTTGACACAATGGGATTTTATTTTCCACTTGTGAACAGTCCATCTAGGGTGTTCCCAATCTCCAGGTGACTCTCCATGTGGCAACTGAGCACCCTCTTCTTCATAGCAAGGCCCTAAAGTGACACTCATCACTTACACTCACCTTCCACTAGGGAGAACCACTCCCAAGGCCCCAGCTCAGTGCAAAGGGGCCTGGAAAACAGAGTCATTAACTGGCTAGCTTCATCCCAGTGATGCCTCAATACTGTGGAACTAGGTGCGCCATCTTGGTGGACAGCTAGCTGGCCTTGCCTCAGCTCATGTAAGGTATCGTCAACTCACATCTCAGACACTTCTTTCTCCCCCAGAATGTCCCCTCCAAAGCATCCTATCATCCAGGCCAGCTAACTATGCTAACTAATGTAACCAAGAAGGAACAGAGAAGAGAAATGTTTATCTACAATGGGTTCCTGAATCAACATGCCCATCCCATCCTTTCCACCTTTTGCCATTAGATAAACGGTAAAACCAAGAGAGGAGAAAAAAATCTACTCAGGATTACCCACCAGGTCAGGAGTAGTACAGGACTCTGAGCTGTCTGTCTACACTAGGATGGCAGCAATGAGGCCCATCCACCCACCTTCCATGGAAGCAGCCCGGGAATTAGTGCGGATGCCTTACGCCCTGCTCTGGAGTTCCTGACACCTCTTCTTGCATCTAGGCCCTTTCAAAAGGAGCATTTCAAATAGGAGCCATCAACACGTACAGAGGGTGGGTCTTAATCCACAGGGGATCATTAGCTTCACCCAAGTGATGGGACATCCATCAGCACCTCCCATTCTTCCACCAATTATCTATCTGCTAATTATCTGGGATTAAGAATTGACACGGAGCGACATGGTCATTAACCACATATTTGCACGGCTTATTCATGTTAGTGGGGCTGCTCGGTCTAACCGAGTCTAATTGGACACGCCCACAATGCCGCACAACATATTTACATCTACTTGGCTGTCAGCAGCGAATAAAGGATGGTGGGATGTGTTTACTTGCAAAGGGACTTGGTTCTTGGCAAAAGCTTTTTTGCAGGCATGCTGGGCGTCTTGGCTTTCTGGCAGTACGGACTGTGGCTTAACTCAGAGCACACAATTATTTGTCAAACGTTTGTTAGCTCAAGCACCGTAGCAGACACAGCACTGGCCCTAGGAGGTTTCACAAAGATGAATGAGACACTGTTCCTACCACCTTCAAGGTTTATCTCCAGTCAAGGAAACACATGCAAGCAGAGGGAACTAAGAGCCATGAGAGAAGGAAAGCAGAATGCCATGGGAATGCAACACCGGGAAAGATCTGGTTGGTCTGAGAAATCAGGGGAGGCCTCAGAGAGGAGGTGGCATTTTCAGCAAAACGCCAGATACAGAAAGGAATTCTAGGTGGAAGGAACTGCAAAAGCATGGGCACAGAGATGTATGAGCAGATCAAGGAGTGACCTAGTGTGGATGACACACATGTCACAGGTGGGAAGGAGGTGCCTAGTAGACTGGGTCATACCACTGAGAACACTGAATGTTCTGCTAGGGTTTGGAAATGTTACCTCTGGGTACCAGGAACATGGAAGCAATTTTGTTTTGGTGTGTATGTGTGTGTGGGTGTGTTTTAGTAAACTTTTTTTGAAATATAGCATACATACAGAAAATCATAAACATTTTCACAAACTGACCACACCTATGTAAATATCATCCAGCTGAAGAAACAAATCATTACTAAAACTCCCAAAATCCCTGTTGGCCCCCTTTTAGGAACTACCCAATCACAAGACAAACCACTATCCTCACTTTAACATCATACATTAGTTTTCCCTATTTTCTTGCATTTGGCTTCCTCCACGCAACATAATGTTTTCAAGACTCATCACGTGGTTCTACATAAGTGTGTTCTTTGTCATTGCTAATATGCCATTGTATGAATGTATCATAATTATTAACAAGCATAACTAACCTGGGTAGTTCCCAGGTAGGGGCTGTAAATCTTGTTGCACATGTCTTTTGGTGCTTGTATGGATGTACATTTGTTGGGTACCTACCTAGCCGTAGAGCTACAGGGTCATAGGGTATGCACAGATCTATGTGAATAGACACGGTTAGTTTCGCAAAGCTATTCTGTCCATTTACACTCCCACAGGCAATGCATGGGAGTTCTGGGAGTTCTAGATCCTTGCCAACACTTGATATTGTCAGTCTTTTTTATGTTTTACCCTTGTTTGTTTGGAGGGGAGTGCCACGATCCCACCCAGGCTGAAGGCTAGTCACTCTGGCGGCAGCACAGAGTGGGGTGGTTAGAAAAGAAGGAGCTGGCATGAAAGGACCCGTCATGACATCAGACAGTAAGGCCCAGGAGAGGGGTAATGAAATCAGTGGCGATAGAACTAGAATAAAACAGGCTGATAGAGGCACTGAAGGGGTGAATACACAGAACATGAATGCAAGGTAGAAGTGGACTTAAGAGGGAAATGGAGGAAGGTTTCTTTGTGGGGTGGCTGGCTGGGTGAAGGGTGCCAGGTTTAAAGGCAGGAGAAAACAGCCTACTTTGGGACATGTTGTGTTTGCAGTGTAGGATGACAAGATGGAGATGTTCAATAAACTGTTGCTTAGATGGGTCTGTTGCTACGGGATGAGGTCAAGGCTGGAGACACAGCGTTAGGATTTGTCATCACAGAGGTAGGGGTTGAAGCCAGGGGTGTGGTTGAGATTTCCCAGGGGGTTTGTGCGGGATGAAGAGAGGAAGGCTGAAGACCGGTTGCCTACCTTCGGGGAACGAGCAGAGGAAGACGAACAAGAGACAACATCGCTTCCCTGTGAAATGCTGGCAGGGGCTGTGAAGCGTGAGTCAGGCCCTTTGAGCTCCAAGCAGCAGCCTGGGGTCGGTCTCACCAGCCACAATTTTCTCCTGAATGAACTTGCATCACTAACCTCAAAACTGCATTGTGAAATCCGCATCAGATTGCGTACCACTGGCAGCATCCTGGGGACAATGGGACTCGTAGCATCTTGGGCCTGGGAGTCCTGTCCACCTCCACCACATCTCTGCCAATCAGTTAGTTATCCAGCACCCCAGGCAGGGAACTCATAACTTCCCACGGCAGCCATTCCACCGTTGAGCAAGTGAGAATATCAGAAAACCTTTTCTTACAAATGCAGTCTCACCAGGTTCAAGTTAAAGGAAAACAATAAAGCTATACCCCAGTGGTAATGACCCTGGGTAGAGTAAGATTCAAAAGGACTCTGTATTCTGGGCAATCTGTTTCTATTAATGTATCCACCGGCATCTTCCTGCTGGGGTTAGGGTCATGGCGTTTGACTCCCCCCAGGAAGCTACAGTGATTTCACTACCATTTGCACACTGGATGGGAATGTGCTCATCCGCTTCAGGCATTCTTCTGGCTTCATCAAGCAGTGAGTACTGCCCTGGAATTTGGCCAGTCTCTCAGGACTCAAGCAGTGCATGCCACAGCACAGATCCACCGGGCTGGACACGCGGGAAGAATGAGCGGCTGCTAGCTGAGAGCGAGCCCACTGCAACAAGGTGGGCACAATGCCATTCTGTTCAACAGTTTTTTCTAAATATTTATCTGCACCCGGCCCTGTGTGGGTCTCTGGAGAAGACAAAGGAAGAGAGATATGGTTAAGAAATGGCTCTCGTCCTTGGGGAAATTGGTGGGAGAAACAGACATGCAAGAGGGAAAGGTGGATGAACTTTTTTTTTTTTTTTGCTTTTGCTTTATTTTTATAAGTTGCCAAACACCCACCTAAGCAGCCTCTGTATGATCTGAAATATGGAGATTTATATTCTGGAAAAGACATCAAGGAAAACTGCCTTTGAGCCTCAATGGAAAGGGTCTGTTAAAACACCTGACATAGCATAAAACTCCAATATATGCTTGCCAACTAAAAAAACACACATCACTCTCTCCTGACTACAAGACGTCCATTCCACTAGGAGACCTCAGACTGAGGATTCTTAGAAATTTTTCCGGAATGTACTGACTTTGGAAGTAGATAGCTTCTGTCCAAGATGACAGAATAAGATTAACTTTCTGATTCTACAAAATCCTTTTCCTTTCCCTTTGCCTATTATTATACATTGAAACCCTCTCTTTTCTCTGTATGATTTCCATTACCTTCATCCTGTTACTTTTGACCCCCCTCTGATCATAAGGACTGCCTGACCTACAGGCATGGAGTCCCACTGAGCATAGCATATGAACAGGGGATTAACTTCATAGTAAAGGAGGAATGGGAATGAGCCCAGGGCCATGGGATGCACTGCTTGATATCACATATTGCACCCGGAGGAGGAAGCCTCATAGAATGCTGAAACCCTTCTAAAGGCAAAAGGTACCATCTCTAAGGCAACACCCTGAAAGGAAGAGTGTCATCCTTCAGGACATAGTGTATTCATTAAATCAGAGACCGCTCTATGGTGGTATGCCCCCAGTAAGAAGGACAGATGCCCTGGGAACCAAGTGGTGGAAGCAGCAGTGGCTCCACTAACCATCAGTCCCAATGACCTACTGTAAGACTCTGTGCATCCCATCCCCACACCTTTGGGGCCTGCAGGGTCACACTTCCTCAATCTCATATGAATCTGGTCAGTTTATTATAAGCCTTCAGTTGGACTTTTTTTTTTTTCCCCAGTTGGACTTGACTGGAACTTATTATTGTTGTTTCGTGGGTTGTTTGTTTTTGTGTGTGTGTGTGTGAGTAAAGCATTAGAAGTTTATTTATTAAGCGAAGATACAGAAAAAGCTCTCAAGAGTGAGACAGGGTTGTGCCAGAGTTGCCAATGAGGGCCTTTAGGGTTGGTCTTTTATAGAAAGCTAACCAGGGAACTTAAATCCTTTTAACATCTCTATTGATAACACCTTCAATGGCTTACTTCCTTTTTAGGGGCTGGTTATTCTTTGTTGGTCACAGGTGATTATCATAAAGACACCCATCCCACACAACCCACCCCGGGCACCTAAAAATTTCCTGTTTTATTAGAAAATTAGTTGAGGGGCACCCGGTGATCTCAGTCAGAACAGTGTGTGGCTCTTGATCTCAGGCTTGTGAGTTTGAGCCCCACACTGGGTGTAGAGGTTACTTAAAAACAAAATCTTAGGGACACCTGGGTGGCTCATTCAGTTAAGCGTCTGCCTTTGGCTCAGGTCAGGATCCCAGGGTCCTAGGATCGAGTCCCACATCGGGCTCCCTGCTCAGTAGCGAGCCTGCTTCTCCCCCTGCTTGGGTTCTCTCTCTCTCTCTCTCTCTCAATCTAATAAAATCTTTTTTAAAAATGAAATAAAATCTTAAAAAAAGTAAAATAGGGGCGCCTGGGTGGTTCAGTCAGTTAAGCGTCTGATTTTGGCTCAGGTCATGATCTCAGGGTCCTGGGATCGAGCCCTACCTCAGGCTCCTTGCTCAGTGGAGAGTCTGCTTGTCCCTCTGCTCCTCTCTCTGCTCAGGCTCCCTCTCAAATAAATAAAATCTTTAAAAATCATAAAATAAAATATCACTTCACAAAAGAAAATTAGCTGATTTTCCCATCTTCTTGATTGTGGTGATGGTTTCACTGGTATATGTATGTGTCATAACTCATCAAGTTGTACATTTTAAATAATTTACCTCAAAAGATCTGTAAAAAGAAAAAAGGAATAGTGATGTGAAATACATGACCTCAAAAATATTAAGGTTTCAATAGGGATTTTGGTAAAAATATAGAAAGTAGATAAGAAAAATCAAGAAAACTTCATAGCAGTAAGTATAGGCATGATTCAAAATTAACCAAATATATTTTCATAACCCCAACTACTCTCTTTAAAAGTTGGAATATCTTAAAGGCCTCTCCCAGTCCTCAAGTTGGGATGGGCTTGGGTGTGCAGGCTGGGGCAGGGCCTTGGGAGAGGGGATTGCTCTGTCCAATCAGGGAGAAGGATGACCATGCTGGGCCAAGGGAGGGCACCTGGGAGAGAGGGGGAAAGGGACAGCAGGGTGGGATGCTGTGTGGGTGGAGGAGGGAGAGTTGAGAGCCCTTTTAGGGGCACAGCAACACAAAAGGGACTTTGGGAGGAAAATAATTAATCAGAGAGGATTCTGAAGTTGTTTGCCATGGTGTGTGCCATGGGCCTCTTTCGCTCGGGTCACTCCTGCACTGTCTTTAGCAAAGGCTGCATTACTCACTAGGTCTTGTATATGAAAGTGGATTCTTCTGGGAATACTGAAGGGGGTGGGATGAGGTGTATGCCTGTGTTGATGCAAGACAAAAACAGATCATGCAGAGAAGCTGGAGTTGAAGACTCCAGTATGAATCCCTGGAAATGAGCAAAAATCTCCAGGACAATCCTAGGCCTTCAAAAGCTGTGGAACTGGTGGGGTCCAAGCTGAGCTCTCCAAAGGACTGTTAATATCTAGATTCTGGGTGGGAAGAATAGGGAACAGCATGAGGAGGTATACATCTGACATGATGATAAAGATGGGGCTGGAAAAGAGGACAGCACAGGGGGAGATGGGATTAGAAAGGGCTGGAGGGTTAAGGGGTCCGCTGGGCTGAGAGGCTAGGAGTTCACCTTAAACTCTTTGTCCCCCGCCAAACCACTATCCTAGAGAAACTGACAACCAGCCCCCAGCACGGATTGAGTCTTTTTTTTTTTTCCTTTCCCTCCTCCCACTTTTCTAAATCAATTATGTTTGCCCAGAGAGAGAAGTGAGATGGAAACTCTCAGGAAAGAAGAGAGAATCACCCTCATGTGCAGGGCAGGGCTAGCATAGAGATGAGAGCTTCTATCCCATACCCACAGACCACCTGTCTGGGTGCTGTACAGGGGTTCTGGGGAAAACCCAGTCATGCAGTTTAGGGGCCATGGATTGAATTATTCCAAGAGTTCAGAAAACCTGGAGAACAGAGTTCTCAACATTTGTTCACCAGTCACCCTCCCATCTAGGTGTGTTGGCCTGGCCTTTCCTATGTGTTAGGGCTAATCTGAACAGCAATGCTGAACCTCTGAGAGTTTCTAATCGAAACTCTGCCAGAGTCCTAGCGCTGTCCTCATGGAGAATCCTACCTTCTGGAGCAAATGCCATCTGAGATTTTGTGCCCTTCCTCAGGAGAGGTCTGCTAATTGAAGAAAATCAACTGAGGACCCTATACAGAAAACCCTTCTCTGAGGTTTTCTAAAAAAAAAAAAAAAACAAAGAAAAAGAAAACAGAAAATACTTTTACCCACTTTACAAATGAGTAAAAGGGAAGGAATGTAGAGCTCCATTAATACATTATAGAAAAATTATCCATGAATAATGATCTATCCATGAATAATGCCTAGCAAGGAAAGAGTAAGAACTGAGTCCAAGCCCCTCATTCATTTCTTTTCTTTCAGCATCAATGCAGAGGGAAGAAGAGGAACAGAGAGAGAGCATTTGCCTGTTCAGTCCAGAGCTCTCAAGAGTTAAGCTTATCACAGGGGAAGAGAGGAAAAAATAAAACAAGATCAGAGAGGGAGACAAACCATAAGAGACTCTTAATCATAGGAAACAAACTGAGGTTTGCTGGGGGGCGGGGGGGGATGGGGTAACTGGGTGATGGACATTAAGGAGGACACGTGATGTAATGAGCACTGGGTATTATATAAGACTGATAAATCACTGACCTCTACCTCCGAAACCACTAATATATGTTAATTGAATTTAAATAAAAATAAATAATTAAAAAAGAGTTAAGCGTAGTCTCTCCTTTCCATGAGACCCAGGTCTACAGTCTCTGAGGATGTCAGCTGCTACAGCCCACTCCTCTCTAAAAACAAAGCTCTCAGCAAGGAGACTTATAGGAAGGAGTCAGAACCTAGGATGTTTTGGGGTTCCCTGCTAGGCCTGTCCACGGGAATGAAAAATGATGGAGCCGGCCAGTGGGTGTTACCCACTAGGTGGCGGTGTGAGGTGCAGTGGTAGGACTATCTGGAGACCCGCCTTTTGGGTCCTGATTTGGGACAAATTGTTTAATTTTCCTAAGGCTCATATTCCTTGTTGAGATTGGCCTGCATCCCTCACAACGTGGTTATGAGGATCTGATGGGATAAAGTAAAAAGCGCTATTCCATACTTGAGCCTGTCGGTTGTCGTCACTGACTGATCTTGTACACGAATGCTTGGGGATCTCAGAGTCTGTAGTGTCCCAAAGGACCATTTTACTCAGCCTCCTAGAAGATCCCTTTGCTGTTCCCTTCACCACATGTGACCGAGTCTCCTGGTGTCCCAGGTTGGAGAGCTTGCCAGAAAGGAGCTCATGTGACATGGGACCTGCCAGCTCTTTGGAAAAGCAGATATTGATGTCTCTTTTTGTTTCCTGTACCTCTATTCCTAGCACGGCCTATGTGATTCCAGGGCCCCACTGCAGCCGAACTTGACATGCGAGGGCAAACTTATAGGGAGGGAATGTGAAAGAAAGAAATTTCTGCATGAGAAATTAAAGAAGTGTCGTGAAGTCAGTGATGTAGGGGAATGTGACTCCTGCCAGGCCTGCTGGGTCCCCCATCCCCACTCTGCTCCTGGCTGTAGCTTGTACCTCTTGTCTTGTGCGGCCACCTGGGCTAACTTCTTAATGAGGGCAGCAAGATCCCTGCTGGGAGAGTTGTGACAGAGTGACTGTAGAAGCTGATCTCCTGATGTTTAGAGAGGCTGGGGAAGATGCCGGCCCCTCTGTCCCCTTTGTCTTCCACATCTCCTCTGCCTGAGCCCTCCCCTCTCTCAGAGGCCTGTCTCTGGGGGCTCTGCTAGCAGGTGCATTGAGGTGGTAGCCTCTCCCTCAGTCTGGGTATCTAAGAGCTCTTGAATACACAAGTCAGAAAAGGAGTGAATTTCCAGATTATGGAGGAGAAAGAATAGGAGGAGGAGGACTTCCCAAACAATTGAAGCACATCAGTGAAATCTTCTGGAACTACTTTAGTCTCTTGCTGACACATGGGACACTGAAGGCTCCCAACCCTTATGGAGTAACATAGATAAATGCACAGTCCTCAGTTCCCAAACCCCACACACTGGATGGGGCGCGGGAGGCTCTTTGCAGCAGAAATGGAACCAGCTCTCCTAGGGTCTCCCTTCTCTGTACAGAGCCCTTAGGGGCTACTATCCTGGTCTCTGGACAGCGTTGATCCCCACTAGTGTCTTCCTTTGTCTTACTCAGTGGATTCCCTAATGGGTCCAGTTCATATCCAGGCTGAAGAATCCCCACTGGCCTCAACCTTTACCCCAGGTGCCCCCTTCAATTTCTCTCCCACTATCTCAGCCCCAGTTAGGGCCCATGGAGTGTCCTTTCCTAGACCCCAGGATGAAGTACAGACTCTCACCCAAGGGAAATTCAATCCCTGGATTGGCACTTATTGTAGAAGCAGCTGGAACATTTGTGATGTTTGCCCTCTTTTGTTCCAAAGATCTCAGGAAATCTTTAATTCCCTGGCTCCCAACAGTCCACAGTATAACAGTACAGGAGACTCTCTGTCTCATGTATCAGGCTCCATCCTTGATGAAGAATTTCCTAGCAAGGAGATCTGGCGGCAGCTGGAGCACCACCTTCAAAGCTTCATCCAGCACTGAGCCCATCTGGCACAGATACAGCCTCACAGCAAACCAGCAGAGACTTCTTGGCCAAAGGGCAAACGTGGATCTTCACAATCCTCTGTCATAAGTGCCAAAGCAGCAGGGAAGATCTAGACCAGATGACACAGAGGCATCCAGGAAGTTTCCACGTGAGGGGCCTGGCAAAGTGCCAGCTAGGGAATGACCTACAAAGAGCATGGAGCATAGCCCAAGGAAGTGCCCTCCCACCCCCAACAATCTAGTATTTAGAAAGCTACCCCATGAGGAGCCTAGGGTCTGATTCTGAGGAAAGAGAAAGTGACTTGTATGCCACTCAGGGAATGACTCAGCAAAGGGTTCAAGGGAGAACCTAGACCAGATACAATTGGAAAACACCCTAAAGATTCACTTGGACAAAAGGCTGGGTACCTAACTCCAGCAGGAGCCCTCGTAGGTGTGTGTAGTTCATGGCTTGTTGTCAACTGCCCCTTCCTCGAAGTACTATAGTTAATAGAAAACTGGAAATTTGGCACCTTCATGAATCAGGAACACTTTCTGAATACCTCTTGGAAGATTGCCTTCCTTGATCCAGGCATTAGGTAAGTACTAGAAGTCCAGGTTATATGGTTTGGGGTACAGCCGAGGTAGAACTTACCTCTCAAGGTCCTTGAATCCATAAAATTGTTACGTTGATAGAGACCCAATCATGATTTCTTCCCAGTCCACTTTTCCCTCCCAGCCACCCATGTTTCAGGGATGGCTAAGCCAAGGTTGCTTATTAGCTCTTTGAAAGAAACCATTCATTGCACAGGTCTGGAGACAAGCTGATCACAAAAAATGCAGTTCTTACCCTGGATAGTCCTTTGCCTGGCTTTCCAGTGTGAGCAAGGAAACCAGAGGGCCCTGAGATGTTGGTTATGGTTCACACAGGACCCTCAGTCCAAGGAGAAGAGGAGACAAACTTTTGCCCATCGTCATGGACAAATCATGGCACAATGTGACTATATGGGGGACAAGAGAGGCAGTCCAGAGTCACTCCCAGGCAAATGATGGCAGGACATGACCCAAGGGATAAGAGTGGAATTGTGTACCCACAGACTCCAGCCATGGAGAAGAAGTGCCCCAGAGGCAGAGAACAGAAAGAATATCTAGAGGGGAGCCCCATAGAGGGGAGTATCTCCTTGGAGTTTCCACTTCAGGAAAAGGATATTGGGAGATTAATTTAGGGATTCCCTCAAGGGTCAAATAATCCAGGGAGACAGTGAAGTCCAAGAAGACTCCAGCTGCTAAATCATAACTGGAAGATGTTCTGAGAGTCAGTGAGCTGAGAGATGCTCAGAAATTGAATGTCTGAGGGTGCCTGGGTGGCTCAGTTGGTTAAGCAACTGCCTTTGGCTCAGGTCATGATCCTGGAGTCCCGGGGTTGAGTCCCGCATCGGGCTCCCTGCTCAGCGGGGAGTCTGCTTCTCCCTCTGACCCTCCCCTCTCTCATGCTCTCTCTCTCTCAAATAAATAAATAAAAATTCTTAAAAAAAAAAAGAAATTGAATGTCTGAGTGGCCAAGGGGCTCCGGTGGCCAAGTATTGCCTCCACCCCAAGTGTTGGTTGCCCAAGATCTGGAACAGCCAAGTCTTAAAGAGCAGCTTGCTGATGGATTGAGGTTCATATTGGAAGTAGAGATGCAGAGCCAGCATCAGGGTTTTCCCACTGAAGTGCCCCTTGCCTTAGATAGCCTGCCTACTTAATTCCCTTGAATCTATAAATCAATTTGAGGAGAGTTGGTATGTTAATGATACTATGTCCTCTGATTCACAAACATTGTAAATATCTCCATTTTTTCAATTTCCCTCAGCAATGTCCTGTAATTTTGTGTACAGACATCATACATATTTTGATAAATTTTATTCCTATGTATTTCATAACTTTATGTAAATGGTATTATTTAAACTTCCAGTTGTTTATTACTAATATATAGAGATAAATTTTATTGTTGTTTTTTGACCTTATATTCCATTTCTTTGTTAAACTCACTTATTAGTTCTAGTGGCTTTTGTCAATTTCAAATTTTCTTCATAGATCTGTTATCTGTAAATAGGAAAATTCTATTTCTTTCTTTTCAATCTATATGCCTTTTCTTTATTTTTCTTGCCTTACTGCATTAGCTAGTACCTCCAGTACAATACTGAACAGAAGTAGTGTGTGTAGACATCCTTGTCTTGTTCTTGATCTCAGGGTGGAAAGCATTCAGTCTTTCACCATTAAGTATGATTCTGGGTGTAGGTGTTTTGAGATTGCCCTTTATCAGACTGAGGATGTTCCCTTCCATTCCTAGTTTTGAGGGTTCTTTTAAACCAGGAATGGATATTAGATTTGGTCAAGCGCTTTTTCTGCATCTACTGAAATGTTTTTAAGATTTTATTTATTTATTTGTGAAAGAGACAGAGTGTGCACAAGTGGGGAGAGGGGCAGAGGGAGAGGAAGAAGGAGAAGCAGACTCCCCACTGAGTGGGGTACCTGAAGAGGGGCTGGATTCCAGGACTCTGGGATCATGACCTGAGCCAAGGGCAGACGATTAACTGACTGAGCCACACAGGGGCCCCAGTTTTTTTCTTTCTTAGTTTATAAATATGATGACTTACATTGATTTTTTTAAAATGTTAAACCAACCACATATTCCTGGGATAAATCTGACTCGGTCATGATGTATTATCCCTTAATATTTTGTTGTATTACATTTCTTAAAATTCTGTTTAAAACTTTTGCAACTATACACACACAAGAGATATTGGTCTGTAGTATTCTTTCCTGTAATAGTTTTGTTTGGTTTAGGTATCAAGGTAATTTTAGGATCACAAAATGAGTTGAAAAGTATTCCTTTTCATATTTTCAAAGAGTTTGTTCAGAATTTTTTTTTCTTCCTAGAAGAAACAGTTGATAGAATTCCCCAGTGCAGCCATCTGCATCTGAAGTTTTCTGTGTGAGAAGGTTTTTAAATACAATTTGAATTTGATACAAGGGCTATTCAGGTTATTTAACTAGATTTTGATAATTGGTATCTTTCATATTTTTTTATTCATTCATTTCATCTAAGTTTTAAAATGTATTGGCATAGTTGTTTATAATATTCCCTTGAACCATCTGTAGAATCTATAGAGGTGTCATCTCTCATTCCTGATACTTTAATTGGGGTCTTTTTCTAATCAGTCTGGCCAGAAGTTTATCAATTTTATTGATCGGAAAGAACCAGCTTTTGGTTTTAGTGATTTCCTCTCTTTTTTGTTTTCTATTTCATTGATTTCTGCTTTGATCTTTATTATTTTCCTCCTCCTGCTTACTTTGGGTTTGATTTGCTCCTTTTTGCTGTCATTTATCAGGATTTTAGCAGGTAGCAGAAACAAATGCATGGATTCATGCTATGTTTATCCAGAAATCAGAGATGTGATTTGAGAGAAAGAGGTGATGAACTCATTTTAGTCTGGTTTTCTGGCTTTTTCTTCTTTTTTTTTAATGGAACCGCCATTTGTAGATTCTCCTAGCTAGAAACTTTGAAGTTAGTATTTAAGAATGTTGGTTCTGAAGTTTGACAGACTCTGGATTTATATCCTAAGGGATTTATGTCCCTTCCTAGCTATAAAGTAACTGAATGTCCCTGAGCCTCAGTTTGCTCATATGTACAATGGAAATATCATCTTTCCTTATAATGAGTTAACCATGTAAAGCTCCATACCTGACCCATAGAGCTTGACAAACATTAGCTATTATTTATTCTTCCATTACTTTTTATCACAAAAATCTATCCTACCCTGGGCGCCTGGGTGGCTCAGATGGTTAAGCGTCTGCCTTCAGCTCAGGTCATGATCCCAGGGTCCTGGGATTGAGTCCCGCATCGGGCTCCCTACTCCTTGGGAGCCTGCTTCTCCCTCTGCTTCTCTCTCTCTCTGTCTCTCATGAATAAATAAATAAAATCTTAAAAAAAAAATCTATCCTACCCTAAAGACCACTTCATCATTTAAGGATTTTTTTTTTCACGTTAAACCCTCCCCATTAGTTAAACCAGATTTCTACTGCTCCCCTCAAGAGTGTGGTAGCTAAATACTAAAAGCTAGCTTTTGCTTTGTAACAAATCACTCTAAAATTAGTGCTTGAAATAACATTTTTCCCCCTTATGTTTCTATGTATTGGCTGGGCAGTTTTTCTGGTCTAGGAACACTCAGAGCTAGATGATGTAGGATACCTTCATTTGTATGCATGATGACTGGTTCAATGTCAGCTGAGACTCAGCCATTTATCTCTAATTATCCAGTAGGCTAACCCAGGCTTGTTCATGTGGTAGTAGAAGGATTCTCAAGAGAAGGAGAGGGCAAGCTCTGATGACAAAGCTTCTCCCACCTTATGAACCAGTGGACATTTTGTGCTTGGCTTCCCTAATTTTATGCCAATAGTTTTCCCCTTATAGTCATTTGCAAACACTCTATACTCATGCTGACTATATATGAAAGGTATCTTTGAATGTGACATTTTATCTTGGCCAAGATAGGATATTAGGCAAAGAATTAAGAAAGAAAAATCTCCAGTTCTGACATGAGGGGGTCCCTAGATAACCTGCCTAACCCCTCTGGGACTCGGTCTTCCTTGGCTCTGCCGGTTCTCTCAGACCTCAACTCCTCCCCCAACCTAGATAAGAACCTGAGCCTCCAAATCATTTGATAGCCCCACTCCACCCACTACATAGGCTCTGCTCTGCCACCTGCCAACATGCCAACCTACCCTTCCTCCAAGTCTGCCCCACCTCCATCTCAGCACAGCCCCCTTACCCCGTGGGCACAGCTGATCCCCAGCTCCAAGCTTCTCCTTTCTTGCTGACTGAGCTTCCATTCCTCTGGGGGGTAAGGGCCAGCTCTGGAGATGCAGGAACAGCAATCCCCACCAGTCACATAGTCTGTGAGCTTACTAAATAATGCAAGTAGACAGAGGATTCAGTGGGTGGAGCTGATGAGTGAACGGATCCTACAAGCAGAGACCCATCCCTTAGTCCAGATTGGATGAAATGCGCAGGCATGGTGAATACAGGGCTAAGGTGCTCTCCATGGCTCAGCCCTGTGCCAGCAACACCATCTGAGTAGGTGCCTGTTTTCGGCCTGGAGGGACTATGTCTTATCCAAAACCCTCTCTCTGGAAGAACAGAAAACACCAGTGCACCCTCGGGGACAAGCCGTCCAGGCTCAGCCAGTTTACCTTCCTCAAACTGGCTCAGCTCTATAGCTGATGTGTGACCTGGGTGGTTTCTGGTTTTGTGATCCACATGTGATGCTCCGGAAAAAAGTAAAAATGTCTCTAACTCTATTTATCAGATTTGGGGTGGCGGGGGGAGGAGAGGACATATAGTTATGTATTTAAATATATCAATCTAACTTAAGTTACGATCTTTTACTCTCCTTATGCTCCACATATAAAAATGTGTTCATGATTAGAAAAAATTCACAACATACTGAAGAGAATAAATTTCCCTTCCTCAGTGAGCCCCCCGAGACAAACCCCCAGAGGCAACCATTGTTAACCATATTATTTATCCTTCCAGAAATTTTCTACATGTGTGTGAACATCAATTTGTATAACCTCATTTTACACAAATGAATAGGATATTTTAAAACATATTTAGTATTTATGTCATTTTTAAGTTTTTCCACATGGCTCTATGACTAGATCCTTTCAAAAACACAGATAGTCCCTGATTTAGAAGCATGTGATAACCCAAAAATTTAATTTATAAAAAACCTTTCTGAAACTCAAAACACCTTTTCAGAGGAATAATATTTTAAATTAGGATCAACAAACGTTTTCTACAAAGGGCCAGATAATAAGTATTTTCAGCTCTCCAGGCCAGCCTCTGTCACAAGTTCTTCTCTTGGTTGTTTTTGTTTACAATCTTTTTAAAATGTAAAAACCAATCTTAGCTCTCAGGCTATACAAAAACAGGGTGTAGGCCAAAGTTGGCCTTCGGATTGTAGCTTGCTGACCCCTGTTCTAAATAGCAGTTAGGCGCCAAGCTTAGCTCTCAGAGCAATGGGTTGCTAAGACACCAAAAGAGATAACTTTATTTATTTTATTTATTTATTTATTTATTTATTTAGAAGATTTTATCCATAACACACCTTGACTCAAATCTGATTGGTTAGCGTGGTGGGAATTCACTGGGCAAGTGGCTCCCTCCATCAAAAAATAGAGTGGATCATCCACAATAGCCAAACTGTGGAAAGAGCCAAGATGTCCATCGACAGATGAATGGATAAAGAAGATGTGGTATATATACACAATGGAATATTATGCAGCCGTCAAAAGGAATGAGATCTTGCCATTTGCAATGACTTGGATGGAACTGGAGGGTGTTATGCTGAGTGAAGTCAATCAGAGAAAGACATGTATCATATGACCTCACTGATATGAGGAATTCTTAATCTCACGAAACAAACTGAGGGTTGCTGGAGTGGTGGGGGGGTGGGAGGGATGGCGTGGCTGGGTGATAGTGGGGAGGGTATGTGCTATGGTGAGCGCTGTGAATTGTGCAAGACTGTTCAATCACAGATCTGTACCTCTGAAACAAATAATGCAATATATGTTAAGAAGAAAACTTGCAGATAGAGAAAATTATCTATGATCTCAGTGAATGACAATTTCATTCTCCCCTTTGTTCAGGATAAAAACCTTGGAGTCATTCTCCATAACTCTTTTTCTTATATCCCACATCTAAACCGTTCTCAAATTCTCTTGACTCTACCACATAAATACCTTCTAAATCCAAATTCATCATATATAAGTAAATTTTGACCATCCCTGCCACTTACATTACTTCAACCTACATCTAAGTTATCATCACCTCTCACTTGGATTACTGGCATGCCCACTGACTCAAATCACTGCTCTGTGACTACTCCATCCACAAAAATACAGTTGACCCTCAAACAACATGGGTTGTACTGCACTGGTCCACTGATGTGCAATTTTTTCTTTTTATAAATATAGTACTGTAAATGCATTTTCTACTTCCTTATGATTTTCTAAATAACATTTTTCTTTCCTCTAGCTTCCTTTATTGTAAGAATAAAATATATAATATAGCATAAACAAAAAAAATAGAGTGAATCACTGAATTTTTACCTCCTGTGGACACTGAAAAGGCTTTTCTTATGCCTGTTCACAGTCACATGCACCGATCTAAATCTTGAATCCTCTGTGAGCTGCACCTGCTGCAACCTACAAAGGTGGAGAAGGGGCAGGGAGTAGACTAGAGAGAATGCTGGAGAGTCATTTGATGACTACCTATATTAGGAGCCTTATTTTAACAGTAACAGAAAATCCCTGTCATATTGAGCTTTAACCCTTATGACCTACCTGCCTGTTCTCTGTCATAGAAAATAATTTCATAGCATGACTACACTTTTATCTTCTTATAAAAAATAAATGCAGAGATTTTCCTGAAGCATCTGGGCTGAATCAGGAAAGAAGGTCAAAAAGTGTAAGAAAGGGGTTGACCTGCTGATTGTACACACAGGCAAGGACGGCAGTTTGTGATGTATGTGCAATCCTAGAAGGGAAGGCTGGGTGGAAGGAAGATGTTGCCCTGGGCATGTGGCTTCATGTCAACTGGGTCCTTAAGGTAGGAGCACTCTGTGATATCTCCCCTAGCAAAGCATCCTATAACTTGCTAAAAGGAGTCCTTTAAAAATAATTCTGTAATAAAAAAAGAAAACAGAGGCTATCCTTACCTTGTATTTGAAGGACCCCTTGGTTCCCCTGAGTCTGCTCGTCCAGGCAGGTGAGCCAGAGCACAGTGGCAAAGAAAGGGTATCAATGATGACGGGCACAATAAAAATGTTATCTACATTTGTAGACCACTGAAGAGTTAGAAAATACTTTCCCAAGTATTATCCTTGTAAGAACTCTGTGAGGGCAGGGATTTGGAGATGGGTGCAGCGACTTGCCCAAGGTCACATAGCTAGCACAGGGCAGAGCAGAAAACGGCATTTGAAGTTTCTGAGGCTAAATTCAGTATTCTCCACATCTCCCACACTGCTTCCCAGGAGGTTCCACAGATATCTGGTAGGAAAAGGCATTTCTACTTGTACTCCTCCCCCTGTTCTTTATTTAGTGCTTGGATTCCCATGAACGTCACTCTAAGTGTCCTGCGCTTATTAAGCACATGAAGCTGCTGACCCTCAAATAAACCAGCATGGTTTGCTGCACATCTGCATCTGCATGGGGGAGACAGCAGAGCCACGCTGGGAAGGGAGCCAACTCTGGGGCCAAACTGGGTGGGTTGAAATCCTCAATGCATGGCTGATCAGCTGTGTGAGCTTCAGTATGTTACCTAACCTCTGATCAGTGTATGAGAAGCATGTAGCCCGGTGCCAAGGATATGATAGAAGTTCAGTAACTGATACATATTTCACTCTTATTGAGTCTTCACCTACCTTCTTTGGGACTATTATCATAAAACGAAAACTACCGACAAGAGGTTGATTGGTATCTTCAATTCCACTCTCTTTTTTCCAAAAAAAAAAAGTCACAAATACATAAACAGAGTGAACACCTTGTATATACATGCTCATGGGTCTGGCTAATGAGTTTATCTGGGTGTGCACAGCCTCCACATGCTGAAATAATCCATCCTAGCCCTTAAGCCAAGCTACAATTTAAAAATTTAATAAATGGCACTCATCCTCTAATCTCTTCCTATATGTGATTGACAAGCATCAGTGGAAGCATCTTGTGGAGGTTACTGTTTTGGAAAGCTGGGGTAAGTGGGCTGAAAGCCAAACTACCTGAACAGCCTGAAGTCCTGGAATTTATTTCCAAGCTAGTGAAAATAATCAGTTATCAAGGGCTCCCCCTACTGGCACCAAAAAACAAAAGCTAAAATTTAAGGTAGATAACATTTATGCATAGTAGAGTATTGTGTCCCTTTCTTCTTCTTCTGGAAAAGCTCCCACAACGAAAAGGAATATAAGACTTACTTCAAACTATTTCTCTTTCTGGGGGATGGAAGTTCATGACTTAGAGATCCAAATTTCCTCACAATGGGACACTGAAAATACATGCGTAGAGACAAAAGCTCACACAGGGGATTCAAAGATTGGGGAAGAGGCTTAACATCATGTTAAATGGGAAAGAGCTGAAGGAAATGAGGGTGGCTCAGCAGAGACAGGACCGAGGGGTAGGGAGCTGGAATGGTATCTGACAGGCTAGCATGGGAGCATGATCAGCCTCATGCCATGTGGCCCCACTAGAAGGTGGAGTTATCAGAGAACAGATTTTATCTCATAGAAATGAAGAACATTTTAATAATGAGCACTATCATACATAAGGAACTACAAAGGGCAGGGGTAAAGGATCATCACGGACTGTGAGTGGGCAGAGAACTAAACTGGATTATATTTAGGATTTTAGTTCTAAAATCCTGAGAAAGTATGTTAAAACTCCAAACAACTGAATAGTCCTGTTGCTAGAAGGCTGGATGGTATCATCCTCAGACTATTTTTTTAATATTAAATATCAACATTTTGTGCTTCAAGCCCTGATTTAGTCTCAAAATAATTTTAAGAGAAAAGACATCAAAATCAAAATAAAGGGTAGATCATACCAATGTCAACTTCCTAGTTTTAACGTTATACTACAATTTATATAAGTTACCATATGAAGAAGCTATGTGAAGGGTATAGACGGCCTCTACACTATTTTTTGCACCTTCCTGTGAATCTATAATTATCTCAAAATAAAGATCTTTTAAAAATCAAATTAAAGATACTTCCCCCGAGAGGTTCTAAGTAACCTCAAAGACAATCCAGTTTGGTTCAAGAGTGCAGTGTCATCAGCCACAAATGACTCTGTGCAAGTATCTACAAGCAGCAGGGCTCATTTCAAAACCATGATCAATCAGCTATTAAGATTTACAATTGTGATTAGGAAAGCCTGTCATGTTGACAGGTGTCTAATTTGGTTATGCTGATCATAAATCTTCAGTTATCTCAGATCACATCATCAAAATCACCTATAGGCAATACATTCTTAAAACTGCTTCCTACATCATACTACACAGGAACCACGTACAGATTTAATTACTATATTTATCTAACTGTAACACAATAATGCGCTCATATCTTCCTCCTCCCCTATGACTTACAACAAGAACTGCATCTTGTTTTTATCTCATTTTATCACCAAAACCTAACCCATAGTAGGTTTTCAGTAAATACTCATAGAATAAATAAGAAATAAACCAATAATTAAGTTATTTTCTTGGACTTCTGGGACTTTCTTTGACTTTCTTTTCTGATACAAAGACATCCAAAGAAACATCAGAGTCCCTACTCTGAAAACAGAATTAAATATATGTATACTATATACATACATATGTGTGTATTACAAAGTCTATAAAACACAGGGATTTAATCTCTAAAGATCTTTATAACCACTTGTTTTTGATCTGTTAAATTCCTAAGACATTGTTAATTCAGTTTGATTTCTTTTTTTTAAGATTTTATTTATTTATTTGACAGAGAGAGCACAAGCAGGGGGAGTGGCAGGCAGACAGAATGGGAGAAGCAGGCTCCCTCCAGGGAGCCCGAAGTGGCACTCGATCCCAGGATCCTGGGATCATGACCTGAGCTGAAGGCATATGTTTAACCAACTGAGCCACCCAGGTGCCCCAACTCAGTTTGATTTATAATAAAATAGAGAGGTCAAGCTTTTCCAGACAGGAAAACCAATATGAACTGTTGAACAGATCCCCTGAGCTTGTAAGTTCCTGCTAGAATGATCTTTGCCCAGTTTTACCAAGTGCCAAAAACAATCCACTTCTTTCAAAAATCACTGAGATATCATCACCTTTAGATTTTTCATTAACCAAATGAAAAGCATACGGAAATTTCTCCAAATTTCTCTAAATGTTTATTAAAAATGTTTTTCAAATAAATATTTTGAACAACCACAATCAATCAAAGCAGTGAGATCACAAAGTGTTGCTTCTTTCCGCAAAGAAGGCACATCATTAGCTTGTATAGTTAATACAACAACCACATCCAAAGTCAATTAGGCTGTTTTAAACACATGACGGAGGCTACTTACAATCCCAGAGATACCAAGGACTCCTCAAAGTCAGTCATCTGAACAGGCTCCAAAGCCGGCTTGATTCTTAGAACCTCTGCAAAGCCATCGCCAAACCAGCAAGTGATGTGCGCTATGTCTACAGTAAAGTAGAAAAGGCGGTCCTGGCAGAGCTTCCGTCGATATACAGACCGAGGGTCAGCTGACAGGACAGCCTCAATGGCATGCCTTGCTTCCTCTGCTGATTGAAAATATTTAAATGAAAGCTGACTGCCATCTGCAATGAGAAGAATACAACTTAATGCTGAAAATCATGCAGGTCAAATTTCATTACAGTGAACTTCAGTGTGGAGTTTGGTTGGTTCCTTGATGATCACTTGAAATGAACTGGGTTTGGCAATCTACTCAGTTGTTACAGAGCATATCACTTTCAAGTGGTATTTACCATCATTAGATTAAACTTATGCGTGCCCCAAATTTTATTTGCTGAACAAAATCTTCTATGTTCAATGTCGACTTTAATTTGATTCCTTGTCATTTTCTTCTCAGAATGGAGCAGTAATTAAGTCTGTACAGGGTCAGGGGAATGAATGCATGACAGTCCCAGCACTCTCAGAAAGCCACAAGAAAGAAGACTAAACCCACCATATGCCCAAAGCACCAGCTGTAGGCAAGGCACGGTGTCTCAGAGAGCTGGTATCACAGCCCTACTTAAAAGTAACACCACATTCCCTAAGGCACAAGGAAATGGGAGAGTCCTTCTGAAAAAGTAAAATAGGTACTATGAGAAAGTTAAATACCATGACTAGGGAACAGGCCACCCAAACCACCAAGGTGCGTATTTCAGGTAAACAGATGTACACCCTGTTAAGTGGCAAAGCTTCCTACATCTATATCATCATGAATGTATTTTAATTTTTAAAAATACAGTATGTATAAAACTTAAATAAAAAATTAACTGTGACTTAATTTTTAGTAGCTACAATATCACATACATCCAAATGAAAGCCAGGTATGTGCTTTAAATAATGTTGTTCAAAATAGCATCTGCAGTAGTGGTGGATCTTTATTCTTCTGAAAGTAAATTCAATTTTTAGAAAACAGCCAAAAATCACTTGGGTTATATCCAATAAGTTTGTAAATAAAGCCATGAAGTTCAATCTTTAGTCAAAAACCAAGGACTAATTCAAGTGTTGATCACATGGAATCCTTAAAAAAAAAAAAAAAAATTCCCCACCAAGGACCAATTATGCAGTGCTAAGATTCTTTTATTGCATGGCTCATGAAATGACTCCAAGGCCACTCAAAAAAGAGGAATTCCAAAAACATCACACTCTTCAGTAACAGTGTAATTGGTAAAAGTTCCAGGCCTTTGCGTGGCTGTTCATTTGTAATAGGTGCCCTTCCCTCATTTCTCTGCCTACTTATTCTTCCAGACTCAGCTCAAATACTTTTTCCTCCAGGAAGCCTTCCCAGATTTCCTCCCTGCTCCCCAAGTCATAATCCTTCTCCCCTTCATGTGCCCACAAGCACTTCATTCCAGCACCAAGCCCCCCACCCCTACACCAACACACCACCACCATTTCAGTATCTTTTATCTTTTCTAGACTCTAAACCTCCTGAGGTCATTTCTTATTTCTATATAAACTCCAAATTCTGCTGGTCTCAATCAGTCCCTGTTTTATAGTTACATTTTATAATTTCTCTTTTTAACGATTTTTTCGAATCAGCACGGCACATTATAACCTCTCAGACACACAGCACTATAGTTTGAAAAAGATAAATCTTTCCAAAGTAGGAAGCATTCACTGGTAACTGCAGGCCAAAGTGTAAGTATAAATATAAAGTATCTTCTAGGCAGCACTGCTTTCTTTGTTCTATCACAAAAACCTTTTAAAACTGACCTTCCTCCTCCCATCAACTGTATACAAGGACGAAACAACTTTCATAAACAAAACTTTAAATAAAGAGGTCAATTTAAAAATCAAATGCTTTGTTTAAACATAAAGCCTTTGGAAAGAATGAGAAACACCGTGGAGTGGCAGATGAAATAAGACATATCCCTGGCAACTAACTGGCTACTTCTTACTAGACTCACTGCAGCCACCTTCCTTCATTCTAGATTGCTGCCTCGGATCAGCTATGGGTTGGGGAAACCAGGTTACAGTGTCTGTTAAAAACCATGTGTTAGGGCGCCTGGGTGGCTCAGTTGGTTAAGCGACTGCCTTCGGCTCAGGTCATGATCCTGGAGTCCCGGGATCAAGTCCCACATCGGGCTCCCTGCTCGGCAGGGAGTCTGCTTCTCCCTCTGACCCTCTTCCCTCTCGTGTTCTCTATCTCTCATTCTCTCTCTCTCGAATAAATAAAAATCTTTAAAATAAATAAAAATAAAAAATAAATAAAAATAAAAACCATGTGTTAAAGTATACAAGCTCTAAGTAAAAGTCTGGTGGCCTCTCTTCTATAGCGAAGGGCAGGTCTCTAGTGCTAAGACTTGTTATGGGGACAGTTACTGTGCTAAGAGACTCTTACCTTTTACCCCTAGGCTCTGTGCCATAGGGAGAGCTATTAGTCGCCTGATAGACTAAGATGGGATACTTCTCTAGTCAGATAGTGAAACAGATGAAAAAACTTAACCTAAGTATAGAACAAGCACAATTTAGCTTCTGAAGCTGTTTAAAAACTCCAGGAACTACTGTAACAGATTGACAAGAGGCCCTAAATCATGAGCCACCTCCTGTGGCAGCAACCATTCTCAGCAAACACTTTACTGAGTGTCTGGGACTCACTGTGCTGAACAAGGCACATCGTCAGATGGTGCTGCTGCCCAAATATAATTTTATACTCCTACGTTTCTTACCACCAGTCATACTGACAAACACTCCATATAATTGCCCTCAGAAATACCAAATTTGGCTAAAGCTCTCATTCTGAAACAAGAGACAGAAAGTACCTGGTCCACCTTCTGAACTGAGGCACTCAAGGTCCGTCTCTGCATGAGGGGTGAAGCGGACTTCCAAGGTGGCCACAGGGGCCTCTCTCACCCAGGCAGGGACCACGCTGCGGCGGGCTGCACCGGCCATGCTGGAAGGGCAGTGAGGAGTCACGGGCGGCATCTCTGCACTATTTCCTTGTGTGATCACTGCTTCTTTCCCTCTCTTTAGCCTCTTTTCTGTACCTTCTTCTGAAAAGCTCTTCTCAAGGCAATATGAGCCAATTTGTTCTTCTGCCACATTCAGACTCTGATCACTTCTTGATTCTAAACCCAAATCTGCTGTTATGTCCCTGTGCTGAGGGGAGTTTTGCTGGATTTTTGCTGAGTTATCATGTTTCATATAGTTTTCTCCTGAAGTTCTGTCTTCAGGACATTTAGGTTTCTCCTTAGTGTGACTATAGGCTTGTGGTTTATCATACCTTGAGAGCTGTCGCCGGTCACAGCTGTCAGTCTTGCCATTAGACCGGGATGTGTTTTGGGGTTTATATTGGTTATTCTGTAAATTAAAGTCCTGTAGGGGCTCAATCAAATTTTGTGGCGAGTCATACTCAGCTATGTAGGGTTTTATGTCTAGGACAGGTGTGCCATGAATCATGTCAATTCCAGAAAGATATATAGCTCCACCTATAATGTGAAAAACACATCCTCTTAGAAATCTTAACAATGAAGAACAGTGCGAACAATTAAGAACCAACACCATCTGCCTATGCCTCACCAAGCTTAACTCACAATTCTTACACACCAGGCTCTTGTATACCTGCTGCCAACACACCCTTTTCATTCTACCTGGAAACCCATCCTCTTCTTCACCAGTTGAATTCCTACGTGCTCTTTAAGGCTCTTCTATAATACCTCTTCTACAGAGCCTTTCTGGCTCTTCCACACATAAGCATTCTTTCCTCTGGGTTCCACAGAGAAACCTATGTACAAACCTCTACTACAGCCCTTTTCACATGGTCTGGCAATGACCCAGTTGGTCTTTCTCCCCAGACAGTGAGTAGGCCCTTGAGCACTGACTCATCTTTGCATCACTGGGACTTCTAACTCTGTTCCAGGCACATCAGAGTCCTCAATATATCTCTGTGGGATCAATGAGGATTTCCACTGTGGCAAAAAGACACTAAGGTGGCCCCCAGAATGCCCACTTGCTGGTGTTCACACCCTTCGATAATCTAGATCTTTTGAGTATGACATGGTATCACTCCAGTGACTATGTTACATTATCTGAGACTCCTGTAGCTGTAGGCAGATTCACTCGAGAGATTCTCCTTGTGGGCTTGATGAAGTAAGCAACCACACTGGGAAAGCCCATGTGGCAAGGCACTGCAGTAGCCTCTAGGAGCGGAGGGCAGCCACCAGCCAACACCCAGCAAGCAATTGTGGCTCTCAGTCCCACAACTACTGGAAGTGAATTCTGCCAACAACCCGAGGGAGCCTGGAAGCAAATTCTTCCACAGTTGAGCTTCCACATAAGAACTCATCCCAGATGACACCTAATTTGCAGCCTGGTAAGATCCTAAGCAGAGGACTGGCAAAGCTGTTCCCATACTTGTAAACTAATTATTATGAAACATAATATTTCAAAGAGATAATAAATGGGATTGTTTAAACTGATTAAGTAGGGGCACCTGGGTGGCTTAGTCAGTTAAGCGTCTGCCTTTGGCTCAGGTCATGATCCCAGGGTCCTGGGATCGAGCCCTGCATCATCAAGCTCCCTGCTCAGTGGGGAGTCTGCTTCTCCCTCTCCCTTGCCCCTCCCCTTCCACTCGTGCTCTTGTCTCTCACTTTCTCTCAAATAAAATCTTTAAAAATAAATAAATAAATAAATAAACTGATTAAGTGTGTGGTAATTTGTTACATAGCAATGGAAATCTAACACATCCATCAAGACTCAAACAATTAAGCAGAACATAAGTCACCATTGCCAAATATTAAGGACAGGTCTTTTGTCTCACTTACACAGCTGCACGTCCAGTTCCTGCTGCTGGTGCAGAGTCTACTAACTTGATTCTTGGGAAATTGGCCAAATGAGAATCAAAAAATTGCATGTGATCACATTCTCTGTCTCCATTTTAGAAAACAAGACTAACAAAGGACTCTGATTTCTAAAATATGCTCACTGTGAATGAGCCTGGAACTGTGGAATGACTTTGGACTTCCTAACTAATGGATATGCCTAACAACGTCTGCATAAGGAAGAAAGTATTGTAGCATATGTAAAAGTTCATGGGATTTAGAGTTATACAACCACCTGGCTGGATGCTATTAGGTAATATAATCAAACATCAAAGAGCCTCAGCTCCCTCATCCATAAAAGGAGGGCTGCTACCCTATCAAAACCAGAGAGCCACTGACAGATAACATACATAAATGCCTTTTATAAACTGTAAAGCACCACACAAACACTAGTAGTCACCATAACACTTATTTGTTAAGAATGTCTATAGTGTTATTGTGTTTGCCTCTTACATTTCTAATTTGTTTACCACTGTACCCTCAGCACCTAGAACAATGCCTGGCACATATACAGTGCTCAGAAAATATATGTGGGTTGCACAAATAATCATAAAATGTTCAGTACTATTACCCAAGCTGGTTGGCCATCACAAACTGATAAAGCTCAAGTTGGACTGGCTACAGAATTTTCCTGGAAAACCTATCCAAGGCTGGGTTGAATACAACCCAGGGGAGGTAGTTCAAGTTCTGGCAAAAAACAAGCAAAATAACTGGTCTTACCTATTTAGCACTAAGTAACCTGAAAAGTACTCTTAGAGCTTTTGTCTCATAAGATCCTTAAAAAAATCCTATGGTGTCCCAGAGAGGGCAGGGTCTACTCCTTTGTCCACTTTACAAACAAGCAAGCTAAAGCCTGGAATGGTCTCCTGACTCGCAGTCTTCTGTCTCTCCAACAAATGTGCGTATTAGGTCAGAGTGATTCAAGAACAGGATGCCTTACTAACAAACAAAACAAACCAAAACTCAAAGATACAGAGAACAGATCAGTGGTTGCCAGAGGGAACAGAGTAGGGAGATAGGAGAAATGGGTAGAGGGGATCAAGAGGTACAAACTCCCAATTATAAAATAAGAAAGTCATGGTGATGTAATGTACACCACAGTGACTACAGTCAGTAATACTATATTGTACATTTGAAAGTTGTTGAGAGTAGATCTTGAAAGTTCATACCATAAGAAAAAAAATTTTTAACTATATGGTGACAAAGGATATCTAAACTTATTATGGTGATCATTTCACAATGTATATAAATACTAAATCATACTGTACACTTAAAACTAATATGTCAATTATACTTAAAAAAAAAAAAAAAAAAAGAATGGGATGCTTCCAAAGAGTGGGGCGCCTGGGTGGCTCAGTCGGTTAAGTGTCTGCCTTCGGCTCAGGTCATGACCCCAGGGCCCTGCGAGGGTCCTTGCTCAGCGGGGAGCCTGCTTCTCCCTCTGCCTGCCGCTCCCTCTGCTTGTGCTCTGTCTCTCTCTCTCTGTCTCAAATAAAAAATAATAATAATAAATAAAAATCTTAAAAAAAAAAGAATCTATGGCTCAGTAAGTAGGCTATATCTGAATACACAGGTAAAACTAACCTGGTATTCTACACAGGTACTTCCACAATCTGACAGGTGTTTAAATGTTATTTTAGTGAGATTCACTGTAGACCCTCTGACACATCAGAGCTGACAGCTGTACTACAGCCACAGTACATGTCCATTTCCTCAAAAGTGCAAGGAAGAAAGAATACAACACCACCCTACCTGTTTACCGTATCTACACATACAACCAGTTACTGTGTGTTAATTCTGAAAGTGTCCAATTATTTTTGAATAATTTTGTATTTATTGTATTCCAAGTCAGAGAAAATTTGGTTACTAATTTAATGATTACGAAATTATACATTATTTTTAAATAATGTAATAGTTTCTAATATATGTGATAATATAATTAAGCATCTGAGCATCCTATGAGAGCTGATTTCAAAGGGTAACATTCTTTTAGTCATTTCAGGTTCTTCCATGCCTGGTAGTTCTCAGGGGTTAACACCATTGGTACTCGTCTGAATAACAGCCAGTGAATACTATGTTTGTTTTATAAGGCTTCTTTTAGATAAGGGGAAAAAAAGATAAAAGTAGAAATGAAATTTGTTACCTTCTATCTTTTCCAGCTTGGCCAGGGTCAGTCCTATTGCATTGGGACGATGTGGGCTCCTTGTGGAGAAAACTCCAGTCTTTGCACCATTCAGCCTAGGAGGCTGCACTTTTGCCTTACAGCTCAAATGACCATTTTTGTGAAAAACAAACAAAATCCTATTGAAAATAAACCAAACCACCAAGTAAGAAAAGAACACTAGTTAATTCATCATAATGATTTGATGGGGAAAAGAACTTTGAAAAGAACATTAGTTAATTTATCATAATGATCTGATGGGGAAAAAAACTTTAATCTTTAATCCCACAAATTAAAGCTGAAAGAATGCTTTGTATTACAATGTAATCAGTGGGGAAAAAAATAATGTCATTCTCATTCCTTGAAGGAAGGCAGAGTCTTATCTCTATATTCTTTGCCCCTAACACAATTAATGGCACGTGGTAGGAACTTTACAAATGTTTGTCAAGTGCCTGAATAAGCAATATTTATGAAGTAAGAGCCGGGGCTGCTATTTACCAGGCAGTCTACTAGACATTTTTATAATTATTTAACCCTCTTAACAAGGCTTAAGATTTGTAATTTATCCCCCATTTTAAGAACGAGGAAATCCAGGCTCAGAAATGTTAAATCACTTGACTGGGTCTTCCTAAATAAGACAGAGAGAAAGCCATGAAGAGAAACAGTAACAGATTTGAACTCATTAAATCATTAAATTTATGACTACAAAATGTCATCCCAGGAGAAAATGTTTGCTACATGTACAATGGACTGTTCCTACAAATCACAAAGTAAAGAGCAACTCATTATAAGAAATTAAGCAAAGAACATGAATTGACAAAAGAGTAAGAAATAGTAGCAACCAAATGAAAAGATGTTGAACCTCACTAATAAAGAAATTTAACTGAAAAATAAAATCTTGTTTTTCTTGGGGCACCTGGGTGGCTTAGTTGGTTGAGCATCTGACTCCTGATTTCAGCTCAGGTCATGATCTCAGGGTGGTGAGATCAATCCCTGCTTGGGATTCTCTCCCTCTGCCCATGTGTGTGCATGCTCACTCTCTCTCTCGAATAAGTAAATAAAAAAAATTTTTTTAAATATATTGTTTTTCCATCCGACAAAAATGCAGAAAAACTTGAACATATAATGTTAGCAAGAACGTAGGAACCTAAAAGGTCATTTTCATACCCTTATGATATATAAATTAAGCTTTTTAGAGTGCAATTTGGCAGCAGCTCTCCAAAATTATAAATATGCACACCCTTTAGCTCAATATAACCATTTCTGATACCAATTTGTAAAAATGTACAAGTGCCAAGAATCGTGTCTAAGAAGGTTTGCTACAGCATTACTGTAATAGCAAAATCCATTAACAAGAGAGTAGTCAAATCATGCTATTATCTGTATTTTGCAATAAGAGACAGCCATTAAAGCAAAAAGGATAAATCTGTATGTACTGTCATGATATACACTGTTAAATGAAGAAAACATATTCCATTGTTTAAAACAAACACCTACTCCCAATGTGTATGTTTATGCCTCTATGTCTATTAAAAAAGAAACAGAAAAGGCAAGGTAGGATATACACCAAGCCATTAACAATAAAAATCTCTGAAGAGTGTTAGGGGGTGAGAATGAGCAAGAAGAAAAATAGGAAGGATACAAAAATCTCTTTATATAGATCTGGACCCATTTTTTTTTTATATCAGCAACGTTTTTAATTTAATTAATTTAACCAAGATCATACAAACTAGGTCAGACACATGTTGTTTTGACTCTACCCACATCTCCAAATTAACAAAAACATAAGCTATTTCAGAATAAATACTTAATTTTAGGTCTTCACCAGTAAAATTAGACCAAGTCATCCTGGTGATACTGGAGTGAGGAAGAATGGACAGAGACAGAATTGCAAGTGACAATAACACTAATATAACACAGGTGCTAACATAGGTAACACTTTATTTAGAGTATCCAGATTTCTAAAGTCTCTTTTGTCTCTTAGGGAGAACAGACTTAATTGTTCATGGGTCTAGAACAGAGTCTGCAAACTTTTTCTGTAAAGGGTCATACAGTAAATATTTGAGGGTTTGCAGGCCAACCAGTCTCTGTTGTAACTACTCAATTCTGCCACTGTACCACAAAAGCAGCCATACACAATACACAGATGAACGGGAGTGGCTGTGTTCCCATAAACTTATTTACAAAGATGGGAGGTAGATGGATTTGGTCCACGGACTGTAGCTTCCTGACCCCTGGTCCAGAAGGTAGAATAATGACCCACAGGCAGAATTGAGATCTATAGATTTCAGCTCAACAGAAGGCATTCATCACAATAAGAACCAACTGTAAATGGGGCGCCTGGGTGGCTCAGTCATTAAGCGTCTGCCTTTGGCTCAGGTCATGATCCCGGGATCCTGGGATCAAGCCCTGCATGAGGCTCCCTGTTCAGCAGGAAGCCTGCTTCTCCCTCTCCCACTCCCCCTGCTTGTGTTCCCTCTCTCGCTGTGTCTCTAGCAAATAAATAAATAAAATATTTTAAAAAAAAAGAACCAACTGCAAATGGAACGTGCACCCTCAGTGGATCCCAAGCTTCCATAAGGGCGTCCAAGTTATGCATAGAGTCATGTTTGTGAATATGGTACAGGAACTCCAAGCAATAGGTAAGTGTGGGCTGGATGGCAGACTCCAAGGCTGCCTTCAACTGGAGTACTTTACTCAAGGGCAAGTTCTGACCCAAAGAACCACTTCTAACTATAAAACAACTTACCAAACATGAGAAAACTGCTCTAAGCCCATCAAGGAATGTTCAGGATTATTAAAGATGCTCTTTCTAATTCTCAAACAAGCCCTCGAATGGGTACAAATAGATGGCTGCCTTGGAGTACCATTCTTGGCTGAGAAACAGGATTCCAAGTAGCCAATCGGCTCAGTTAAAAGATTCCCTACAGAAGAAAAGTAGGTAAGAAATCATTAGTCAAAATGTCAAATAAAGATGTAGGAAAACATGTTTTCTTTAATGCACTGATTTCATAGTTTTAACATCTACCAAGTGTTATGCAACTATTAAAAATGATTCACATATCATGAATACATATAAATATCTTCAACACTACACACACATTATTATATCCCTTTAGATAGCCAGAAAGAGTGCAGGTCTAAGAAAAACAGGGGACATTCTCAGAAGTTCTACTATGACCATAATTCAAATTCTATGTTACCATTATCAAGGTATGTGACTTTGGTCAGGGCTAAAAGGGTATTTAAAATAGAGGGAATTGGGGCACCTGGGTGGCTAAGTTGGTTAAGTGTCTCAACTCTTGCTTTCTGCTGAGGTCATGATCTCAGGGTTGTGAGATAAAGCCCCAAATTGGTCTCTGTGCCAAGCATGGAGTCTGCCTGAGATTCTCTTCCTCTGCCCCTTCCCCTGCTCACGCTTGTGCACACGCGCTCTCTCTCTAAAGAATAAATGAATTCTTTAAAAAATATTTTAAAATAAAACAGAGGGAATAACATGCGCAAAATTAAATGAGAAGTGTCACAGCACATGCAGGGAACAAGCTATTTTGATTGGCTGAAGTGTGAAAGATAAGGCAAAGAACAGTGAAAGATAAGGAGACAGAGGTTGTATACAGACATCCTCATGCTTTTCAAAAGTTTGCATTAAGCCACTGTGTGTTTGCGAAAGACCTACATCAGTATCTGTTTTTGCTAATCAAAAGAAATCCAAAGAGAATGTTTGCTTTTACCAAAAAAAAAGGCAAAGTGAAAAGTGTTCAGCATTTGTTCTGCAGCAAGCTGTTATAGATGCAAGGTGCACCCCAAGCCATGAGATCAGCCCCACCCAGGTCCTTCCCCAGGAACTACACTCAGCATCTGAGCATCAAGCCACCAGAGCTTTGAACTGTGTCTGTGAGCATCTGTGCTTTACTTTTACTTATTTTGTGCATCTACTAACAATATGTGTCCTGAAGTAACAGAAAAGCCTAAGAGAGGTTATTTTTTGGGCCTGGGAACACTCAACAATTTTTCCACATAAATTAATGGTAATTGCTTCTCCACATTATGCCATTTAAGCTTATGAAAAATTTCATAGGAATGATCTACTTTCAGATAGTGGGGAAAACATGTCCAAATAAGGATGCATTCAATTAAAAACAGAACATATGAAACAAAGTAGTTTAAGCAATAAAGGGAGTGCACAGGATTGTAATCATACTACTAAAATATCTAGAGACAGAAGAGATTTCAGGTTAGGCTTGGTCTAGTAGCTCTCTGCCCCTAGAATGTAGGCTCCACGTGGGTAGTTTTTCTATCTTGTTTCCTGCTATGTTCGGTCTAGTACATTGCATGCAAGGGGGTAGGTACTCAAAAAATTCATGTTACATGGAAAAAAAGGATTGTTTAAACTGATTAAAATGGAAAGTGAAAAATTGAAAGAATATAATCCCATTTATGAAAGTTTGCTTATACATTTACCTATTTAAATATGTACCTGTATATGTTTAGAAAGCTATTTGGAAGGATATTCACCAAAATGTTAACATTTTGGTAAAACGGATGTGGTAATATGGTAAAAACAGACAGTGAGATTTTTGGATTATTTTTATATTTAACTTTGTAATTTGTATAATATTTGAAATTTTTACAATAATCAGAAATCCTTTTTTTTTCTTCCTAAGTAGTAACTCCTTTCAAAAGAAGAAAAGCCAAGCAGCACCAATATAGGTTTAAAGTCCAAGGTATCCACAACTAGCATTTTGAATTTACAAATAACTTTTTTTTTCACATCTCATGAAAACTTTACTTCTTTTAAGAGATGATATACAGACACTCTAGACCATCATTTTATTTCCAGCTTCCATTAATTAAGTCTCTCCTACCAGCACAAGTGGTAAGATTATAGGCCTGGTGTTGTCCCTCACAGCACCTTTAGTTACTCTTCACTTATTAAAACTGTATTATTGGCTACATATAAAATATTACATGTAATAAATGTATAATAGAGCATAATACTACGAAATCATGTGTACCCACCACCCATTCCAAGAACTAGAGCTTTACCAACAAAATGTATCTTTTTACGTTGCTTCTCTCCTATGGCAAACCCATCCTTTCCCGAGATAAACAGGTGCCTGAATGGGATCTTAATCACTCACTTCCTTTAATATAATTTTATCACATGCATATGCATGCCTATATAATACTTCATTTATTTTGTCTTTGAACTCCATCATAAAAACTGGTTATCAAACTGCATGTTATCTTCTCAGACTTGCTTTTTCTCTCAGTGTTACGATTCTAAGACCCTTCCATACTGTGTATATTTTTGATGACTTTAAATTTTTTCCAAATATGTTTACAGGCATTCTGTTTATCCTCATCCATGTTCCTGTGGAATAAAGATAGTAAATACCTTAAAGATGAGGAAACTGAGGCCAAACAATTCTGGTGTTCATTAAAATGCCAAAAAGAAAAATGGCCAAAAAAGAACCCCTAACCTAATAAGATGGGATCCCTGTGTCTTGTTTTCATTTGTTTAACAAACACTCCAATATCATACAATTGCCAGACATTGAGCTAAGTTTGAATAAAACAACAAGAACTCTTATCACAGTGGAATTAACAGTTGGTTGGGGAGAGTCTCACAATATGTTTCAATATCATGGGAAAAATACGTAAAGTACCTACTACCACACAAAGTGCTCAGCAAAAAGTGGTTTTCCAAGCTCTTACTTAGGCTTTTCCCTCATTTTAACAATATTACAATTGTACTAACTGTGTAATAAGAGAAAAGCCAACAAGTTATTAATGCTGAGTTTTTGTACAGAAAGTTTATCTGTATGTCTTAGTGCTGACAGAAAGTTCAGGTCCTTTTGACCCTCCTGCCCGGACTGTAAAATTACCCTTGTTATAATTCATGTCCCCAGCACAGGTCCCTCCCTTCGTTAAAATACACTACACCAATACTCCAGATTCTGCGCTCCTTAATCTTATGCTACCCACTAACTAAATTTTCCATGTTTCCCACACTGTTAACAGACATTATATTTCTTTTCTTTTTTAAGATTTTATTTATTTATTTGACACAGAGAGAGAGAGAGAGAGAGAGGCAGAGAGCAAGTACAAGCAGGGGTAACAGCAGGCAGGGGAGAAGCAGGCTCCCCACTGAGCAACGAGCCCTATGTGGGGCTCGATCCAAGGACCCTGGGGTCATGACCCCTGCGGAAGGCAGCCGCTTAACCAACTGAGCCACCTGGTATTCAAGGTTCTCTACAATCTGAATCCACTCAACCCCCTTGTACCATCCAGTATTTCAAATTTATAGCTCCCCAATCTGGTGCTATGTAACCTCTGAGCCCTGCTCCTTCCTGCCTGTCAAACTATTAGGCCTGTAATCTAGCACCGTGCAACAATTTTTAAATGAGCCCAACCTTTGACAAGTAACAGCAATTTCAGTAAATTTAATCTAAGTTAAACACAACACGCACAAACATTTTAGTCTTAAGAATTTTCTTCACAGCAGTGAAAACTGGCAGTAACTTAAATGCCTTGTCTTTGAACTCCATAAAATAGGGAGCTGGTTAGAACACATCTCTAAAGCAAAATAATGTGCAATCCCTTAAAACTATTAACGGCCATAGATTTATAAGAAACAAGTTTTAGAAAGAAGTTATGAAACAGTGGGGTCACATAATCCACTTTTCTAGCGTTTATGCACTGAAACAAGTATGGAAGGTAGGCACCAGGATATTAGCAGTGGTTTTCTCTGGGTGATGGCAGACTTTTTCTTCCATTTGGGTCTTCTAATTTCTAAAGTTAATATTCCGCTCTATATAATGTGGTGAAAATAAACTCATGCCCATCTTTCCAGGCCCACTTTAAAAAGATTTCCTGTCTCTTCCCTTCGCCCCAGAACTTTTCCACATCTCCCGCCTCACTTCCTACAGCACAGGATGCCTCCCTCTTGGGGGTATTTATTAACTCCTAACCGGCCTAACACCAGCGTTCACATCCTATCTCTCCTACATAAGCAAGAACTCTGCGAGAAAGGCTGTTACGCTGCACGTGGTTGTTCCAGCCACCGTGCCAGGCCCAATCCAACCGCTGCTACCAAGAACAGAACAGGAGATGACATCATTCCGCTCGCCTCGGCACAATCACGTGGTCGCAGGTGCACGTGATCCGTGCTTCGCAATAAATAGAATGACGCACGCCGGTTCAAGTTCTTGCATTTTACGTCCCTCTCTACAGTCAGGTCAGCGGCCTGAGCCTAGGCCTCTTCTGAGTGCGGAACCGCGGGTTTCTCAGAAGTTACCTGTTTCCAGAGCCGGCTTCACGCACCCGCACGGGGTCGCTGTGGGCTGAGGCCCCGGCTCCTCCAAGACGCGCATGGCTGCTACTCACTGAGGTGTCGACTCGACGCGACAGGCCTTCCGCTTCCGGTCTCCGAGCCTGGTGCCTGCGCAGTAGCGGCCCTGGCGGGGTAGTGTGGGGCCAGGGCCTGGCGCATGCGCCGGGAGTGGGACGCGCTCTTGGCGGGAGCTGCTGGTGGCTCCTCTAGGGTTTGGATTTCCATTTCCCGGCCTTGGTTCCTCTCCCGGACCTGGCTCTCTGTTCCCTGCCGCTGACCCGCTGCGATTCCCTGCCAGTCAGCAACTCCGAATTCCCGCGCTTGCGAAGGGGGACACTTCGATGAAGATTTACGCACTGTGATGTCTCTCTGAAACATTAATATAAACCTACGTGTCCAATGAATGACTCAGATTTTTAAAGAAAAAGGATGTGTATATGCAGTTACCACATAGCATAACGATCGGATGTTAGGAAATTAGAAATTCTTGAGTGGTGGGAATGCACATGATTATTTATACTTATGTGTACTCCCAATTTTTCCACAATAAAAACGATGTTTTGTCAGCAAGGAACCCTAAGTAAGCCTTATTTCACGTCTAATGGATGGGGAGCGTCACACTGGAATAGAGGTTAAGAAGTGGGGGCTTTTTTGTGTTCCATACCACCCGGGAACTGAAGCAAGAATGAAATTGAGAGTCAATATGCCATGTACATGGGAGAGATTGTGAGCTTTGTTTCTGGGCAGCTATGAAATGTTGAGAGCCAACAAGAATCCTGTTTTCATCCCATGCGATGACCAGTTAAATTTGCAGCGATACTATCCCTTCACCTACTTACTTGTAACCTCATCTCTCCCCTATATCAAGTTTCTCTGTACATATAATTCTGTTTCTGGGTTTTTTTTATCCTGTTTGGGGTGGGGGAACATATGGCTTGCAATATGAAATATTCAAAAGCGTGGAAGTCCACAGATTTTAAAAGCTCAGCCATGAAAATCTGTTGCTAAACCTTTTCATTTGTCATGGAGTTATAGATCACTAGTAGAAAACAACCAGCAACAGCCGAAGATATAAAGAGTGGGTTGTGGTTTAAAACACATACACTTTGGGGCGCCTGGGTGTCTCAGTCAGTTAAGCGTCCGCCTTCGGCTCAGGTCATGATCCCAGGGTGCTGGGATCTAGTCCCATGTAAGGGCTCTGCACTCAGCGGGAAGTCTGCTTCTCCTCCCCTCCCTGCTCCGGCTCTCTCTCGCTATCTCCGTCTCCCTCCAATAAATAAAATCTTTAAAAAATAATAAAACTAAAACACTTTAAAAGTGATCAAATTCATATATCTGTTCTCCGTCCTCTGTCCATGAACATTTGAAAAAGAATGCTATTAATCTGTTTCCAGGAGGAATGCCATTAATCTGTGCTCCTGCAAAAACAAGTTTGAGAACAATTGAGCTATATACACTTTATAAAACTGGGGCCGTAATAGCTGCGTTTGCCACTAGATGGTGGTGTTGAAAGTGATGTCTCGCTTAATTTGTGGACAGACTAATGCGGAAAATGAGAGGTATTTGCCCTCCTGACCCTAGATACCATTATCTAATGATAATCATGTAAAATAACGCATTACTGAGTGTGACAAGGACTGCGATGCAAAGCCGATTTGGAGACTCTGATGAAGCAGCTTGCTACATCTAAATTTCAAAGGTAAATTTTCTTTTTATGGAAAACAGGAACTTAAATATGTAGCACTTTTATTATGTGATCCGAGGCTTTTTATTATCCTTTCTGAAGTTATATCTGATTATTTGTAGTTTATAAGGCAACTGTTTCTTTGGAGGTGAGACCTAGGAATCTGCCTTTAAAAAAACCTAAATAATTCTAATATAGGTGGTCATCAGCCTACACTTAGATAAACACTTCTCCTTATAATAGTTCTTAATCTTCCATTTGGATGAAGGATCCCTTTGAAAAGCAATTAAAGCTTTGGGACTTCTCATGCATAATATTAGATTTAAAAGCATAGGATTCATGGATTTTTTTTTTTTTAAGATTTTATTTATTTGACAGAGAGAGACAACACAAGGCGGGGAGAGTGGGAGAGGGAGAAGCAGGCTTCCCACTGAGCCGGGAGCCCGATGCGGGGCTCGATGCGGGGCTCGATGCGGGGCTCGATGCGGGGCTCGATGCGGGGCTCGATGCGGGGCTCGATGCGGGGCTCGATCCCAGACCCTGGGATCATGACCTGAGCTGAAGGCAGATGCTTAACGACTGAGCCACCCAGGCGCCCCGGATTCATGGATTTTTAGGAACCAGTGTTGTACCTGCCATGAGAGGAAAGTAGCACAAAGTAGGGGTAAATGGTAGCAAAACTTTTGATTCTGTGACTTCAAGGTTCAAAGCCAAAGAAGAAAACTGGAAAATGTTTAGATGCACATTGGTGTTTGAATGAGAATAGTGAGAAAGCAGAGGTTGTGTGTATACAGGGAGTGGGGTAAGAGGACAAGCAGAAAGGGTCCTAAGAGGTAAAAAGAGAAGATCCCTCTCCTAATGTACTATATGCCTCATTCCATCTACTTGCTCATCTCTTTCACCTTCATGCCCCTGTGCATTGTACATACGCAAGTATCTTATGGTTCATCTTAATGCAACCCTCTTAGAACATGAAACTTCCATTTACTCTTTTTCTTCTAATGTTGACCCACTCTGGCAGGTGAATTGAGACAAGATTTCTTAAGATTAGACCCAGCATAGAAAAGCATTGAAGAAGTTAGATGTGACTTTAGGTGAGTACCCAGCCTCTCTGAGACTATTCCCTCATCTATAAAACTGGAATGATAATCATTGACCCGCCCATTTCACAGACTCCTGTGCAAATCAAATAAGTGTATATGAAAATATAAATTCTGAAGTGCCATCCAGATGTAAATGACTATTACATGGTAATGCTGCCCTCAATATGTCACTGGACTAATATAACGGGGTGTGAGTAATCCCTGTATGATAAATATATCCCAGGAGGGAAAAAAATGTAATGCTGGTGGGGGGAGTGTGTGCAAACAGGAGGGAAAAGCATTGTAACCTCCTACTATACCAGTGGCGCTCAACTGTAGCTGCACATTAGAATCACCTGGGGACCTTTTCAAATACCCTAAATACAATGTTGTATCCTAGATTGGATCCTGAAGCAGAAAAATGGCATTAGTAGAAAACTAATGAAATCCAAATAATGGTAATGTCACTGTCTTAATTTCATAAGTTTTTATGAATGGACCATGGTTACAGAACATGTTAACATTAGGATAAAGAGGGTGAGAGGTATACAGAAACTTCTGTACTATCGTTAAAAGTTTTCTATAATTTCTAAAATTATTTCTCAAAAATATTATTTAAAACAAAAAAGCAATTTAAAAAATTGCTTGGATGCCATCCTAGAGAGGTAAATCAGAATCTCTGGGGAGGTGTCTGGACAGCTGTAATTTTGAAATCTTCCCCAGTGGTTCTAATGGATCCTGAGGGTTGAGAACCTCTTTCTACACTGTGAACACTTGTGAGAACTGGGATTCTGTCTTGTTCTTCACTGTCTAGCCTAGTACCTGGCACAGTGCCTCTGTACCTATATGGAGAGCTTGTACAATTGTGTCCTTGCTGAACTAAACCTTTACTTGTAAAAATAGCCTTCACTTTGAGTCTTCTGTACTAATAGATGGAAAACTGCAGTTTTCAGATATCTTCCCACCCAGAATAACTCCTATCCCTGCCCCCAGTATCTTTCATTTTCAGCTAACCCTGACCATTATCACCAGATAGATATTCTGAAAATACTAAAACTGCATTGTTCAAAAGTCTTACTTAGTTCCACATTACCTAACACATACTTCTTAGGGATGCAAAATTCTGTCCACTCTAATAATATGAGATTTTTAGCCTATTAGCCTGCTATTCCACATGGACCATGCATCACCTGTAGTTTGCATATAGTTCTCTTGAATATGTCCTGAATTCATCCTTCTCTGTGTCACATACAATACAATAAAGCCACAATCCTCACCTACAGTACAAATCTTTTCCATATTTCAAGGCTCCTTGAAGATGTAATTTTTTTAGGTCACTCCAGCAAAAAAAAAAAAAAAAAAAAAAAAGTGAGTGTTTCCTCTATTGTATCTACTCTTCAAATGACACTAGCATTTACTATTATTTATATTCTGTTTTATTCCCCCCCACAAGACTAGATTAAACCCCTGGTAATGGTGAAACATGTAATAAAGATTTAATGTACATTCTGCACAAATACAATATTTAAAAAGGAAAAAGAGAAAATCAAAATTCAAACACTCCAGTAAGCTGTATTCATCACTCATCACCTCAAAATATCTTTGAAGGAGTCCCAGAGTAATTGTCAAAATTAACTTTAAAAGCCTACCAAGTCTGAATAAAATGTTGAAGCTGTTGTTACATTGATAAGTGAACAAAGTTTACAAGAAAACTATTACTCCCCCGGATTTTAAGTGTTCAGACAATACTTTCTCTACTTTTAAGAATTAACCAAGGAATTAAAAAAAAAAAAAAGAATTAACCAAGGAAAAAATAAATTAAAATAAAGGAATTAACCAAAGAAAGGTTTGTTCTTAAGGGGGGGATCAGTTATTCAGCCATCCCTTTCCCATTTCTGTCTCTCCCCCCACTATCCTCACCCCGATATATGTATACACACACACACACACACACACACACACACACACACACACACACTAGCAGGATATCATCTATGTAATAGAGCCTGAAAAAACACCTTCGTTCTCCCAGATATAGTCTATACATGAAAAAAAAAAACCTTAAAATATTAATGAGTATTGTAGAGATCTACAGTGTTTTGAAAAAACCACACACATAATATATTAAGATGTGTATTTTGTTGGACAACTATTGATGGTTGAGCATTGTTAAAACAAAACATAACTAAAGACATCATTTTCTGGATGAATTTCTTGAGGAACATTTGGAATTGCTGGTATCTCTGGTTCTTCTGCTTTGGGTTTTTCTCTCATTTCTGTAAAATAAAATATGAAAATAGGTTCAATAAATGGTATTGAAACAATTGACTACCTAGAGGGAAAAAAAACTCTCTACCTCATACCTCGCACAAAAGCAAATTTCAGATGAATTAAAGATTTAAATATTAAAATACCATAAGTGTTGTAGGAACAATAAAATGTTTTTTTATAATCTTAGGATTAGAAAGGCCTTTCTAAGCAGAACACAGACCAGAAACCATAAAGGAAAAGAATGACTGGTTTGAATAACTAAATATTAAAATCATGACAGTTTTGAATAAATAAAAATTAAAAATTGGGGCGCTTGGGTGGCTCAGTCGTTAAGCGTCTGCCTTCAGCTCACATCATGATCCCAGGGTCCTGGGATCGAGCCCCACATCGGGCTCTCTGCTCAGCGGGAAGACTGCTTCTCCCTCTCCCACTCCCCGTGCTTGTGTTCCCTCTCTCGCTGTCTCTCTCTCTGTCAAAAAAATAAATAAAATCTTTAAAAAAATAAATAAAATAAATAAATAATTAAAATCTTATCATGTAGATGACAAAACCCACTATAAATAAAGTTAAATCAAAAGCAACAGGGAAAATATTTATAACTTATATGTAGGTGAAGGCTTAATAACTATTATACAGGGATTTTTAAAATCAATCCAAAAAAATCAAATTTAAAATGGAATAGGAATTCAAACAGGCAATTCTCAAAAGAAAAAATTCAAATTTATAACAGTCATGAAATTCAAATTCATGATAATACTAATGCCTAGTAGCAGTAGTTATTTAAAAAGTGGAAATTAAAACAATTAGGTTGTTTGGTTTTGTTTTTTTTTAACCTAACATATAGGAGACGGTTTTTTATTTTTATTTTTTAAAAAGATTTATTTATTTTTTTTAGAGAAGTGGGGGCAAGAGCAGGGGAAGCGGCAGAGGGAGAGAGAGAATCCTTAAGCAGGCTCCCTACTGAGCGCAGACGCTGACATGGGACTCTATCCTAGGACCCTGACATCATGACCTGAGCCAAAATCAGGAGTCAGACATTTAACCAACTGAGCCACCCAGGTGCCCCAGAAAAGTTTTTTAAATGTAATCAGATGAAGTATTGGCAAGGGCCTAGGGGAAAGACACATATAAACTCTTGGTTTGTGTGAGTTGCTACAATATTTGTGGAGGCTAGTCTGACAGAATGTATCCAAACATTAAATGTGGGTACACTTTGGCTCAGCATTTCAATTTCTGGGGATTTATCCAAAGAATATAATCAGACAAACTTAAGCTTCCAGTGCCTCAGTTTCCTTATCTATGAAATGGGGATAATAATTGTTTTTCTATTAGGGCTTTTAACTTTGAATAAAATAATTCACACAAAAGGTTTAATAGTTTCTGGCACATAAAAAGTGCCCAATAAATGTTACTTCCAATGATGTTCATTGAATACTGTTATAATAGTAAAACTTGGCAGTACCCTAAATGTTCGTCATTTCAAAGATTGGTTGAACAAATTATTGCACAGATAACAGCATACCGTACAAATGTTACCAAAGATGTCATTAAGATGGCCATGATATATATTGTATGTGAAAAAATGCAGGTTACAGAATAGATGTATTCTACTATCTCACTTGTTAAAACAAAGGAAAACAACCTTCCGGATGAGGATCAGAGATAGGAGATGGTATTAGAGTGGACTTACTCTATATTCACTTACATATTGCTCTCATTTATCATAATAAACATTCATAATTCATTATTATGAATATTTCCTAATCAGTAAAAAGGGTACATATTTCCATTTGTTTGGCCAGACAAAACCCCGAAACAAGAAAAGCATGAATTAATTGCCCACATTAACCTTAGCAAGAATGAACCTCTTAGAACGGTGCCCTGTGTGGATGAGAGCTGCTTCTCCAGCAGGGGCTCCTGTTGGCATAGGCCCATGCTTCGCCTATCTGCTTTTTTTTTTTTTTTAAAGATTTTATTTATTTGACAGGGAGAGACACAGCGAGAGAGGGAACACAAGCAGGGGGAGTGGGAGAGGGAGAAGCAGGCTTCCCGCCTAGCAGGGAGCCTGATGTGGGGCTCGATCCCAGGACCCTGGGACCGTGACCTGAGCCGAAGGCGGACGCTTAACGAATGAGCCCCCAGGCACCCCTTGCCTGTCTGCTTTTTACTCTAATTTTTTCAAGGTATTTCTTCAAAACCTGTACCTGTGGGAACCCAACTAACCCCTGCTTTTGTTGCACTCATCTTTTAGGAACGAGAACAAATAAGCTACCAGAGGGATTTCTTTAGAAAACAATTCCCTGGGGAGAACTCTGGTCTGGTAGATTCAGCCCATTGCTTATTGTAAAAGGCAATCGAGGTTCTCGCTTAAGTCAAACTGAAGAAAGGTCACATTATCTTAAAAGTGTTATGCTTAGGAGAAGGCTTTTCAGGAACAGACATTGAAATAGAGAGGGGTTTTGGCAAACCTGATAAATCCTACAAAAATGAGTTCCTCAGTAACAGGATCATATTTTGTACCTGTATAAATCCCTTGGTACCTTGTACCCTGAATTTACTTGCTTTTAGTTTGCTGGGGAATTTTCATTCTCAAGAAAAACTGTATTCCTGAAGCTTTCTTGTTAATTTATACTTGATTGTTCTTTAAAATATTTTGTACATAATTCATCTTATGTTGGGTTCATTTCACTTCACTGGCTAAAGCTTCCCAGAATGGAAAGTATGTCAAATACCTACTATACACACTTATATTTTCAATTGTTTTCTTTTAATTCTTCATAAATGTGCCAAACAAACATTGGTTGGCTGAAAAACATTTTTTTACTCGAAACTAGCTAATGAGATTAATGATATCCTTTGCAATAACGGGAGATACTCTACGATTGTTAAAGAAGGCTATAAATCACCACTCTGAGGGACATGCATCTATGTTAGTGCTCTCATTATAAATGGGGAACAAAACCCCATTAAGTGGCAGTGTTGCTGACTTATCCCAGTAAAACACCCTACCTCGAGGAAAAGTATAAACATCCTTAGCATCCTCCTGGTGTGCTTTAGGATCCTGGCCTTGGGGCCCACCTGTTTCTTGGTATGGTTCTGAAAAGCATTCTTTAGGCAGATCCTTATTTTTATATGCCTTAGTAGAAAGATCTTCAGGCCCAAGTGTTTCTTGGTATATTTCAGGTGAATAGTCTTCAGGCCCAGGTGTCTCTTGGTATATTCCAGGTGAATAGTCTTCAGGCCCAAGTGTTTCTTGGTATATTTCAGGTGAACAATCCTCAGGCCCAGGTGTTTCTTGATATATTTCAGGTGGATATTCCTCAGGAGCAGGCATTTCTTGGACTGTGTTTCGAGAGGATGCTTTAGGCACAGCAATTTCTTTATATGTTTCATAAGAGAAGTGTTCAGGTTCAACTGACTCTTGGTGTGTTTTTGTAGAAAGGTCTTTAGGTACAGCTATTTCTTCTGTTTTAGGAAAGAAGCTTTCAACCTCAGCCATTGCTTGATCTGGTTCAGAATTGTATTCCTCAGGTTCAGCTCTTTTTTGGTATGTTTCAAGAGCATACCCTTTAGGCATATCTGGTTTGGGGAATGCTTCAAGAGAGCATCCTTCCAGGTCAGCTATGTCTTCAGGTGTTTTAGAAGGAAGGACTTTGACTACAGCTGTTTCTTGGCACATTTTAGGAAAGAGGGCTTCAGGTTCAGCCATATCAGGGCACAATCTGGAAGGATGGTTTTGAAATACGGCTGTTTCCTGGCACATTGTAAGAGAGAGGGCTTCAGGTTCAGCCATATCTGGACACGTTTTAGAAGGATGGCCTTGAAGTACAGCTGTTTCTTGGCATATTTTAGGAGAGAGGGCTCCAGGGTCAGCCACATCTTGGCATGTTTCAGAAGGATGGTTTTGTACCACTGTTTCTTGTAACTCAGAAGAATTTTCCTGATGTATAATGCTTTCTTGATCCACTGTAGAAAATTGTCTCTCAGGCACAACTTTTTTGGGAGAGGCTACCAGGGACAGCACTTCGGTTATACTCCTAGGCGGTTCAGTCTCTTTCTCCATAGGTGCCAGTGCTTTCTCCATCATGTCCTTTTTAAATTGTGACTGAGATTCCTCCTTCAGTTTTGTATTTTGTTGTCTCTTTCTGCCTCTTTTATTTCCTTTTCCTGTCCTTGGCCGCTTGCATTTTTTCTCTCTGTGGAAGATCAGAATTAGTGTCAGCAACGGGGCTACAGGATTGGAAGAAATGCTTCGCGATAACAGCCCCAGGTCTCCCGCTGCCTGCCGTGTTTCATGACCATGAACAAACCGCTTAATCTCTCTAGGCCTCAACCTCCTTGTTTGTAAAATGAAGGAGTAGTGCTAGATGTTCTCCATTGTCAGGAGATGAATGTCCCTCGGGGACTTTTTGTCTCTGACACCTGGCTCACACAGAATCTTCTTGGTGAGTGTAGAGCGCATGTGCGTGTTTGAGAGCATACACTTAAAGATTGGTTAAAGAAACGTATAACTCATGTTATAAAGGAATAGACTGGCATGCTGGTTTATACAGTAGTCTCTTTGGGTTTAGTTTGTGTGAGTTAGTCCCACTATGCCCTGGGCAAACGGATACAATTGTGTTTCTAGATCTGCCATCCAGGCACAGCTCCTTGTCTATGCAGCCTGTAGACAGAAGATGTATATCTAATTGCTTATCTAATTCAGCATCCTGTGTGCAGAATCCTAAATAGCCGTGATACATGTCAAATGAGATGTACTGTAAGCTGGGTCAAAAGCTGCAAAACCATTTCTGGAAGTAAAGAAGCCTGGTGGAAAGGCATGAGTGGCCATATTATACCTACTCCAAATTAATAGCTAGATGAAGGATCTAAAAGATAAAAGGATATGCATGGAAACTGCGGCCAATGACAAATTGTTAGGTACTGTCACTATAACCAAATACAGATGGCTAATGCAGATGGGCTGGGAGGTTGGGGGAAGAAGAGGTACTATAAATAAACATTTCATCATTTTTCTAAACCTATTGAAATTCTGTTCCAGGCTACCTGCTCTGTGGAGCCTTTTCTTAGAGATCACAGGCTGAAATGCTCTCCTTATTCAGGATTTATGATGAGGGTCATGCTTTTAGGTGAGGAACATAGCCTGCCTCAGATTCTCATTACTTCTGGGGGAATATTCTTATAGTAAATATTCGTATTTCTTTTAGCAAACTAGATAAAACCAGTGCTTTTATGTCTCTGCAGTGCTCATAATTCCTTGCACACTTAAATGGGTACCCTATTCTACCTTTGTTTATGTTTGAAGATTTCCATAGTTAAATTTTCTTAAAGGTTGCCTCACAAAAACCAGTTTGAAATCAATTTAAAAAGTTACATATGTAATAAGACAGTCGAAAATAAGTATTAAAATAATATAGAAGAAAATGTTGCATAAAAACGATAGGATAACACTTCAGCATTTTAGAGTTTAATTCCAAGTAACAAAGGACACAAGGTAATTTATAAAGTCCTTATTGTCAGATTTTTAGAAGATGGTATGTGTGACTTTTTCAGGAAACACTTATTTCATCCTAGATATTAAATCCTAAATAATTTGTTAGGTAGATCTCTATCCGAGGGATTTTGAGTTATGTTCCATGTTCTTCATGGTAGTTTTTCAAAAGATGCAAACATATCTATGTGGCCTAAAATTTAATCCAGACTCTGTCACTGATCAGCTATGTGATCATGGACAGGTCATTTAAACTCTCTATGCCTTGGTTTCTTCATAGGTAAAATGGAGTAAATGGTATCTGTCCAACTTCATGTGGTTGTTGAAAGAATGGCATAAAATAAGGGCGCCCAGGTAGCTCAGTGGGTTAAGCATCCAGTGCTTGGTTTTGGCTCAGGTCATGATCTCAGGGTCCTGAGATTGAGCCCCATGTTGGGCTCCCAGCTCAGCAGGGAGTCTGCTTCCCCTCACCCCTTCCCCCCACTCATGCACTCTCTCTCTCTCTAAAAATAAATTAATTTAAAAAAAAGAATTGCATATAACAACTTGGATGAATGAATTATTCAACTATAAAGTAGTAGTCATATTAATACAGGAAGCACAGGACTTCCTATGAGCCAGGCACTGTTTTGAGCAATTTACTTATTCTGTTATCTCGTATAACCTTCACATCATACACTTATGAGGCAAATACTATTATTATCTCCATTTTGCAGATGACAAAACCGCGGCACTTTCTTGTTCCAGGCCAATTGGCTAGACGGGGGGGCACGCTTCAAATCTAGTCATTCTGGCTTTAATAGCCAGGGCTCTCAACCGTTATACTCCCCTGCTTCTCTCTGGAACCACTAAGGTTTCAGTGTGTGGTATGTTGTAGTAAGAACAGCCCTCAGTAATATAGAGATGTGTCACAAGATCATGGCCAGCCAGCTGCCGAGAGGCTCACCAAGGTGTCATCTCAGTGACTTTTGAAGTGACACTGAAGTGTCACTTCAGTGACTTTTTCAGCCTTGCCCCCGCCCCAAGCCAGCAAACTCAGAAACCCAATTCTATCAGCACACTGAGACTAACTCCATTTATCAGGGATAGAACTTATCAACCATCTCAGAGAGACAAATATATAAACCTAAAGACCAATTTTTAAGTGAACAGTGAGAAAAGCAGAGTCACATAGCAGAGGATATTTGGACTAACATGAATGTAATTCTTTCTCTGTAGCAAGTATTTGAGAAGCCAAATAATGATCAGAAGGTTTCTTGGAGAGTATGGAATTAGGGGAGCTAATAGGATATTCTTCAATAGAGTCACCCGCCACAGGACTTGAGTATAGAAGTTTCTGCTATAACATAATATAACGTAACTCCTGGAAAACCTTTCTGCAAAATCATACACTAAAATACAGTGCTTGTGGGGAGAAATAGAGTTAAGGCAAATGACCCAAATCCTGTGCAACTTTTTTGTTTTTTCTTTTTATTAAGTAGGCCCGATGCGGGGCTTGAACCCTCAACCCTGAGATCAAGACCTGAGCCAGATCAGAAGTCGGGGGCTTAACCAACTGAGCCATAGAGGCACCCCCTGTGCAACTTTTTAACACTAACAAAAACAATAACGGGTACCCGGGAGATAAATTGAGTAGTACAGACAGGCAGCTTCCCCTGGCTGGAGGCTGCCTGGGACATAGCAAAAATACACAAAACAGCAGTGTAAATGCAGGCTTTCAGCTGCTGAGATCGTGCAAATGCTGGTGGTGCTCTGAGCCAGCAGGGCTGCCCTTGGGCTGGGCACAGGGCTTGGGCAAGTGCAACCTACATGTGGAGAGCTGTGCAGGGCCAGTCCTGTCCTCTGGGGAAGGAGCCCCAGAGGCAGGCTGAAAAGGACCCTGCTTATGCAGCAGCTGAAAGCTTTTCCCTTTCCTACCAAAGGTTTTAATTGCATTCCCTTTTGACTAGGAAAAATCTCGAACCCATACAACTTCCACATTATACTGACATCATTCTCCTATTTACCAATCATATGTGAGCTGATTGGTGCTGTAGCAGAATAGCCAGTAATTCAGTCCACTGGGGTGATAGGTGCCCTTTCTCCAGAAAAGTGCTAAAACATTTAGGTTGTACTTTTTTTTAAACAATGCCTAGAAATATGTATACCTATTTTATCTTTGCCATCGAAAGAAACATTTTTGCAGCAATGAAGAAATGCAAATCTAACTGCTAATTTAACAACAACAACAACAACAATAATAATATAAGAGTGTTTAGATGAGTGGTTCTCAACTGGGAGGCAATTTTGCCCCTTCATCACCCCCCTCCCTATGTCCCATGCCAGGAGACATTTGACAATGTCTGGAAACATTTTTGATTGTCACAATGTGGGTAGGGGAGTGCTATTACTTTCTAGATGCCAGAGATGCTGCTAAACATCTGCAATGCACAGAACAGCCTCCCACACAAAGAATTATCCTGCCCACAGCATCAATAGTGCCCAGGTTGAGATACTCTGGCTTAGATGGGTGTTGCACTTTGGCTCCTTGGACTCCCCATTTCTATCTCCAAGCATCTCCAAGTACCTCTGTTTTCATACTCCTATTCTAAATGGATGCACTTAGAAGCTGCCTCATTTATAATCATGGTCTCGTACTCCCTCCCTGAGATTATATACAGGTGACTTTGCTTGGAGATTTAAAAACTCCTAAACTCTTCCATCACTTATTTCCATGGTTTATTCCATGGAGAGTTAACGCACTCATTCAATTAGGATTTTACTAATTGAAAGCCTGGAAAACTAACGAAGTTCTCCTCAAAGTTATCTCCTGCTCCCAACAAGATGTTTCTATGTTTATATCACCAGAGTAGTAGAACACCAGACCTCTCTACAGTATAATTCAACTGCCTGGGGCTTTTATTTAAAAAGAACAGGAAGAGGGACGCCTGGATGGCTCAGTCAGTTAAGCGTCTGCCTTCAGCTCAGGTCATGACCCAGGGTCCTGGGATCGAGTCCCGCATCGGGCTCCTTGCTCAATAGGGAGCCTGCTTCTCCCTCTGCCTGCCACTCCCCCTGTTTGTGCTCTCTCTCTCTGACAAATAAGTAAATAAAATCTTTAAAAAAAATAAAAAGAATAGGAATAAAATTCTGTTCCCACCCCTTTACTAGCTATGTGACTTTAGGCAAGAGATTTAACCTTTGAAGACTTGGTTCCTTTTTTTTTTTTTTTTTTTGTAAAATAGGGATAACACCTCCCAAATTATGGGATTGTTGGAAAGATAAATATAGTATGTAAAAGCACTCAGCGCTACTTGACCCACAGCACATACTTGACAAATATCAGTTCCTTTTCCCTTGCAATGATACTATACCCAAAATGCCATTGCAAATTTTGCTTCTCTTGTGCTTCAGCTTTCCTTTTTCTGAGTTGCTCTCTGTTTCGCAAATTCCAAGTTCCAATGACTTCTGTAGGATCAAAATGGAAGTTAGAGGATGCAGTGATAAATTGTGGCATTTATCAGCAAGAGTCCTATGGCAGAGTGGTAGAACCCCTATACTAGGTGTCTGTTTTGTTCCGAGCTTTGGGGGGACAAGGACCATATCTTATTTACCCTTGTACCTCCAAAGAATGCCTAGGAACAAACATTCAGTAAACATTTTTAAATGAAAGGGTCAGTACCTAAGTGTGCCATCAACCCATTAATTTCTTCAAAATAATTTTACATATTATAGGAACATAAAAGAAAAAAATTAGCCATGTTCTGCCATCCTTCACATTATAACCCATTTTCATTTTATTTCTCATACCCATCTAGCCCATATATTACACAAATTTGTAATGACAGTATACCATATATCATTATTAATCTAACATTATGTCAGATATATTTTCTATGAGATAGTCCTTATAACTTTAATCAAGTTGATGGATTCCTGTTTGCCCAGTCATTCCACTTGTATTGGTTGTTGCCAATTTTAAGGGTTTTTTTTTTTGCCATTGTAGATCAAATTATAATAAGAATATTCATGCATACAGCTTTTTTCCTTTTGAATTTTTTTCCTTAGGATGATGTTTCTCTAAGTTCTTTGGAAAGTTATCAAAAAAAGGTTCTGTTGCCTTTTTCTGTTTATCAAAAAAATGTTCTGTTGCCTTTTTCTGTTTTTTGTGAAAAGTTAATGGGTCTTCTTAGAGCCTGTAAAGTGATTACAAACTTGCACTGAGATCCCCAAGAGCCAGAGCATGCCCTTGGACCACAGCACCTTTTGTTCTTAGGACAGAAGTTCTTATGGTGAACTTAGATGGAAGAATATTATACCTTTATTTTCACCAATGTCTAATTACATTTCCTTCAATTATGAACGTAGGTGACAAACCTCAGCAATTTTTGTGCAGTAAGTGACTTTGTCACCAAAAGAAATCAGATTTTTTTCATATTACAATACAGTTGTTTCAGATACCTTAAAATATAATTTATTTGAGATAATATATTTGATTTGATACAATGGTTTTAGACCCACTTAATATAATCTTGTTATTTAATACATCCATAAATAAGCATATATATTGTTGTATCACAATTTTTCATTTTGATAACTGTATCTTAGAGTTGTTTCCTTTGGAATCCTATCAATTTTATGTATTTAAAATATTTATTTTAAAAAGGGGTCTATAGGTGGGTGCCTGGGTGGCTCAGATGGTTAAGCGTCTGCCTTCACCTCAGGTCATGATCCCAGGGTCCTGGGATCGAGTCCCGCATCGGGCTCCCTGCTCCTTGGGAGACTGCTTCTCCCTCTGCCTCTCTCTCTCTCTCTCTCTCTCTGTCTGTCTTTCATGAATAAATAAATAAAATCTTTAAAAAAAAAAGGGGTCTATAGGTTCATCAGAATGCCAAAGGGATCCATGGCACAAAAGTGTTTTAAAAACTGTCTCAAGGCCTAGGGTTCTGCAAAAAACGTTTTGAGAAATGCCACGTTAGGACAGACTCAAGACTAAGTTTAGTGAGTCAAGAGAATAAGCGCTATTACAGTTGTGGCAATAAGTAGACCAGATCTCTTTCCAAAAATCATACCAAATTTACATTACTATAAAAGTATAAGTGTGTACTTGTTTTACCACAACCATCCAGTACTGGGTATTTTCATTTTCTTTCACTTGAATATATTATTAATAATTTACTTGCTATCTCCTTGTGTTTCTCTGGCTTACTAGAATCAATGCGCTAGAAGTCACCTCAGAAGGTATACAATCCCAATCCTTCCCATCTAAGGTTATGTGAACATACTCAATTATGTCCTTTTTGGGAGCCAGATTCATAAAAATTAGGAAAATAATCACAGCCTCAGTTCTTCCCAACAGTCACTAAGACATCTGAGTGGCCACTAGAGACCTCTCAAGATCTCTTTCATTACCTGGAACATGGTTCTCTTCTTGGTGAGGATTAGGTGTCTGATGGAGTTTCAAGTGAGATTGGTCCTTTCCCAAATCCATCTTGCTGTAATACCTTCCTGCTCTTTGGTCTGACTTCCACAAGTAACCTTTTTAAAAATATCAAAAGCACCTAACGGTTAAACACACACAGACACCCAGGCACACAAATTTACTTGTCACTTAACTTCCCGCCTAAAAGTTTTATCTGGTTGGACCACAGCTGTTGGCTACTTCTACTTTCTTTATCACACTGCACAAGTATGAGTAGGGGGCATGGTTAGTCCTACCATCCTCATCCTGTAGCATAGTTGCTAGTTATAGAGGGAGCCCCATGGCCACAGCCTGGCATGGCACAGCCTCTGGTACAACAGTCATTTATTTCTGTCTGCCAAAAAGTGCCTGAGTCTGATGGTCCTTTTTCCTAGACCCAAGGTCTAGGAACTAATCGGTCCATGTCCTAGAATAAGTCACCTCCCCTTTCTGTGACTCTTTCCTCATTTGCAAGGTGGGTAAATAATTCCTGATTTGCCCACCTCACACAGTTCTTGTGCAAAAGTGAAAATAATGAATGTGAACATTATGAAGATGTGAAATTAATCTTACATGATTTTCCTGCATATGGCATTCTTTTTACCTTAATCTGTTGCAAAATAATGTAAAGTTTTGCTGTAGATGCTGTGAAATTTAGATGATAGACCCAAAGAACTAAATTAGGAATTCAAAGCAAATCTGAACCCTTTTCTGCTCACCTGATCATTGTCCAGTGACTCAAGATAACTAGTGAAATCCACCGTTATTTGTCCAGGAAAGGTCAGAAAGAATTTCGTAATGAAAATATGACCATATTATGCCACAGAAATTAAGTGGAAACCAGAGGAATTACCCCATCCCCAGTTGGTCACCCCACTTGAGAAGGCAGGGAGGCACAGAGGACCATGACTGTTCAAATAGGGAAGGACCACTGAACACACCTTGATCTGAGCAGCCCATCTGTGAGAAACGCAGGATTAACAGTATTCTAGAGTCATAGATTGCATTGAAGAGAGTTTGAATTCCAGTGTTGCTTAGGCAAGTTAGATAGCCTAGGGGGGCCAATTGACCTATCTACACATGGGGACAATATTGGTATCTATCTCCTGGTGTTATTGGGAAGATTAAATCAAATAATCTGTATAAAACATGTATAAAACATTTTATATGTGCCTGGCATATTGAACTTGCTTAACAAGTGTTAGCTGCTTTTATTAATAATAAAAATATAGTAACCAGATTTTGGTAAACCAAGTCATGGGTTTTTTTTTTAGATTTTATTTTTTACTTATTTATTTGAGAGAGCACAAGTGGGTTGAGGGTCAGAGGGAGAAGCAGACTCCCCGCTGAGCAGGGAGCCTATGCGGAACTCGATCCCAGGACCCTGAGATCTTCGACCTGAGTCGGAAGTCAGACACTTAACTGACTGAGCCACCCAGGCATCCCCCAAGTCATAGTTTTAAATGCACTGAAGAAATGCAGGAAATCTGAAAAGAATCCTTTATAAAGAGAAAACCTTTAAAATGTGAATAGATGCCTCCTACTTCTCTAGACTAGTAAGGCATTAGAAGTAGAAGAGTCCCCAAAACCATCTAGTTCCCTCCCCCCATTTTATATAGAGATAAACTGAGAGCCAAGGAGAGGAATGATTTACCTGCCCCAAATTTTCTTACTTATTGCCAACAGCACCTCTTACTGATTATAAGACAGGTTATCTCTTCAGGCTTGATCTTACCTGCGTATGAAAATGTATGTGTAGTGTGAATGGATGAGAGAAGCAAGTTTTTCAAACACACTGGAAAATATCGAGAATTACATAACCAACACCCATATACCCAGCACCCAGACTTAATGTGGTTTTCAGTCATCAGATCCTAATGCTTTAGCTTTAAGTTTCTCAGTTCTCCAGTCTTTCCCATAAGAAAAGGTCTAAAAACTCATAACCTCAGAGACTCTCTCTTCAAAGGAGTCCTGGAGGGAATGGAAGGTGTAATTTGCAATTTGTCTCTTGACAAGTTTTGGATTTTCAGATATAGGGTTTAAAGAAATCAAATACAAACTCAAAAGTTTTAAAAGTAATATGTTGGCTAACTGAATAAAAAAATAAAAATAAAAAATTTTAAAGTAGTAGTGTTTATCATTTAAACTGGTATTTCAAATATTGGTCCCTTTATTTGATGCTTTAATTCATACTGGTTGTTTCTTATGATAGCTCAATAAAATAACCTCATAAAATATCTCTGGGGTACCTTACAGAAGATGTAGAAGTACTTCTTTTTTTTTATGTTATGTTAATCACCATACATTACATCATTAGTTTTTGATGTAGTGTTCCATGATTCATTGTTTGCGTATAACACTCAGTGTTCCATGCGCAGAAGTACTTCTTAATTAGAATGATCCTTACTCAGGGCTAATTACATTCAGTTCAATGATTCGGCAAACCTTAGGGAATGGCACGTACTGTGCCAAATGTTGACCAAGACTGTCAGGATGCAAAGACCAACAGGTGTAGTCCCTGAATTCTGGGCACCATATGCTCAAGATAGACATACACATCTTTATTGTAAGGAAATAATAGATTCGTTAGCCTGCTGCAGCCTTCCTAAGTTGATTCCACTCCTGTCTCATGTTCCTTGTATCTAGAAGCAGAATGTGGAGGGACTATGAGAGGGCGGGGTCTTAAGTTAACAGTAGTAGGGCCAATAGTGGGTGGAGGAAGCCAGTGGAGGGACTTTGGAGCAAACTAGATTGGAAGTTGGGCAAGGTGTCTTTGATGTGATAAGCAGGCCAGAGCAGGAACTTGCCTGGGGCAGAAGTAGCCACACAGCAAGTTCAAAAGCCATAGTTCATTGTCCCTTCTCTCTGTAGAAAACTCTGGAGTCATTGCCAGAATGTGAGATCTTAGCCATTAAAGGCTGGATATTTTTTTAACAAATGCTGCCTGGTTCTAGAGTTATTTGCATATAAACACACGTGAAACCTCTCTCTAAGCGTCAAACTCTTAGGGGGTAGTCACCTCTCCTGACTCACCTTTCCATCCCCACAGTATAATCTAGTGAGAGGCTGCCACAGGAGCCCCCCATAAATGCCCACACTCCTCTATGCAGGGCATGCAGCCTGTGAAGGTACTTCATACACTCAGAGGACCCGACCTGGCTATGACTTAATAAAAGTAATTCCATTGTCTGTTCCAGAACTCTGCCTGCTGTCATTCACTGCACTGTCCTATGTGCTGGAGATACGGCAGCTAAAAGACAAAAGACCCTGCCTGTACAGTCTACAGTCTAATGCGGAGAGAGAAACGCTAAGCAAATTTTTTAAAAATATATCAGATGGTGATGAGTGTTTTAGAGAAAATTGAGCAGGGAACAATAGGTTAAGGAATGAGGGGAAGGTCGATGCTGGTTGCTATTTAAATAGGGTGGTCAAGGAAGGCTTGATGGATAGCGTGACCGTTGAGCAGAACGAAGGAGGGGCCAGCCAAGCTGATAGCTGGGAGGGCATTCCAGGCAAAGAGACATGGGCAAATGGCCTGCAGTGGTAGGAAATAGGTTCAGAGGGGTAAGTTTGTTGCATCTTGTAGGGATTTCTACTCTGAATGAGATGGATAGTCATGGGATGGTTTTGAAGAGAAGACTGATATGATCTGACATATATTTAAAGGATTATTCCGACTACTGTGTGGAAAATAGACTCTTAGCGACGGAGGAGGAGGCAGAAGCAGGGAGACCAGTTAGAAGGGTCTTGCAATAATCCAAGTGAGCTGTGATTAAGCCTTGAACTGTGATGGGAGTGGTAAAGAAGTGGTCAGATTCTGGAGTAGCTTCCAAGTTGGATATGGAGTGAGAGATGGTCAAAGACTAAGACAAGGGTTTTGGTCTGAGCAACTGGAAGGATGGAGTTACCATCAATACATGAGGAAAGCTGGGAGGAGCAGACTTGCAGGAGATGAGGAGTTTAGTTTGGGACATGCTAACAGATTAGGGAGGAAACAGCAAAGGAACAGCCAGTGAAGCAGAGGGAAACCGGAAAAGTATAGTGTCCCAGAAGCCATGTGGAAAATATGTTTCAAGGAGAAGGGAGTGATCATTTGTGTCAAATTTTGCTAATAGGTAAAGTAGATATTGTTATAGGTATATATATATACCCGTCTGTGAGAAATGCAGGATTAACAGTATTCTAGAGTTATATATATATATATATACACCTATATATATATATAAAGGTAAAGTAGAAGAAGTATTGAGGGTTGTCTATTTCCTAACAATTCAATTAATTATAGATTGGAGCCCAGAGAGGTCATATAGGCAGGACGAAGCTACATGATTTGCAGGGCCCAGTGCACAATGAAGATGCACAGCTCCTCCTACAAAAATTAAGAATTTCAAGTTAAGGGGCACCAGGGTGGCTCAGTCAGTTAAGCATCTGACTTCAGCTCAGGTCATGATCTGAGGGTCCTGGGATTGAGCCCCATGTCAAGCTCCACACTCAGCGGGAAGGCTGCTTGCCCCTCTGCCCCTCCTCTTGCTCGCACACTCTCTCTCAAAAAAAAATAAATAAATAAAAATAAACTCTTAAAAAAAAAAAAAAAAGAATTTCAAGCCGACCATAGCAGAAAATTAAACCCAGCACGGGGCCCTCCCTACTTTCACAAGTCTTTCGCTGGATTCTTGCAGCAGACATAAAATAACTATCGCCATTTTTCAGATCAAGGTACTAAGTGCTAAGTATCGAGTGATTTCAGGTCACAGAGCTAGAGTAAATCTGGAACCTGGGCCTTCAGCTTCCCAGTCTGGTGTTCTACCTACAAGACCAAACCCATTATTGAGGGAGAGATGGCTTTTCTACCTCCTGACCCGTCTGGAGCAAGTTTAAATATTGAGGACTTGTTCATGCATTTCAGAGGGCTGAATGAACCAGGCAGGTGTGGGAGGGAAGGAAACATGGCTAAGAGCTTCTCCCCTAGGGCTCTCATGATGGGGGTGAGCAGGGCACACAGGATACTTTTATCCCATCAAAAACATGATCTGACACAAGTGCTCCAAAGCTAATGTAGTTTTAGGGTATACTGATAATTATAGAGCCCCCACACCAGGGGGAGATCAGAGTCCTGCTACATTGTGGTTTGTCATGCCATACCTAGAGCATCATACTGTGAGGACCATGTGAGTGATATTTGAGAATGTGTACGAAAAAGAGCAAAGAGTATGTAGCTGTACCATTTCCTGGCTGTGTAATTTGGGGGGAAATTGCTCAGTTCTTTCTAATCCTGGGCTTCTTCACTTGTAAAACAGGAAAAGTAAAACCTCACAGGGATTCTGTGAGAATGAAAGCGATCATGAGAGCTTTTTGTAGAATGAAAAGCACTGTGCGGATAGGAGGTCCTAAACTTGGGCGGTGTTCATAGGTATTGTTGGAGTGGTCTAATGATGCACCGAGGCATTTTCCTAGAGTGCATTTGGGCACAAAAGTCAGGAAAGGGAAGATATCATGCACTTATTTTTCTTAGTGTTCCTTCCTTGCTAAAATACTTTTCCAAAGCTTTTGAATTCTTTTCAAAGAGCGTATCAAACTTTGTTTTCCTAAGTGGAGAGGGAGAGTTTCTGGTTTCCCTCTCTCACAGTCTGCGGATGCGTGATAAATGAGTTCTGTCTCCGCTAAAGCAGATGCTGCTGGACTCCTAGTGATAACATGGTCTACGGCTTTAGAATGGCGGCAACCTGCCTTTCAATCTAGTTTGTTGCAAATGTCCTCCTCTGGCCTCCTCCACCAATGTTTCTTTCTACTTCTTCCTGTATAGACAAATAGGCATCTCCGGATGAACTGTGTGTGGTCATTCATCTGGGGAAGAACAATTCTGCTCCAACCTTGAGCCGCCACCACATCTCTATCCTTTCTTTTCCCAACGTCTTGAACTCCTACCGTACTCAGTTGACCTCCTTTTCCCCCACACCCCTTCTTCCTTCCTTCACACCTGCAGTCTAGTCTTTCTTTCCACATATTCTTCTCTCATCAGCAATACCTAGAGGCCAAGTCCAGTGGCCCCTCCACAGTTCTCTCTCTCTCTCTCTCCGAGAGACTCACTCATGACCCCTCCCAGCACTTCCACCCCCCTTGAAGCCTGCTCTGGCTCTTGGCATCTGTGGGGATATGTTCTTCACCTCTCTCCCTCTTCCTCATCCTTCCTCACAGGCTTCTCTTTCACTTCCCTCAATGTGGGAGGTATTTCCCAAGGATGACTCCCTGATCTTTCCTCTGTATACTCCTACCCTTCTTAGATGGTTGATCCACTGTATACATTTAGTTATTACCTCTGTGCAGATATCTTCTAAATAAATATCAGTCTGAGTTCCAAGCTCAAGTTTTCAAGTGTCTCTTGGATATCATTCATTACAGAATATCCCACTGCACCTCCAACTTAGCATAGCAAAAAGCAAATCTATCTGCCCCCTAAGGCTACTCTCCTCTGTGGTTTCTTTCTATTAGAACAGTAGCACCATGCTCGTGGTCATCTAGTTGGAAACCTTCACAGTTGTCTTGGCCTCTGCCTCCTCACCGCTTCTCACATCCAGATGGACACAGTTCTATGAGTTTCTTCTTCCCAGTGTCCCACATGTTCATTCCCTCTTATCCTTCCCCATGCTACCAGCCCAGAGAGGGACCTCAACTTCTGATTGGAAATACTGGAAAAGATTCCTAGGTGGTTTATCTGTTTCCCTCTTCCCTCACCATCCCCAGACTGTCTTGCACAAACAGCTAGAACATTGCCCTTATGGCTGACTCTGAACTGGTCATTACCATGTGTAGAATACTGTAAAGTCTCAGTAATACTTGCAGTCTAAAGACTAAATTTCTCAGCCTGGCCTTTAAAGCCAACTTCCCAATCTTCCCACCCATTACTTTCCTGAAAATATCCGCTATTCTAATTAAACAGTGCCATTTGTCCTCCCTGTTTGCCCTTGGCTCTCTCTAACACCCACAGTACCTTTATTCACACCTCCGGGCTGTTCAGTGCTCTCTCCTTGTATCTGCCCATCCAGATAGTGAGTGCCTCACAAAGCCTTTGTTGTTGTTGTTGATGATGATGATGATGATGATGATGATGATGATGAAATATTAGCCACTTTACAAACACATAATAGGTACCTGATATATACATACATTATCCCATTTAGTCTGTCCAACTAATATTATCCATACTTCACTGATAAGGACATTACTGGTTTAAAGAGATTAGGTTATATCCCAAGATCATATAAGCTCATTAGTGCCAGAGTTAGGGCTCAAAACCAAGGCCGTCTGTCTCTAAAGTCCAGATTTCACCATTCTGTTCTACTTCCTCTTCCTATCTAGAAGTGATCTCTCCCTTCCAAGCTATAATCACACTTAATTTGGGCTTCTTGTATGATAAATATCACATAATATTTTAATTTTAATTAATAAAAGGGTTTCTCCCCTTTTATTCATTTCACAAAAATAATAATAACAAATGTTTATTGAGCACCTGCTTACCATACCCCAGGCACACTTCTAAGCATTTTATATATAATTCATTTAGTCTCTGCAACATCCTTTAAGGTAAGTATTGATATCCTTGTTTTATAGATGAAGAAACTGAAGGACAGGCATTGACCCTTTGCCATAAATCACTCACCTAGTAAGTGGCACAGCTGGGTGGATATAGAAGATCCAAGAGTTTGAATATAGAAGATCATATACTTAATCCCTTTGTTCTCTTACCTCTTAATTCTACTTCTTTCATATGTAATAAAATAAGATAGCAATATATTTTCTTTTCCAATCCCCTCCCTCTCCTGGCGTCCCTCCTCTCCCTTAAACTTCCCCTCTTTTGGCCATTTGTTGACTCTTTATTCTACCCAAAACAATGCAGGGTGTTGGGGATACAAAGTAAAAAAAAAAACAAAAAAAAAAAAACAGCATACATAGAACAGTAAGAGAACACGGATGAGGGACACTGGCTAAGATGGAAAGAGAGGGACTTCTTTGAATAGATGATCTTGAGCTTGGTTTTGAAGGGTGAATAGGAATTAACTAACACCTACCTCTCATGACTACTATGGAAATTTAAAATGATGAATTATGGAAACCATCCAGCTCACAGCCGACCTTAATGCGCTGGCTGTTATTATAATTGTTCATAATCTAATAATAAGTGAAACAGAACCACTAAATAGGAAAGCTGAGCAAGGCATTAGAGTCATTTTCTAGGTAAGAAAGTGGAGATCCAGATGGAGGCCAGTGTCACACAGGCTTAGTGGCAGTTAGAACTGGAATCTGGATCCTTTAAGAGTTCTACCATTTTCCCTTCACTTGTCTGGTATTCTGAACTCTCCTGTCTACAAGTCAATCTATTTCATTCCCTCGATTAATGAGTATTTCCCAAACTTTCCAATTGTTTACATTCCCTACTTGTGACTTTTGCCAGATTCTTGTAATAACGTCTCCTATATTATTATGTACTTAATATTTTTTCCTCAAATAAACTTATTTTACTGAAAGTATTTCAAACATTTTTTTAAGTAGGCTCCAGGCCCAGTGTGGAGCCAAATACAGGGCTTGAACTCACCATCCCGAGATCAAGACCTGAGTTGAGATCAAGAGTCGGAACTTTACTAAAAGTATTTCAAATGGAAATTTTATATCACCATTGTAAACAGAAAACCAATCAGAGGCTTGTGCTATAATAAATTATATTTCACCTAAGGCACATTAAAATAAATACCAAACTATTTTTTTAAATTTTATTTTGTTATGTTAGTCACCATACAATACATCACTAGTTTTTGGTGTGGTGATCCACGAACCATTGTTTTCGTATAACCCAGTGCTCCATGCAGTAGTGCCCTCCTTAATACCCATCACCGGGCTAACCAATCCCCCCTCCCCCCTCCCCTCTAAAACCCTGTTTCTCAGAGTCCATAGCCTCTCATGGTTCATCTCTCCCTCCGATTCCCCCCCCTTCATTTTTCCCTTCCTTCTCCTGATGTCCTCCATGCTATTTCTTATGTTCCACAAATAAGTGAAACCATATGATAATTGACTTTCTCTGCTTGACTTATTTCACTTAGCATAATCTCCAGTCCCATCCATGTTGATGTAAAAGTTGGGTATTCATCCTCTCTGATGGCTGAGTAATATTCCATTGTATATATGGACCACGTCTTTATCCATTCATCTGTTGAAGGGCATCTCGGCTCTTTCCACAGTTTGGCTATTGCAGACATTGCTGCTATGAACATTGGGGTGCATATGGCCCTTCTTTTCACTACATCTGTGTCTTTGGGGTAAATACCCAGAAGTGCAATTGCTGGGTCATAGGGTAGCTCTATTTTTAAATTTTTGAGGAACCTCCACACTGTTTTCCAAAGTGGTTGTACCAACTTGCATTTCCCACCAACAGTGTAAGAGGGCTCCCCTTTCTCCACAACCTCTCCAACATTTGTTGTTTCTTTCCCTGTCCATTTTTGCCATTCTAACTGGTGTAAGGTGGTATCTCATGTGGTTTTGATTTGAATTTCCCTGATGGCTAATGATGATGAACACTTTTTCATGTGTCTGTTAGCCATTTGTATGTCTTCTTCAGAGAAGTGTCTTTTCATATCTTTTGCCCATTTTTTGACTTGATTATTCGTTTTTTTGGATATTGAGTTTGAGAAGTTCTTTATAGATCTTGGATACCAGCCCTTTTTCAGTAGTGTCATTTGCAAATATATTCTCCCATTCTGTGGATTGCCTCTTTGTTTTGTTGACTGTTTCCTTTGCTGTGCAGAAGATTTTTATCTTGATGAAGTCCCAAAAGTTCATTTTTGCTTTTGTTTCACTAGCTTTTGGAGATGTATCTTGAAAGACGTTGCTGTGGCCAATGTCAAAGAGGTTACTGCCTATGTTCTCCTCTAGGATTTTGATGGATTCCTGTCTCACATTGAGGTCTTTCATCCATTTTGAGTTTATCTTTGTGTATGGTGTTAGAGAATGGTCGAGTTCCATTCTTCTGCATGTGGCTGTCCAATTTTCCCAGCACCATTCATTGAAGAGACTGTCTTTTTTCCTGCTTTGTCAAAGACTATTTGACCATAGAGTTGAGAGGGTCCATATCTGGGTTCTCTATTCTGTTCCATTGGTCTATATGTCTGTTTTTGTGCCATTACCATGCTGTCTTAGTGATCACAGCTTTGTAATATAGCTTGAAATCGGGCAACGTGATGCCCCCAGCTTTGTTTTTCTTTTTCAACATTTCCTTGGTGATTCGGGGTCTTTTCTGATTCCATACAGATTTTAGGATTGTTTGTTCCAGCACTTTGAAAAATGTCATTGGAATTTTGATTGGGATGGCATTGAAGGTGTAGATTGCTCTGGGTAGCATAGACATTTTAACAATATTTACTCTTCCGATCCATGAGCATGGAATATTTTTCCATCTTTTTGTGTCTTCTTCAATTTCTTTCATGAGTGTTCTGTAGTTCCTAGAGTATAGATCCTTTACCTCTTTGGTTAGGTTTATTCCGAGGTATCTTATGGTTTTTGGTGCTATGGAGAAATGGAATATAGAGAAATGGAATCATTTCTCTAATTTCTCTCTCTATAGTCTCGTTGTTAGTGTATAAGAAAGCAACCGATTTCTGTGCACATTGATTTTGTATCCTGCCACATTACTGAATTGCTGTATGAGTTCTAGTAATTTGGGGGTGGAGTCTTTTGGGTTTTCCACATAAAGTATCATATCATCTGCGAAAAGAGAGAGTTTGACTTCTTCTTTGCCAATCTGAATACCTTTTATTTCTTTTTGTTGTCTGATTGCTGTTGCTAGGACTTCTAGTACTATGTTGAACAACAATGGCAAGAGTGGGCATCCTTGACGTGTTCCTGGTCCTAAGGGAAAGGCTCTCAGCTTTTCCCCACTGAGGATGATATTCACTGTGGGTTTTTCATAGATGGATTTTATAAATAAATACCAAACTATTAAAATAAAAGACATTTCATCTAATTATCTGCACTTCCCCAAGTGGAATGCATACCACATCTTGGGAAATGCTGGCCCATGTAATTAATCAGTGAACTCTTCATTTCACAGAACGTCTAGATCATGTTCAAATCTATCCTAAAGCCAAACTGCCCTTTGTAGTGGTTTGGTTTATAACTCAAAAGGAACAGAACAAAAGACTCACCTCACTCCTTCTGGCCTGCTACTGTCCCACTATTATTCATATCAGCTACTCTCATTGGCGTCTCTAGTTGAACACTGGCCTCTCCTGTTTTTGCTATGTCTTCATCTCCTGGAGTTTTAGCTATTCTGGCATAGAATATATACAGAAACTAACATGATGCTTTGGTTCCGTTTATTTGGAAATTTCAACCCCTGCTTCCAGCAGATTCTATCCCCTGGACTTGGAATTTAGAGTTCAAGTAACCTAGATCAGTCCCTGCCCAAAAGGGACCACTGCTGACAAATTGCAACCTTCAGAATGGTTCAGCACACACCAACACCACCCACCCCACCCTACGTGAAGGCCCTGCACCAACGGGCTTTCAGTAAATAGACATCACCTGCACCAATTGAGGTAGAGGTGGCTCTGGCTAGAACTGCTGCCACTAGGTGGACATATATGGCAATTGCACCATTCTCACCCGCCAACTAAGAGCTTTGACTCTAGCGCTTTCTCTTGGAGGCAGCGTGCCTTGCTCCCTCATTTTCTGACACTCTGTTCCTCCTCTCCCCAAGCCCCCTCCTCTGGGTGAGTTAGCACTGGGGATGTTTGCATACCAAACACGTAGCTAATTGATATTCTGTCACAATCTGCTCAACAAATGTTAGGCTTTTTTGTTTTGTGTGTGTGTGTGTGTGTGTGTGTGTGTGTGTGTGTGTTCAGTGACACGTTGGTTGTATTTTTAGCCAGGTTGGGGAAGGAAGAGAAGGAGTTACTCTGGCAGGCAGAAAATGTATTGCCAGGTCTTTCTTGCCTGGCATTCTCTTAAGTGGCTGTGAGCGCCTTTGACAGATGGAGTTCAGGATATGCTCAGCTCTGATTTTATCAGCACATATCCTGGGCAAGTTCATCGTGAGGATGAAGACTTCCTTTGTGCTTCTTTATGTGTTGTCTTGTCACCCTTCATTGTTAGTAGTCTCATCTCATTTTAAGGAAATGAGATGACTCCCCTGTGTGGGAGTCACATAACAGTGACACTCCACTGGAAAAGAGGGTGACAGGCCTGGCCCAGCCCATGGTAGTGAGCCCTCCAACCACCCCCGTCAGCAAGAAGCACATCTTATTCTTACATGTAAGAGGCAGAATGTTCTTGGTCATCAAGAGAGACATTAAAACAAACCCAGACAGAATAGCCATCCTCCAAGGCTGCCAGCAACACCCAGAATTGCCCATAATTCTTCTCTCTGAAATAGGAGTCATGTGTTATTATTGATAGAGCCTTTATCATTAAAGTTAGACATTGCACCTTACTTCTCAGGAAACATTAACTCAAAGGAAAACTACCACCCTGAACAGCATGTGGTGCAGTGGGTAGAGCCTGGACTCTTGGATCAGAAGATAAATAGCGTATCTATTTCCACAGAACTGCTATTAGCTTCTGTTTTCACCCAGTCCAGATGGGTGTACAATACTTCGTTCTCATGCAAGCAGACTGGGGAGAACCTTCTCAGACAGAATGTAAATAACTTCATCTGTCCATCCAATGAAGGCAGACTTTCCTTTCTAGAAACCACACACCTAGTCTGACTTATGGAAACCTCCATTCCCATAGCCCACTACCAAATATGGCACCGAAATGGATTTAGTCATCTCTCTGAGAGGAAAGAATAGAGTGGACCTACACTAATCCAGGCAATTTAATTCCCCTTTAATGGGAATTAAATTAAGATCTCAATAATACATGATGACAGTTCTGCTTTCTAGTCTTATATAGAAATTATGCCTCTAGTGCTAAATCGTAGTTATCTCTGACAGAGGAAGTGAACCATTGATCAAGTAATAGAGTTGCTATGTTGTAAGGAGTAGGAGTGGAAAGAAGAGATTGATGGCCAGGTGATGAAATAAGTAAGTACTGGGTGTGAGACTTCTCAGTAAGTCAGACAGGGATGCCAGGCTGGGAAGGAGAGCTATGTATTTTGGGAATTACGAGGGAGCTCAGAATTGTACTTAGTGGAGTTACATGAACCTGGGACACAGTAAGCACTAAATTTCACAGAATCTCATAGCTGGAAGAAATCTTTAATGTCATCTGGTCCCATTTCCCAAGAGATGCCTGAAAGCCCTCTACAGACTCAGTTTACTAGAAAATGTTTCTGATTTTAAGCATTTTGTTAAAGAAACCCAGCAGATGGGATGCCTCTGTGGCTCAATCAGTTGGGCATCTCCTTCGGCTCAGGTCATGATCTCAGGATCCTGGGATCGAGAGCCCACATCAGGCTCCCTGCTCAGCGGGAAGCCTGCTTCTCCCTCTCCCTCTGCCCCTCCCCCTGCTTGTGCTCTCTCTCCCTCTCTCCCTCTGTCAAATAAATAAATAAAATCTTAAAAAAAAATCTTAGGGTACCTGGGTGGCTCAGTTGGTTAAGCGACTGCCTTCAGCTCGGGTCATGATCCTGGAGTCCCTGGATCGAGTCCCACATCGGGCTCCCTGCTCAGCAGGGAGTCTGCTTCTCCCTCTGACCCTCCCCCCTCTCATGTGCTTTCTCTCTCATTCTCTCTCTCTCAAATAAATAAATAAAATCTTAAAATAAATAAATAATAAATAAAACTTAAAAATTTTTAAAAAAGAAACCCAGCAGATACTTTTTAAGTAACCCCCATTTGTTAGAGTTCTCATTGTAACTTCATGACCCTGGGAAAGTCATTTCATTTTTAGGGGTCTCTGCTCAAAATTGTGACCTCTCTGGCTATTCGTTTCAGCATCTATAAATAACCGCCCCAGATCTCTCTTGCCTGCCCCTCAGCATGGAGAACAGGCTAAAGAAGATGGTAGCAGTAGAAGTGTCTTGGTAACCATAAGGTATGGTGCACTTTTGACAACATGACAAGGGTTGCTATTCCCTCACCAGTGACATCCTTCATGCTGGGCAAGAGGAGCAGTGTTCCATCCCTCCCCCTTCCATGAAGAGGCTTCTCACCCTTGCCCCTCATTCTTTTTGTAGAGTTATCCACAGATGGGTCCCTACAAGAGCATTCATCGAGGGATCCTGGGCTTTTGCATGAAAAACAAGGAATGGATTTGTGCAGGTCACAGCGCAGGCACCTGGGGTGGGGTGGGGGTGGGGGTGGGCCAGTGTGCAGGGAGGCTTTCAGATGCCCAACTGACTGAGCCACACAGGCGCCCCATCTGCTGGGTCTTCTTGCTCCTCCCCACATCCTCAACTACCAGGGCCGCCTGTGCACAGGCCTCTATTGAACCCTGAGGAGCCCAGCAGTAGCAGCCCACACAGAGGATCCGCCTAGTCCTCGGTTTTCAGTCACAGTGGAGCCTCCCAATGGCACTGACTGTTGTTCACTTTAACAGGCATTTAGTCAGTGTTTGTGATGCGTCAGGCCCTGTGCTTGCCACTGGGGATGAGAGATGAGTCAGACGTGCTGCCTTCCCCTGAGACCTCACAGTTTAGTGGGAGAAACAGACTCATGAGTGTCATACACAGGATGCGTTATGACCAAAGTCCAAACAGTGTTTGGGCATAGCTGATGGGAGTTTGTCTGAGGGCTCTGGTTCGACTTCCTAGAGGAGATGAGATTTAAATGGAAACTTAACAGGGGTATAGAAATTCCCCAGGGGAAAGGGGGGCATTTCGGACAGGGGGAGCTGCAAGTACAAAGGCACACAGCTGTTGGGGGGACACCTTGGTTCTGGGTAACAAGGAGGCTAGAGTGTGTGCTACACGGCAGGAAGTGGAAAGACCTGAAACCAGAAGGGTAGTGGGGGCCCAAGGAGCAGGCCTTTATGATGTCATGGGAGCCACTGAAGGATTTTAGGGAGGAGAATGCCATGGTCAGATAAGGTTCTTAGAGCATTTAGGTGGCAGTGTGGGGGCTGGGTGGGAAAGGAGAGAGAAGATAAATTAACTGAGAGTATTGAAGGAAGGGACAGATCCTAGAGAGATTTAGGAGGTAGAATTGATAGACCTGATTATGCGAAAGTCTAAGAGATTCTGGCACAGGAAATTAAAAAAGAAAGAAGGCAGACTGAAAATTTAGTGAGGGCCCACAGGTAAGATGACAAGATATCTTGCATCAACTTGACTTCAACTTCTTGACTGCCTAGCCAAGATGGCCTATGTAATGTTTGTGGACAGGAGGTCAAAAGCTTTTTTACAAATGATTTTTAATAGCTGCAGAGGTGCATTCAGCAGATCTGGCTAACTGGGCCAGTATTCTCTTCCTTCTTCTCTCCTGCTCCACGCGTCTTAGTCCCAAAACTAGTTGCTTTGTCAAGGAGGATGCCTTCTCCAAAAAGAAAAAAAGCCACATTTGGTTAAGGATTGGCAAATACCCGTGCTAGGATCTCCATGCTAAGTCCCATCTAGACCTATGCATTATCACCAAGAACCGCATAGCTCAGAATGCTCTGCTGCCTATAGTATACAGTCACAGACCAAGCATGGGGTGAATTTCCAGAAGAATTGATATTTGAGCTGGGTCTTGAAGGAAAGCAAAGGAAAAACAAATGCCCTAAAATGGTATCTTTCCTGGTTTGACATCTAGAGTGCTCTAGGGATGAACTGTCCAATAGAACTTTCTTCAGCGATGGAAATGCTCTTCTGTAACATCCAATATGATAGCATGTGGCTATTGAACCCTTGAAATGTGACTAATGCGACTAAGGAAGTGAATTTTTAGTTTAATTTTTACTACTTTAAATGTAAATCATTACCTGTAGCTAGTGGCTACCACATTGGATAGCACAGCTCTGGAGTGCATTTAGCAGGCCCAGATTCTGTTTCAAATGTTCATTCTTTGCTTCATTCTCCTCGTGACCCTCCTCTGTCCCTATTCTCTTCTGCCTGGTCCTTCCAGTTTGATTACCAGTTGGCTGTCTTCCAGCCTCCAACACTGGTTCTGTTTCCTCGTTATTGATTTCCTCTCTCTCTCATCATAACAGAACCCTGGACTATCTTCCATTTGACCTAGGCCTTAATACCTCCCCAGTTTGTCCCAGTGTGTGGACCTGCCTAAAGAAGGATTCAGAGAATCCTCTCCTGCCACATCAGGCCCTTCAACAGGTCTTATTCACTCCTTTTCCTTGGTTTCTTTTCTAGGTCACTTTAACCAGCCAGTGAGTGACATGGAATATTCTTTGATGTTTTCCCTCCTTGACAACCTGAGTTAGAGGATGGGACAGTTGAAAGAAAAGGAGGGTGGGGAGGGAGGGTTGTAACAGGTTGAATGAATACTTTGATCCGAGGTCTCTGGTAGCAGGTGAAGGGCTCCATCCCGAGACCTTCTCTGTCAGTTGTTTTTAACTTTGTTTTGTGTAAAGATAGCAATATTGATAAATTGTTTACATTTGTGGATGAAAGGGATGGATTCAGGATCGATTCAAAAGAAGGCTCGGGCGCATGGGTGGCTCAGTTGGTTAAAGCCTCTGCCTTTGGCTCAGGTCATGATCCCAGGGTCCTGGGATCGAACCCCAAGTCGGGTTCCTTGCTCAGTGGGGAGCCTGCTTCTCCCTCTCCCTGCTGCTCCCCCTGCTTGTGCTCTCTGTCTCGCAATCTCTCCCTGTCAAATAAATAAATAAAATCTTAAAAGTTTTTTCAAAAAAATGTTCTTGATAGGCCAAAGCATTGGGCCAAATTTAACATGACGAAATGTAATGATGACAAATCTCAGATCCTGTATTTGGATCTAAATGGCTAATTGCCTATGTGCCAATACATGGTTTAGAAAGCTTGGTGGTTTTGCTGGGTGTGCACGAGGAAACAACTAAGTGGTGGATAACAAGAAAGGTAATATACTCTGGGAAAGCACTATAGAATCATATCCAAGAGAGGTCTGTGCATTTCCACACCCATCAGGCCACACCTGGATCATTGTTTCAGGTTCTGAGCATCGCACTTTAAAAAAAAGGTTGGGGGGGAGGACATTGATTAACTAGCCATAGTGGTAAAGGGATTGGTAACCTATCATATAAGAACTGGGCCACCTGAGCCTTGGAAGAACAGACCATGGGGACAGGGTCACTGTCCTTAGTCTCTGCAGGGCAGTCAGAGAACAGAGAGCAGACACGCTCTAAGGGGCTCCGGAGGGCAGAGCAAAAAACAAAGAGTGAAAATTCAAGCCAACTTCAGCTCTGTGTGAGGAGAATGTTCCCAATTGAACTGTGATTTTTTGGCGTTTTAACCTGCAGAGGCAGAATTTGGTAGAGCCCCTGGAGGAACGATGTTAAACATGCCCCAAAGCCAGTCTGCTCAAATATTGATTGTCTCTACAGTGATGGATGGCTCATTCAAATGTGTAGGCCCTATACTTGCTGACCCCGTTTAGCTTGCAGGTTCTATATTAAGTGTCAGACTCTTCTCAGTCTAGCTCAGCATTCTAATTAAATAACCTTGGCTCCTTGCATGTAGAAAACAGGTTTCAGGCACAGAACCTCTAGCACCAAGCAGAATGGCAACATAATTTTAGCTCCTGAGCAAAATGGGTCTCACAATAGCAGCAGTGCAGCGTGCACATTAACATTCGAATAAGCTGTATAATAAGTGTGCTAATTACTCTGAGAAGAATACTTGAAGAATGAAATAAGCTGTGATCATTAGAGGAGGAAGGGGCTAGCAATTTATAGCATGGCTGCTGCTTGATATTCAAAAATACATGACGGCTCTCATCACAGGTAAAAGGTAATGACTGTGATTATAAACTATAATGAGGTGGCAGGAAGTGATCGGAATTTTATTGGAAGGAAGCATGTGGTATAGTTGCTGTTGTTGTTTACCACATTCAGATTTATTACTAATAAAAATGTGTCCCTATTTGGTTGTTTGGTTCCTTTGAGCAGTTTAGATGTGAACCCATTACCATACTGCTCATCTCAACTGTGCAGAAAATGGCTGGCAGAGTTTACAAGGGAGATGAGCTGGGAGGGGGAGGCCTTGGGTGGGACATGGGGCCATGATAACCACCTTGTGCTAGAATAGAAGAAGCTGAAGGGGAGCCTGGGTGGCTCAGTTAAGCTACTGCCATTAGCGCACGTCATGATCCCAGGATCCTGGGATCCAACCCCACATCGGGCTCCTTGCTCAGCAGGGAGCCTGCTTCTCCCTCTGCCTGCCGCTCCCCCCTGCTTGCGCTTTCTCTCTCTGACAAATGAATAAATAAAATCTTTAAAAAAGAATAGAATAGAAGCTGTAATGATGACCCAGTACCCCATGTCTTGGACAACGTAAAAGGGCAGTTCTCAGAGTCTGGTCTGCAGACCTCTCTGGGATCCTGCTACTCTTTCAGGGGGTCCGTAAGACCAAATTATTTGTATAATAATATTAAGATGTTATTTGTCTTTTTCACACTATGGAATAACTATATACTATATGATTCAATTTATATAAAATATCCCAAACAGGCAAATCTCTAGAGACAGAACACAGATAAGCAGTTGCCAGGGACCAGGGGAGGTCAGAAGGGAGAGCCTAATGGGTACAGGGTTTCCTTTGGGGGCGAGGAAAATGTTCTGGAAATAGGTAGTGGTGGTGGTGGTGAATGTCCTAAATGTCACTGAAAATAGTTAAAATGGTGAACTTTATGTTATGTGAATTTTACCACAATTTTTTTAAAAGACAAAAAGAAAAAAGAGAGAGAGAATGAAGTTTGTCCATTGTACCACAAGAGAAATTCTTCCTATCCAGAATTTTAAAGCTTGAGAGCTTTCTCATCATGAAAGTTTTCCTCTTTGCAAGGGCTGCTTCTCCCTCTCTCTCTGCCTGCCCTTGTTTGTGCTCTCTCTCTGTCAAATAAAATCTTAAAAAAAAAAAACAACCCATCAAAGCCATGTGACAGTAAAACCACAGGATAGCATCTGCTATCAAATTTGGCACACGGTTGGTGCTCGATAAATGCCTGTTCTGACAAAAGAAGAAATGGCTAATAATATTGGGTAAATAAAAGAGTCCCATTCTTATGACTTGTTAAATGTTTACATATATCTTTTAGACTTCACAGTGCTAGAGCTGGGAGGGACCTTGGCTATCTCCCCAGGCAAGTTAGAGATAGGACAGGGAAGCTGCCAGGCGGTCCTGTGGAAGAGACATGGCCCTGGCTTAAGGGGAGAGATCAGGAGCAAGGAAAGAGGTCTCCCAGAAGTGAAGAGAGTGAATAAGTTGAGAGAGAGAGAGAGGGAGAGAGAGAGAGAGGGTAGCTTAAGACGATTATTCAACCAGCACTAAGGAAACCCCCTACCCAGGAGGAAGGCAGGAGGAAGGCAGGAGAACTAAGACATGGGAGAGCCATTGAGCAGTGCAAGATGCTCCAGAGCATGCATGCTCCCCAGGGGTTACAAAGTCTCAAATCAAAGAACATGTCAAGGCTTCCCACAAAAACCAGCTGTATCCCGTGTCCCACACCACCCTGATAGATCTTCCCAGAGGCAGTTACTGCCAACTCTTTTAGCTTCTGAGGTTTACCTCCATATTTATAAACACATGTTTCTGTTGCTATTTCTTGATTTTTCCACTTTAGACATTACATATTGAGTTCCTACTATTAGAAGATGAGGATTTAGTTCTCCGCTACCTCCCCGAAAAACTGGGTGTGCACGAGTAAACTGGAAACTGAGTGATCCATTTGAAAGGGAGACAGCTGCTACTTAGCAGGTTACCGCCAGGAATGCAGCTCCAGGTTGGCAGGATGTGTCAAAGTATGTTTATTTGTAAGTCACCAAAACACAGCTGAAAAATAGACTTAACCATGAAGCTCACACTAATAGTCCAGGGTAATTCAAGCTTCAGGGTTGGTTTGATTTAGCAGAACACCTGTGTCATCAATGCTGATTTCCATGTGAGATGGCCGCCAACAGTCCCCGGGGTCCTCACCCATATCCAGACAGTGAAGGGTCATTTCTGGAAGCCTCCTTCTCAGTGGCCTCAGCAACCCTCTGTTAGTCTAGATTGGGTCGTGCGCCTGTAGTGGATACTGTGAAGCTCTGCTCAGTTCCCCTCTTCAGGGTGGATATAGCCAACTCTCAGATCCTGGGAATATTCTTGCAGTCAGTCTCAGGTTTCAGGAAACCACTTCCCCCAAGGTTTTACACCCCACCCTCCCCCAGGGTGCAGCCTGAAGCTAGCAACTGGCTGAGGAGCCTGGGCCCTGCACTTCAATTTGGACGAGTCTGAAGGGCCATCCCCATTCTCAAGTCCCTGGTGGGATCTGCTGAGGCCTTGGTTGCAACTACATTGCAGTTAGCTGATCCACTCTGTCCATGTCCTCCCTGTTGTCTTCAAGTCCCCACAGGTGTATGTCCTAAGAACACTGTTCAATAAACCTTGTGCATGCTACTCTCCATCGAGGATTCCATTTCCAGGGAACCCAATCTAAGACAGTGCTTGCTTCTGAATCAACAAAGGTGACAAGAGGTTCGACTATGCTGATGAATTGGGACTAATTTGCATGCCCTATTACGGGACCAGGGGTCGGATCAGCCTCTCCCAAAGCACATGGGGCTGAGGCAGGAAAGATGGGGACTGGAACAAAACTTTGAATTGTTAATAAGAAAAGGAAGAGGGGCACCTGGGTGGCTCAGTTGGTCAAGCGACTGCCTTCGGCTTGGGTCATAGTCCTGGGATCAAGTCCCACATCAGGCTCCCGACTCAGCGGGGAGCCTGCTTCTCCCTCTGACCCTCTCCCCTCTCATGCTGTTTCTCTCTCTCTCTTTCTCAAATAAATAAATAAAATCTTAAAATAAAATAAAAAAAATAAAAAAGGGAAGAATCATATTGGGGAGGAAACAATACAGATTTTTTTTTGATCTTTCAAGAGAGCCAGAAGCAGTTTATGTAAAAAAAAAAAAAAAAAAAAAAAATCCCAGGGTTCCTGGGTGGCTCAGTCATTGGGCGTCTGCCTTCGGCTCAGGTCGTGATCCCAGAGTCCTGGGATTGAGCCCGGCATTGGGCTCCCTGCTCTGCGGGAAGGCTGCTTCTCCCTCTCCCACTCCCCCTGCTTGTGTTCCCTCTCTCGCTGTCTCTCTGTCAAATAAATAAAATCTTAAAAAAAAAAAAATCTCATGATGTTTTCACATTAGAAACTAATTGAGATATTTTAATTTTTTTCTAAGTTTATTTTTTTAAAGATTTTATTTATTTATTTGAGAGAGAGAGCAGGAGTGAGGAGAGAGAAACAGGGCTTCCGGCTGAGCAGGGAGGCCGTACGCTAGGCTCGATCCTAGGACCCTGAGATCATGACCTGGGCTAAAGGTAGACGCTTAACCATCTGAGCCACCCAGGCACCCCTAATTGAGATATTTTTAAATGCCATGAAGAGCCATCAAGACTTGGTCCAATACTGGCCCACATTTCAGCAGTTTGCCACCTTAGCTAGAAAGAACACAGGTGTAGTTTGTAGCTCGAGAGAGCAAAGCTCGGTCTGATAGCTATGTGAAAAGAAGATTTTAGCTCAACCTAGCAAACAGTTTCCTAATGAATTGAGCAATGTAAAAATGGAATGAAGCATCTCAGGAGGCAGTGAGTTCCTTAGCACCAAGCTTCATGTTTGAGTCTTCTTAGAATTTGAACTATATGATCTTTGAGATCTTGTTCATTGATATCCATATAAAGTGCCCTGTCTTCACAAAATATCACTGATACACCCTTATTCTGATTTTAACAGCAAACAGCATTGGGATTACACCAGTAGTACTACTGAAACATGACTCAGTTTCCTTTTCCTGGGATACACTCCACTTGACTCATCACTTCTGGTTATCTACTTAAGTATCAAAGGGGAAAAGGTATCTTGTCTTAGATATAAAGATGCCCCTAGCAAATCCTTTGTAGATATCACATCATGATAACCTCTGTTGCTTAGAAATTAACATTATATTCTAGCATGTCAGAGCCAGAAGCATCTCAAAGATCATGCCGTCCTGCCCCTTCATTCAACAGAAGACACGGAGAGGGGAAAGAACCTACCTTACATAGTAAAGACAGGACCAGGATCCAGATCTCTTTACCCTCAGAGCAGAGTTCTTCCCACTGCAACCCAAGCAGCCTATTTTTTGTCGTTAGGCTGAAAGCGTTCCCTATCATCCAGCTATCCCAGAGTGACAGGACTTGTGGGCTAATGGACTTCAAGGTTCTAGGAGGTAGCCAGTCTCTGGCACCCATTCCTTTTAGCAGCCTAGAGTACCAAACCATTTATAGAGATAGTTTCTTTGATTAGGGGTGACTTGTTTTAAAAGTATTATGTTCACATGGTTCCAAATTCAGTGTTCTTTTCACAATCTCACTATGCCTTGAAAAATACCACGGTTCGTGGTAAGAACTTAGCCCCAAGGAGCAGGATGAAAGGTATGTTTGGCCTGGAGGGTAGCCTGAGCCACTGAACCAGGGCTCCTTAAATTCCCTAACAAGGCAGAGCCCGCAGAGGGACCGACTGGCCCAAGCTGTAAAGAGAAGAGGGACTCAATGGGCCGATGACCACCTTGAAATAGGACTTGTCTCATCCTGCTCCTCCATGCCACACATCTCACCTGACACAAAGCCTGGCTGAATCTTCCTGTGAAATATGTCTCCTGCCGGTCCCTCCCTCTGTCCCCTCACAGCAAAAAAAACAAAAAACAAAAAACTGGATCCGGATTTGAGTTACTTCACACAGAGTTTATTGTCACAGGCTTTTAAATGACCTCCTCTGGGCATAGAAATAGCCGTAACTTAAATGAACGTGTATGACACCTGGTTTTCATTTATAGCTTGTGCGTAAATTATGCTGGCCTTTTTAAAAGCCTAGCTATTTACCCTTCAACTCTGCGTAGTGGAAAAATAAGTGCCACGCAAAGACTTGCTCCAGCTCAGGAACAAGGCCAGTCACCAGAAAGAAGAAGCTTGCTCAGAAAATGGATAAACAAGTTGCATTATATTTATTTATACACTAGTATACAACTCATTAATAAAAAGAAGTGAGCAGCCAGCAACCCAGATAAATCTCAAAACTACCACGTTGAGTGAAAGAAGTCAGACACAAGAGAGTACCTGTGGTATGATTTCATCCATATGAAGTTCAAGAACAGACAAAATCCTCTCTTGGGAATATAATTTGGGATAAGGGTTTTCTCTTCTAGGGTACTGGAAGGGGTACAGGGGAACATGACAGCTGTACTTCTTAACTTGATTGGGCTATCAGTTATACACATGTATACGATTGTCAAAACTCACCAACTGTATGCTTAACATCTGCACATTTTACTGTATGTAATTATTTCTCAACTTAAGCGAGCGAGCGAGACAAACCCACCTGCTCAGGCTGTTGTGGAAAGAAGAACCCGGACGTCCGGTGAAACAGTGGCTTCCTAGGAGGCCCCAGCCCTCTCTCAGCTTCTCACTAAAGAACATCTGAAGAACAGGGGAAATTAGGAATCTCCCAACACCATGCAAAATCTGACAGGAATGCAATGCGAGAGTCTTGGCATCATCTCTTCTCTTTTAAAGTGCATGTTGCAGCTGGATTAAGAAAATCTGATGCAATCTGAGCTTGTATCCTACCACTTCCATTGCCTGAGCAGATGCCTGAGAAAAGGTATGAAGCCCCTTCACCCCTCCCACACCACCTGTCCTCTCTCTGTCACTCGGGGGACATCCAGTCCTTTGGGAACAGATCTGAGGCAGCCCAAACACCTTTGCTCAGCATCCACAGCTACTGCCAGGAACCTCCTCTGCCAGCTCACTTGCTGTTTAATTTAACTTTCATTTGTTTCAGAGTTAATACAATACATGGACAGAGGTTTTTTTTTTTAATTTTATTTTACTATGTGATGTTAATCACCATACATTACATCATTAGTTTTGGATGTAGTGTTCCATGATGCATTGTTTGCATATAACACCCAGTGCTCCATGCAGTACGTGCCCTCCTTAATACCCATCACCGGGCTAACCCATCCCTCCAACCCCCGGAAACCTCAGTTTGTTTCTCAGCGTCCATAGTCTCTCATGGTTCGATGAACAGAGTTTTTAATGCCAGATAGGACTACAGAGCTCTTACCCAGACAGGGGCTTATGCCACCCTTCCCACCTCACCCCCTCTTCTCCCCAGACAGTGATTCGGGTTCTTTTAGCTCTTGCCTCTGAGGTGTTTGCCTCCTTTTACATAACTAATATGGTTATAGTACTCTTTAGCTTTTTTAAAAATTTGAGACATTAACTGTTACCATTAACTATTTTTTTATTAAACTTCTTTTAAGATTTTTATTTATTTGAGAAAGGGAGAGAAAGCACGAGCAGGGGGAGGGACAGAGGGAGGGGCAGAGGGAGAAGTAGGCTCCCCACGGAGCAGGGAGCCTGACTGGGGGCGGGGGGCGGGCAGGGGCTGGCTCTCAGGGACCCTGGGATCATGACCTGAGCCGAAGGCAGATGAGCCACCCAGGTGCCCCTACCACTAACTAGTGACTTCCTACCCTGAAAAAGAGGAATTTCCTTCTCTTTCACCCTCACTCCCGCCCAGCTTTGACTTACCCCTCCTTTCAGTCCTGGTTATTTATGTTAGTGTGACTTCATGTTTGCAGATGAGCTCTGTAGCTGTATTTCTCATACAACTTTTTATTTTTCCTCGAGTTAAGAATTACCTCTTTCCATCGTTTTCATTTCTCAATCAGAGCTGTAAAATGACTCTCAGTGTGGTTACATGGGAGGTAATCCGCATTTTTATTTTCCAGCATCCGTTCTGGAGCCCTCTAACCTCTTGCTCCATTCATACTAGGTTGCTCTCCAGGCCTGCTGTACAGCTACTCTTGTGGGACGGTATTCCCCAGTAGCTTCCTGGGAAAGGGTGCATGGAGGGTTACTAGTCTGAGATCTTGAATGTTTGAAAACATTTGTAGTCTCTCATCCTGAGTGATCGTTTGGCTATGTGTTAAGTTCTCAGAGGAGGATCCTTTTCCTCAGAAGGCATCTGTTGTTCACTGTCTTCTAGTTTCCCATGTTCTCTTGAGAAGTCTCATGCCATTTGACTTTTGATCCTTTCATTATGACTTTTTTTTGCCTCTTAGGACACCTTTAGGATTTCTGGTTTTCTGAAATCTCATTACAATGTGACGTGGTGGGTCATTTCAATCAGGAAATTCAAAGGATCTGTGTTGTACTATTGCTTGATAAGTTCATCCTTTATAGCTGTAGGTACTGAAAAGACTGACATTTGAGGGTCTCTCAGTGGAAGCGGCAGCTCGTTTCCTGATCACCATGGCATGATGCCCATTAGCCTTTAAGACCTACCGGTGCACACAGTTTCCACTCACCTTTTTAGTGCCTTTCTTGTAAGTATGAATGAATATTCAAGAATGATCAGATACTGGGGAAAGACTCTAACACAAGAGCCAAAAAGCTGAGTTAGTAAAAAGGAATTTGGAGAAAATGAAAACAATTCAGATAGGAGAATAAAACTTTATCTCTTCAAAGATAGAAAAGATGTTATATCAGGACGCCTGGGTGGCTGAGTGGGTGGAGCATACGACTGTTGATCTCAGGGTTGTGAGCTCCAGTGCTATGTTGGGTGTAGAGATTATTTAAAAATAAAAATCTTGGGGCGCCTGGGTGGCTCAGTCATTAAGTGCCTGCCTTCGGCTCAGGTCGTGATCCCAGGGTCCTAGAATCGAGCCCCGCATCGGGCTCCCTGCTCTGTGGGAAGCCTGCTTCTCCCTCTCCCACTCCCCCTGCTTGTGTTCCCTCTCTTGCCGTGTCTCTCTCTGTCAAATAAATAAAATGTTTAAAAAAAAAATCTTGAGGGTGCTTGGGTGTCTCAGTTGAGCGTCGGACTCCTGATTTTGGCTCAGGTCATAATCTCAGCGTTATGGGATCTAGCCCCAGGATGGCTCTGCACTCAGCAGGGAGTCTGAGATTTTTCTCCCTCTCCCTCAGCCGCCCCCCCAGCACCCCCCACTCTCTCTCTCAAATAAAATAAATAAATCTTTAAGTTAAAAAATAAATCTTAAAAAAAGGAAAAGATGTTACATCAGTGAAATAAAAACAGGATGCTATGAAAAATGAACAATTATAAAGAACAAGAGAAAGCCCTTGGAAATTAGAAATGTAGCTAAGAAAAAATAAATCTGCTTATTTTAGATATTTTCTCTTAAATCAGTACTTTCCCCTGAAAAGAATTCTCCAATCTCCTGCCTTTGGAGATGAGTTAGTAGCCTTCTGGAAGGGGAATTGGAAGGGTATCTCTCCATTTGGGATGTAGACTTCCACTAATTCCCTCCATTTTATTCTTCTTTCTTGAATTCTGATTAATTTAATATTGGACCACCTGGGCTATCCTTTAATTTTATTTTTCCTTCAGTATTTCTTGATCTTTTTGTTCTGCTTTCTGGGAAAATTTCCTCAACTTTATTTTTTTTTTTAAGATTTTATTTATTTGTGGGGAGTCTGGGTGGCTCAGATGGTTAAGCATCTGCCTTCGGCTCAGGTCATGATCCCACGGGTCCTGGGATTGAGCCCCACATTAGGCTCCTGGTTCAGCGGGGAGGCTGCTTCTCCCTCTCCCTCTGCCTCTCCCCCTGCCCATGCTCTCTCTCTCTCTGTATCTCTGTGTCTCAAATGAATAAATACAATCTTAAAAAAAAAGATTTTATTTGTTTGAGAGAGAGAGAGAAAGCAAGAGCACAAGTCGGGGGAGAGGCAGACTCCCTACTAAACAGGGAGCCCAACGTGGGGTCCGATCCCAGGACCTGGGGATCTTGACCTGAGGTGAAGGCAGACGCTTAACTGGCTGAGCCACCCAGGTGCCCCTTCCCAACCTTACTTTTAAATCCTTTGAAGGATTTGGGAGGGGATGGCAAGAAGCATATGAATTAAAGCCATCACTATTATCAAATTACAGAGCATTTCTGTTACTTCAAAAGAAGCCTCATACTCATTAGCGCTCAGTCCCCATTACTCCCAGCCCTTGGCAACCACTAACCTACTTTCTGCCTCTATGGAGTTGCCTATTTTATACATTTCACATAAATGGAATCATACGTCGCCTTCATGTTTGGCTTTTTTCATTTAGCATAATATTTTTAAGGTTCGTCCATGTTGTAGCATCTATCAGTACCACATTCCTTCTTATGGCTGAAAAAAAATTCCATTGTATGGATATGCCACATTTTGTTTACCCAGTCATTGGTTTATGGACATTTGCATTGTTTACAATTTATACCTATTATGCATAATGCTACCATAAACATTCATGTGCACATTTTGTGTGGACATATATGTTCATTATCCTGGGTATATAGCTAGGAATGAAATTGCTGGCTTTGTTTAACTTTTTGAGGAACTGCCAAGCTGTTTTCCAGAGCAGCCGTACCATTTTACATTCCCACCAGCAACGCACAAAGTTTCCAATTCTTCTACATCCTCACCAACACTTGTTGTCCATCATTTTTATCATAGCCATCCTAGTGGGTGTGAAGTGGTATCTCACTGAGGTTTTGGTTTGCATTTCCCAATGCCTAATGATATTGAGCTCCTTTCATGTGCTTATTGGTCATTTGTATACCTTCTTTGGAGAAATGTCGTTCAAATTTTTTGTTCATTTGTAATTGGGTTGTCTTTTTGTTGTTGAATTCTAATAGTTCTGTATATGTTCTGAATACAAGTCCCTTATTAGATATATGATTTCCAGATATTTTCTTCCATCCCACACGTTGTCTTTTTACCTTCTTCATGGTGTCACTTGAAACCCAAAGTTTTAAAATTTTGATTAGCCAAATTTATCTTTCATTTTCCTTTGGTGTGTTGTGCTTTTGGTGTCACATCTAAGAAAGCTTTACCTAATCCAAGGTCATGAAGATGAACTCTTTTCTTTTCTTTGGCATCTTACGGTTTTGGCTCTAATACTGAAGTCTATGATCCATTGTGAGTTAATTTTTGTATATCCTGTGAGGTACAGGTTCAACTTCATTCTTTTGCGTGTGGATGTATAATATTCCCAGCACCATTTGTTTAAAAGACTACTCTTTTCACATTGAATTGTCTTGGCACCCTTAGGTTTTCAACCTTGTCATTACTTGGAAACTGACTGGCTGAAGATTTTTTGAAAGATAATACCTAATTTAGGAAAGGGGAAGGGGAAAATCTTACATGGTGCTAATGGGAATATGAAAGAAGTACAGCCTCTGAAGGGCAATTTGCCATGCACATCCAAATTTGAAACATATATACTTTGATTCAGGAATCGTACTTCTAGGAATTTATTTTCAGGAGCTAATTGCACAAAGCTGTTAAATATAGTGGTGAACAACTGGAAGTAACCTAAATGTCGATGAGTAGGAGACCAGGTGAATAAATTATGCTACATCCATACAGTGAAATATGATGCAGACTTTAAAAATGATGGAGACCTACAGAGAAATAAACAAATAAATAAAACAATGGAGACCTATATTTATTGACTTGGAGCAATCTATTGCTAAGAGAAAAAGGAAAGCATGTCACAAAGCACCATTTATAGTCGGATTGCACTTATATAATATTATATATTTTACACATGCATCTACATTCATAGAGATAACTCAGAAAATAGTCACAAAAATGTTAACAGTGGTGGCCACTAGGTGATGGGATTTTGGCTGGCTTTTATTTTTTTCTTTATACTTTTTTGCATTGCATGAATTTGCTACATGAATATGTATTGTCTTTATATTCAGAAAAAGAAAAGCTATTTTCATTTTGTAGAAGAATGTCCTCAAGGAATATATATTGTAGATGACTATTCAATGACATGGAAATATGTTCATAATATATTGTTAACGAAAAAAAGCAGGTTACAGTATCATTCCACTTATGAAAAAAATTTTAATGTAATATATACAGTATTTCCTAGGTACTATGATACTTTTTTTCACTACTTGCTATTTCTGAAATAAGGATGTCTTTTATAATCTATATGAATATTTAATGTAGTGGGCTCTCCCCTCCCTGCCCCCCTGAAAAGCTGTTATTAATGAGACGATGCTTCTGGCAACCTGAGACTTGAGAAAGTGTCATATGTGGGTAGAGAAAAGACTGGAGGAATAGACACCAAAACATGAGCTGTGCTTAGCCCTGAATTGAGATTTTTATTTTCTTCTTTCATTAAGTATATTTTCCAAGTTTTCTATAGTACATGCATAGATAAACATTAAAAAAAAATCACCCAGGAACCTGCTTTCAAGGAAGAAGTAGAGTGTGAGGGTACCTGGGATTTCTGGCCTTTACCAAAATAAGAACCTAACAAATTGGGGAGCACATAAATTCCCTGAGTAGTGTCCGAGTCTAGAGTGAGGGAGGAGTAGCTTGCATGCCCACTGAGGGGCCCTGGGCCAGGCAGGGGCTGGCAAAGCAAGCTTGAGAACAGATGGAAAGTTCAGTCAACAGGAGCAGGACTCGGAGATTCAGTCTTAGTACTGTGTGGACAAGACAAGGAAATCCTTGTGAGGTAGGAGAGGGTCCAGATGGTGGGGACGATGGCTAATTATGGAGGAGAGGGATGCTCAACATTGTGGGGCCACTCAGATATATTCCAGACTAGCTCAGGAACACATTCCCAATTCCTCAAGGGAAACCATGGACTGAGTGAAACTGAAAATGAGCCTGCCCCTTTTGAGCGTGAAAACATATATTGATTTTGGGTGAGCCCTTCTCTCAGGCAGAGGGGCACGGTCCCTACAGGAGATGAAGGACATGGAGTGGAGGTGAAGGACTGATGGCCACAGTCTGCTGTGGCCTCGAGGAAGCCTGCGAACTCTGGGCCTCTGCTTAGGGTAAGGGATGGACTCGGGCTTTTGGTGACTATGCCCGGGGCACAGAGGAGAATGCCAGGCACTGTGCCAGGCAGGAGCTTCACTCACATGACCATGTCTAATCTTTGCAACAGTCCCCAGACAAGCAGCCTCGGGCTCAGAGAGGTTATGTGGTTTGTCCAAAAGCACACAGCCAATAAGTAATGGAACAGAATTCCTAACTCAATAGAGTCCCTCTCTGAAAAGGGAAAAACATTGAGCAGAATTTATACTCATGATAAATATGAATATTGTTTTTTTACAAAAAAAATACACAGGTGGACAAAAGCTGCAAGAATATATGCCTTAATGGTGGCTAAGTCTCATTGGTAGGAATTTAATTTTTAAATTTTATTTTATTTTCTCGGTTTTGGTGTTTTGCTTTTTTTTTTTTTTTTTTACTTTCCACCTCCTCCATGATGAGCACGTAAATCTTCTTAAAGCAGAGAAAACAAAAAAATTTTTCAGAAGCAATTGTGAGGACTAGTGGATCAAAGTAATTGGAGTGAATTACAGTGAGACCTTAATGACAGAGAAATCCAGGTTCTTACTGGTTATGTGAGTTCCACTTGGCTTCACTGAACCTGTTTCCTAAACAATAAAAGGGGATTATAATCTTGTCCCAGAGAGCTGTTGCCAGGATTAACTGAGATGCAGTGTACATGAAAGTCCCAAGCAAAGTACTTGGCATAAGGATGATGTTTAATAAACATTAAACTTGACTAGTCATAGCTCTTCATGCTGCACCAGGAAGGCTTAGCACCTACAGCTGTTTCAGAGAGCAGACAGGAATCTGGTTTCCTTGTCAGGGGCCCCTTACTAGACCTGCAGCTGTCTACACACCTGACACTCTCTCCTCCCGTTTTTACCATCTGGAGACTAATAGGATCTCATTCCTTACCCCATTTTCACCTATTTGCTTCTCTTTCTCCCTTTGTCTCAACAATCGCAGCTGCTTAGACAGTATCTTTGAATACATGTGACATTATTTTCAACATAACACACGTTTGCAGAGCACCTGTGTCCTAAAGATGGCCCCAGGCTTCTACTCTCCATTCATATCCTCAGAAATATTTGTATGAGCTCACAGTCTAGTTGAGAATTTAGATCCTTCAACTCCCATTTGTTGTCAAACTGCTGTAACAGGTACCCACATATGTTGTAGAAACCCAAAAGGCAGATTTCCCAGTGTATGCACATAAGCATGGGAGAGGAGGGGAAGAATGGAAGTATTTAGTATTTAAAGAACAATGATCTCCTCACCCTATATTATGCATCAGCTTCATATACTGTCTTTACTAAAGAGAAAATGTGCCCATTCTGCTAAACTGGTTGCAGAGTCAGTTAAACCAATGCCTGAGTGGGGCTGTTTCCTCTCACCTTCAGATTTATTAAATTCTGTTCACAGCCACAGAGTTTGTGGAAGGCTCGGGTCATCTGATGATGCTGCTGAGGCAGTGGGGTGGAGAGCAGGTCCAAGGAGTTACAAATTAGCTCAGAGTGTTCTTGGACATTTTGGAGCTTTTTGGAATACACACACATTCTGGTTCACAGGCAGCTTTAAGACTCAAAGGAGTGCCCAAATCGGGCATTATTATATATATATATATATATATATATATATATATATATATATATATGCAGACATTAACATTAATGGGAGTAAAAAGAGATTCGCCCATAGTTCAGACTCCCTAAGAAACAAAGTGTTTTTTACTTTTCCTTAATCTCTTCCAGCCCTTGTTCAAATCCAGAAATCTCTGGACATAATTGTGGATTAGATACAATGATATATTCTACTTCTTTTTCACACCCAGATGCACTTAAGTACAGCAACATTCAAAACCAGGGCACTATGACAACAGCCCCTTCAGGCCTGTGGACTGACAGTCCAGTGGAAGATGTTGGCAGGGCACTGAGACACACCCTGTTCTGCCTGTGTTATTTATGCCTCTGGCAGTGAAGCCCCTGACAAAGAAGCATGTCACTGGAACACATGCTCTTTGTTCACAGAGGTGCATACCAGCACCGGCTGTGTCAGAAGGGACAGTACCGGGCTTGTAGTCTCTCCTCCTTTGGCTCTTTTGCTTTCTTTTTATTTGCTTGCACATTGTGGCTATGTTTATTAATTACTTTGTAGCTTAATCTTATAAAACAGACATTTATCCTGTGAGCTATGTATCATGGGGAAAGAGTCCTTCATACCCTCGGGTTGGTTATAGAAAGAGGACAGAATCTCATGATTTGCCCCTTTTCTTCCTAAGGATCAATACCACCTCCCCCACCAGCCACCAGGCTACCACTCTGTCTAGCACAGAGCTACCATGTTCCAGGCTCCTTCAGCATCTCTCCTTTACCTGCAAGATGGCACCTGCGTGCTCTGTTTGGTATTAAAGGCCCTCTACAATTGCTCTCAATCTACTGTACCAAAGCAGGCCTCAAGCTATGACTGCATTCTAGTTAGACTGATGGTGTAGCAGACAAGATGGCAGGCTTTAGAGTCAGACCCATCTGGGTTTAAGTTTTAGCTCCACCTCTTGTTGGCCATGCAGCTTAAGGACCCTGTGCTTCAGATCCTCATCTGTAAAATGAATAAAGTACAATCTACTTCACAGGGTTGTCTGAAGATTAAATGAGAAAATATATTCAAACCCTAAAAGCGGATGGCTCGGTAATTGCCCCTTAGCTCATGTAACTGATTTGCTAGTTTTTCATAAAAGCGTTTATCTCATGGCCTTGTGGATCTCATAACCTTATATTTACAGACCTCCTGTGACATCGTGAAGACCACTTTATTCACCATTTTCCCATCACAGTGATGTAGGCTAAGACTAACATTTTATTTTTTTTAAAGATTTTATTTACTTGAGAGAGAGAATGAGAGCCAGAGAGCACGAGAGGCAAGAGGGTCAGAGGGAGAAGCAGACTCACTGCTGAGCAGGGAGCCCGATGTGGGACTTGATCCCAGGACTCCAGGACCATGACCTGAGCCGAAGGCAGCTGCCTAACCAACTGAGCCACCCAGGCGCCCAAGACTAACATTTTAAATACAAGACTCGAAAAACAACGTCAAGTTTTTGCCTTTTCCCAAAATGCTTCTAAAACTTTCTTTTGCTTTGAAATTTTAACTGGATATTTAAAAAATTGCTATAGACGGTTTTGTTTGCCACTAAATGAACTCAGGTAAAATGGGGAGTCTTTCTTCGCCTCAAGAAAACCTTAGGTTATTGCATACAATTGTGCAGTTTTTCTCTATTCATAAGTTGTTCTCAATCTTTGGAGCCTCTATGAAGATGGCATCTGATTTGACACATGACATACTTATTTTAAGCTTAATACACCCTTACGTGACTCCCCGGAGGTCGGCAAACTTAGGGCTCTAACCCTGGCTCTCAGAGTGGTTGTTCTCCGAGCCAGACCATTACAACGGCTACCTGCCAAGCTTCGCCGAAACAGAGCCCACAGATAATTTACACACCTCACAGGGGTGCCCTGAGGAATAAATGAGATAAAAGTCTGCGGGAAAACTGTAAAACTCCGAGATCCCATTAGAAATGCTAATTGCTGCCTTGCTAGCCTATATTTAAATGTTAGAAAAAAACCCACGGAGATTCTCTTAAGCTCGGGGACACTCGGCCCCTCTGTGGCTCCAGTGGGCGGCCGGGGTTGTCCGGTGCCCGCAGGCCGCGAAGGCCGACTCCGCCCGGTGCCACGCGGTACGACGCGGGCCGGCAGCGATTCCGCCCCCGACGGGGGGTCCTCGCAGCACTGCCCTCCCCGGCCCGGCCATGGAGCGCGGAGTTCGGGTTGTTGGCCTCGAACTGCGTGAGGGAGCGGAAGGCGACCCCCAGTCCCGCGCTCCCCTCACGTCTCCCGACTTAGCGGGCGTCGGGCTGGCTTGGTCGAGCCTCCGAGAACGGACTTGGCCTTACGGCTCCCCGCAGCCCTCCGAGCAAACGTCCAAGCGCGGGCCGGTGACCCGCCTCCAAGCGCGGCGAGGTGGGGCCCGGGGGTCTCGGCTCGGCAGCGGGCGGGGAAGCCCCCCGAGCAAGGTCTTACATCAGCCACCCCACGTGCAGTCAGAGGGAGGGAGGAAGTCGCTCCAGTCCCCCGGGCTGCGCCTTTACCCCCGCCCCCCCTCCGGCCTCCGCCCCTCCCGCCGCGCGTCTCCCCGCCCCGTCCTTGGTGCAGCCGCGGCCGCCGAGCCGAGCAGCGCCGCGCGGGGCCGAGTCGAGCCGAGCAGCCGCCCGCGCCGCGTCGCCGGTTTAAGCGCAGTGCGGGGCCGCGGCCGGGGGCGGCGGTAGTGAGACCAGCGCTGCGCTCCAGCCCCCTTTTCCCTCCATGGTTTCTCTCCGCTCCCGTGAGTAACTTGGCTCCGGGGGGCTCCGCTCGCCAGCCCGCACGCCGCCAGCCGCCTGGGACCGCGCCGCCGGCCTCTACCGCCAGCAGACCCCTTCCGACGGCCCTCGCTGCGCAGGCCGGGACGCCTCTCCCCCCTCCGCCCCCGCCGCGGAAAGTTAAGTTTGAAGAGGGGGGAAGAGGGAAACATGGACATGAAGAGGAGGATCCACCTGGAGCTGAGGAACCGGACCCCGGCAGCTGTAAGTAGAACCCCCGTCGGGCGCCCTCTACCCCCAGTACCCCCACCCCCCCGATGACTTGCATGTAATGGTGGCCACCTGCGGGGCCCGGGCCGCGGGTTCGCCGGCCCCGGCTCGGAGAAGGGCGCAGCTCGCGGGCTCGGACGGGGAAGGCGGGCGGGCGGGCGGGCGGGCGGGCGGGCGTGGGGGGGGGGAGCGAGCGCGCGGGGATTAACTCTTTGGCGTCCGAGGGCCCCCGCGGCCGTCTGGGGAAGGCGGTGGGGTGGGGGAAAGCAAACTTTGAGCTCCTCGCCGGCCGGGGTCCTCTTTCGGAGGAGCGCGTGTGCATGTGGCCGGCGGCGAGGGAGGGAGGAGGGGGTTGTGTAACGCTGGGAGCCATGTTTGCAGCCTCTTGAGATGCGCGGCCGGGCGGAGGCCGGGGCCTGCCGAGGAGCCGCGCGGCCAGCCGGGGCCCGGCCCGCCGGGGCTCCGCGCGCCCCGGGCCGGTCGCGGAAGGGGCTCGGGCGGGGCGGGGACTCCTCCAGTCGGGCCTCGCGGTTGGCGCCGGCGGGGCCGAGGGCAGGGGCCGTGGGGTGAGGAGGCGGCTGTCGGCCTCCGAGGGGGGCGAGGAGCCCCCTTCGCGCGCCGGGGGGCTTGGGCGGGCGCGGCCTGGCGCGCGGAGCGGGGGAGGGGCGAGCCGGGCCGCGGAGGTGGCGCAACCGCCGCCCCTCCCGAAGCCAAGTTTGAAAAAAGGACGCGGTTCCCGCCAATTTTTCAAGCCTAAAAATAAAACTTTTTCCCCCATTTCTCTCGTTCCCCTTTCGTCCTCCGGGCCTTTCCCACTCCCGGGCTCTCAAGGCGCGCCCCGGTCGGCCCAGGCCAGCCGTTGTGGCGGTGGCGGCTTCGCCTTTCCTCCGCGCCGTGGCGGCGGAGCCCGGGGCCCCTGCCCGGAGTCTGGCCCCTCGGTGTGGGCGGGCTGCGGCTCCTCGCGCCAGCCGGGGCGCGCCACGGTCCGACACAGCGCCATGTTGGCGGGCGCTCGTCTCCCTCCGCCGCGTATGCCGGCCTGTGGGTTCGGGCCACCGCTGCCGGGCCGAGCCCGTGGCTTGTTTTGCGCCCGCCTCGCCGGGGCTCGGCTGGCATTGGCGGGAGCCGCGCGCTGCGGCCGCCGCCGACTCCTCCGGCTCGATTCCTCTTCGGGAGCGCCGCCGTCCCCCTCCCCCCTTCTTAAAAGGGCAACGCCAGGCGGCCGCCTCCGCCCGGGCCAGGCGCCGGGGGTACGGGCGGGCCTCGGCTGGGCTCCCGGGCCGCGCGGTCTCGGCGGCCTCTGCCCCCGCACGTGCTCCAGGGAGGCCGTCACTCGCCGCGGCGGCTGCGTGAGCGGCGGGCGGGCCTTTGAGAATCGCCTCTTTCTTCTCCATCCCTACCCTCTGTGCTGCCGGGCGCGGGGCCATGTTCCCCGGCGCCCGCGCAGGGTGGCCGCGCCTCCGCCAGACCCGGGCCTCGGGTGAGTGGCGTTCCCTCACCGTGGGGAAGCCCAGGGGAAGCCCTCTCACCCTGCCCCAGTCGAGCGATGGGCGCGCTTCGTGCAGTCAGGTAGCTGTGGGTAACAAGTTGCCAACTTGTGGAAATTCATCCACCTGCGTTCTCCTGGTGTCCCCACAAATGGGGTACGGGGAGAAGCGCCCCGCGCATCCCTGGAGGACCGGAGGGGTGGGTGTCTCCACTTGGTCCCCTGGGTTTTCAGGTTGAGGTTCGACCACAGCAGTCCCATCCGTCCACAGTCAGACATTTTGTGTCGGCCACGTGCTAGTGTATTGAATGGTTAAGCCTTTTCGCACCCTAAAACTTGAAGAGTTGTGTTCTCATTTTGAGGAGTTGTTAACTTCAGACCTTTGCATTATTGCTGCGTAGCTGCAAGTCAATAGAATGTGGAGTAAATTTAGCCAAAATTTCCAAAAGTATGCACGTGGATCTTCAAGGCGCTTTAAAATCTAAAATTTCAATTCTTTGTGCGAAAACTAAAGTACTTTAAAGTAGTCGGTAAGAGCAATGTTGCTCCCTCTGGGAAGCACAACTGGGCTGATGTTCTCACTGTATGGAATTTTTTCACATATGCAGTAACCAGGATATTTTCAGAAATACTTAAATAAAATAGGACCAGGTGTTAACTTTTCAAGTAAAATCAACTTAGGTCTTACGCTCTTGCCAAAGACAGGTCAGTCATGTGATTGTTTCATGAACGTTAAATTAAAAGTCAGTTTTCAGTTGCACTATCAGGCGACTAGTGGCTACTGTTACTGGACAGCACTAGCCTACAGCAATCCACTGGTTTATTAAATAAATATTTGAGTACCAGCAGTTATGGCAGGGTCTGGAAAAGCAGGGTGAACTAGACAGCAATCCCTTCCATCCTGGAGCCTAAGAACCCGGTGGTATCTATTGTACTGGTGCAATTTAGAGGTTTTGGTTGCGTCCTGGAAGCCTGCTAAGGTTGGGGGATAGGTGAAGAAAGGCTCCCCTGGGAGCCCTGAGGAGGAGACTGAGACAGCAAGAGTTAGGTTTTTTGGGTTGTTTTTTTTTTTTAAGATTTTATTTATTTGACAGAGAGGGAACACAAGCAGGGGGAGTGGGAGAGGGAGAAGCAGGCCTCCCTCTGAGCAGCGAGCCCCGATGCTGCGGGCCTCGAACCCGGGACCCTGGGATCATGACCTGAGCCAAAGGCAGATGCTTACCGACTGAGCCACCCAGGCGCCCCAAGAGTTAGGTTAAGAGAGGAAAGCTTTGATCTTAAATTGAAGGCTTTCCAGGGAAAAAATGCTGTAGGTTTTGAAGGACATTCTTAAAAAGCTAAATAATATTTTGCACAAAAGAATCATCCTTGAGGCAAATGAAAAGTTGTCGGAAGAGGACTCCTTTAAAACCAAACTCAGTCACATGGCTCCTTATGTTTGTGGGGCCAGCTGTTAGAGAGTAGGCTTGGCCTCTGGGATCCTGCAGACTTGTCATTTGGGAAAAGAAAACCTTTTTTTCGGATTTAGAGTATGGACAGGAGGCTCTTAAATGCGTACATGCATTCCATGATTGACTTAATGCCATCAAGTGAGAACTAAGTGTTGGAGGAGGGTAGAGGTTCACAAATGTTTTTTGTAATTTTTTTTTTTTAAGACCAGATGGGCTTTTATTGTGTGTGTGGCTTTTTTGTTTTTATTTTGAGGTGTGAAGATGACCCTGGTAACACTTTTACCTTCTTGTGTTCCTTGGCCAGTGTATGCGAGACCAAGATAATAGGTTCAGTTCACCTATTACTATATTTTTATTCCTTATAAACGCAAGTATGCACATTTAAGAGGGGACTTGCAAAGAAATGTGTATTTCAGGCTTTTTTCTAAGACCAAAACAGCTCTTAATATCAGGTGTGTTCTCATAGTGGAAAATGCCTAAGATGGCATTTAAAAATCTACATAAAGAATGGAGATCACCATTTTAGAATATAGGCAAGAGTAAATATTTTATACAAAATATTGTGTTGTCAGTTCACTGAGAACAAATTGTGTAGTGCTAGAACACACCACATACATCACAGAAATTGGTGGTATTTTCAGATTTTGAAATGAGACACTGATAGGGGCTAGTGAGATATAATTTAGTTATATTCCAAAATGGAAAAAAATAGCTGTTCTTTATGTGAGGCTCTCATCCTTCCATTGCACCAAATATGGCACTCTGTTATGAGCACCGTATTAACTATGCGTCCAGGGACAGCCAGCTTTGATGGTAGCTGTTTGAGTTTTTCATTCATTTAGAAAGCCAGGCAATTCCTGTGGTTCAGTGGATGCCTCTGTGGGACTCTGGTGGGCTGTGTGCTAGACTAGGCACTCCTCCCCTATAAGTAAGAGTAGTCTTAGGAGACACTTTTCAGTTTCCTCTACTTTATACCTTTTAAAATTTTTTCCTCAACTTTTGTCATCTTGTGTCTATTAATGTAATTTTTAGCATAATGGGATATTCTAATTGCATAGCAACTAATTGGTTTTTTCATTTTTTAAGTATTATATCTAAATTGAAGGAAAAAATAGGTACAGGTAAGCCAAAAATAGTATATGTAGATAAACAAAAATAAAATAGGATTGGGTGGGTGGGTGATTTCTACCATCTAGACATTGGGGTATATAGTATATTTATATATTTAATTTTCTCCAAATTCAAATTTTATTAATGCATATGTTTATATAAATACAGTAAACTTTATCTCTCTGTGTCACTATTGTTTTGCAGTCTGGTTGTTAATGTCTGCATAGATCATAATTTATGGGGGTGGTTAGAAGGCTTTTTGCCATTTTAAATAGTACTGAAATGACCATCTTGTAATGTGAACCTGTCTTCTGTCAAATTGTTTAGAATGGTTGCTTTCTTTACCTACCCACCAATAGGATATGGGTGTTTCCTTCTTTAATGCTGATAGTCCTGTCACCTAAATACAATTGAGAACCATTAATATAAATTTGTTCTGTCATTTTGAAAACATTATTTTAAAATAATGGTAAGGTGGAAGGTTTGAACATCCGTTAACTCAGAAGAATGAAAGTTGACAAAGATGGCAGGAGTTGCTTTTTCTACATTTTTGGATTATTTCACTTAACTGCAATAACCATGCATTACTTTTCTAATTTAACTAAAGGAATTGATAATTCAAAATGATCTATAATTCCTCCATAAATTTCCCCCTCTAACAATTATAACCATTCTAATTGGGAAAATCACCCAACCAGTTCCAAACCAGTTAGGTAAAATTGATTTGAGTAGCCAGGGGAGTGGAAGGTGAGAGCAAGTTGGAGAGGATCAAAGGAAAATTGCTTGATTTTGTCTGTGGCTCTTAGCACCAATCCCCATAACTTGACTACAGTATATTTCTCAGATTTTTTGGTTAAAAAGTAGTAGAAAATAGTATTGCTTTTCTGATAGTTGCAGAAAACAAAAACAAGAGTTAAATAGGAAATAATGTGATTTTTAGTTTTTAAGTATTTACCTTGAATTCATATTTGAAAAAAAATCTGGTTTAATTGGAAAATGAAGGATGAAGAGTAAATTTGGTCTCTAAAGTTAAACTATCTATCTTCAAGCAGAAGGCCACCTAACTTTTTCTTGGACTAAATAGCTCCCTGAGTTGTACACACAAATAAATGTACAAATGCCTGCCCAACCTTATCTCCTTAGATAGTAGCTCTGTGAGGATTTGGAACATAAGGAGAAACGGGCCATTTTTTTTTTTTAAGATTTTATTTATTTATTCATGAGAGAGAGAGAGAGGCAGAGGGAGAAGCAGGCTCCCCGCTGAGCAGGGAGCCCGAAGCGGGGCTCAATCCCAGGACTCTGGGATCATGACCTGAGCTGAAGGCAGACGCTTAACCATCTGAGCCACCCAGGCGCCCTGGGGCCATTTTTTCTTGATTAGAATCCCTCATTTATTCTGGGACTAGATTGGGAGGCCACGGGGTTTTCTACCCCCAACTCCCTGCCCTCTGTCCCGTCTCCCACAGTTCTATCCCTTGCAAGCAAGTCAGGGTCCCTCCATAGCTAGGAATAGGGCAGGGGGAAGGCTTAGTTTTCTCAAATGCTGCTGACGCAGTGCCTGAGAGCAAACACCTTTCACGTGCTCCTGTTTAGAACTTTATAGGGGCTAGAAGAAGGCTGCTGAGGGTTGGCTTTCCAGACGTGTTGTCCTCGGGCACAGCCCCAAGTGGAACCCTGTGGTCTCTGCTTTCTTCAGTAAGTCCCCCTCTGTTCTGTGCATTTTCCCCAGGGGCTTATCCTCTTACTGTGCCTCTGGCTCTTTGTTGGGGCTGGGGTGGGGCACGTTTCTTTACTACTACTTCAGCCTTCTCTGCTGAGCCATACAGTCCTCTGCCTGACTCACCCCAGTGAATTCTGTTGCCTCCTACTCGTGGAGAAAATTTATTAAAGGTCTCAGGTGTGCATTCCCTGAACTTCTTGCTCTCCCACTTGTAAACTCACCTACACCTGTATCCATCCTGGCTTTCTCCATAGCAGATGATCTATCTCATTTTTAATATGCAGTTTTTATTGTTGTAGTTGCACATCAACTTTTTTAATGTGATCTGGTTTTTTTTTTTGGCTTGTCTGTTTTTTGTCCATGTTTTTTTGGGGTTGTTTTTTTTTTTTTCTCAAGGTAAAAACGGTATCCTTGAGAAAATGATAAATTAATGCAAATACCTAAAATTTCCAGATATCAAGAAAAGGTCACAAAAATAACAGGGGTTGGTTGCCATTTTAAATAAAGAACTCGGAACTCAATAACAGACTCAAATGTGTCTATTCTTTCACCTAGCAATCGATTGTGAGGAAAGAATCCTGATTACAGAAGTTTTGTGTAAAAAGATACCATACCATTATTTATAAAAGGGAAAATTGGAAATATATTCAACAGGGAGGATTGTAATTTGTGGTATATCCATATACTCTAATTTCTTTAGCCATTAAAAGTACTGAGTTGTTAAAGTATGCTAAGTAATAGAGTTTTATTTCACCTATCTATGAAATATACAAAGAAAGACTGAGCTAATATACCAAAATATTAACAGTGACAAACATACTTCTTGCATTGATGTGATAATGCTTGTGATCAGAAAGAGGTTCTCTTTTATATCCAAGTTTTCTATTGCTGCATCTCCTCAATCCCCTACAGTCCTGACAAACCCGTAGGCAGTATTCTGACAAGCCTGTGACCAGTTTTCATCATTTAACAGTTGTGAAAGCTCTTTCTCGTCCTGGGGTAGGGGTGACTGAAACAGACATGACCCTGCCCATCATGAAGCTTGAAGTCTAGCGGTGACTTTTAGATCTTTATTCTTTTAATAGATTAATATTATCATCATTGAAATGCTAAATAAGATTTTTTTTTAAGATTTTATTTATTTGAGGGAGAGAGCATGAGTGGGGAGTGGGCAGAAGGAGAAGCAGACTCCCCACTGAGCAGGGAGGGAGCCTGACACGGGACTTGATCCCAGGACTCTGAGATCCCAGCCTGAGCCGAAGGCAGACTCTTAACCGACTGAGCCACCCAGGTGCCCGCCAAGTAAGGTTATATAGGAAGGTCTCCCAGCCGCTCACTTTCTCTTCCTGAGAGATTTTCTGTATATATAAGACAGCGAATCTATTCCGCACATTTTTCATCCCACAGTGTATCCTGGAAATGAGTCCCTGGTTGATGGGCATTTGAAGTTGTTTTCTAATTTTTTTCAGTTCTTTTCTCAATAACTTCTTGTGCCTTATTTCAGAAACCTTTGCAGGTGTTTGAAGCCGGTGCTTCACCATCGGTGCCACTCCTGATTCTTCTCGTCTTTGCATGTTCCCCAGGGCTCTGGCCTTTGTCCTCTTCCTGGGGATTCCTTCCTCCCGCTCTTTTTTTCTGCCCTGAGGACTCCAAATACAGAACTGACAACTCTCCTCTGCGCCCCGGACCACATGTCCAGTTGTCTGGAGATACTTGGACCCAGACATCCCAAGGGAATCTCAAACTCAATATCCCTCATAGTATTCATTACATCTGCCCCTCGGAAAGCTGTTCCCTACTTATTTCCTTCTAGCTACATGGCTTCCATTTCTCTAAGCCAGACTTCAGCTTCCCCTCCATCTTCCATACCCAGCAACTAAACCTGCAGATTTGAACCATTTAACATCTTTTTTTTTTTTCCTTCCGATTCTCTCCTCTTAATTCCTATTCTGCTGTTGGTTCAGCAGACCTGTTTTAGTTCACATTTGAATCTTTATGGTAATTTTTTTTTAAGATTTTATTTATTAGAGGGAGAGAGCAAGCACAAGCAGGAGGAGAGGGAGAAGCAGACTCCCCACTGGGCAACGAACCTGATGGGGGGATCTATCCCAGGACCCTGGGATCATGACCTGAGCCAGAGGCACCCGCTTAACCGACTGAGCCACCCAGGCACCCCTTTATGGTAGTTTTTGATGACCCTAGTTACAGTGGAATTTTACCAGTTGAAAGAAGTATCCTAGAGGTGATTTCTCCCAGTGAGCTGGGAGGCAATATGGCTAACTCTAGTCCCTCCTCACTTGGCTTTTGGCATATTAGTGTCATTCTGAATAATAATTTGGATTCTCTGTGAGCTACAGTTGTAGAAAATCCCCCGAACCAAATAAGAACTTTTAGTTGTATTGCTGTATTAGATGTGTGGGCAATTACAGTTGACTTTATTTTTTTTAAGATTTTATTTATATGACACACAGAGAGACAGCGAGAGAGGGAACACAAGCAGGGGGAGCGGGAGAGGGAGAAGCAGGCTCCTGGTTGAGCAGGGAGCCCGATGCAGGCCTCCATCCCAGGACCCTGGGATCATGACCTGAGCCAAAGGCAGACGCTTAACGACTGAGCCACCCAGGTGCCCCTGGTTGACTTTATTTTTATGGTTTGTTGGTTTTACTTTTTTTAAAATACAAAAGAAATACATGCTTATAAAAAGCTCAGTACAGATATGAATAAACAGCAAAGGGTCCTGTCGTTCCCCTCATCACTTTCCCCAGAGGTTACTTTTTTTTTCAGCATTTAGTATGTTCCAGGTGCTACTCCTCTGCAACTGCATGCCATGAATGCTATTATCTCCCCTTCACAGATGAGGAACTGAGGCACAGAGAGGTTAAGTGACTTTTCTGAGGTCACACAGGTTGTAAGTGGCAGAGCCAGGATAAGACCTTGGGCATCTGTTTCTAGAGCCCACCCCTCCTCACTGGACACCTTAAGATTTCAGGTGTGATTTTCTCCAGAAAAGGGGAAAACGGCAGAGGTGTGTAAACGAATGTGGAATGAAGGAAGGAAAGAAGTAACAGGTGTAATTGGCCTGCATGTATCCTAACTGTAACCAGGGCTTAGGAGGAGGAAGTAGACAGGGTAGTGAGAAGTAGTAAAGAAGCAAGTGAGAAGTTGTGGTGTTGTGGGTATCACTGACTCTAAATCTGTCTCCTTCTCTGTAAATGGGGGGAGGGTGTGGTGGTGCAAAGAATAATGAGTAAATTCTCCGTAATGGTAACAGTTGCTAGAGTAGTATCCTTGGATTTTGTATGGGAGGATGAAGACATTATTAGCTCATATTCTCATTTTAGAACTATGAGGATCTCCCATATACATGCTCGATTAATGCTATTTAACATAGTAGATTTACTGCAAGAGTGCCTTTGGCCGTTAGCTCTAATTTGCATCACCGTAAATTGCCCAAAATTTGTTAAAAAGTTGCAAGTTTCAGAGTCGACCACAGAGCAAGAATGGAAGGTAGGGATTAGCATGGGAGATAGACAGTAGACTGTTTATTAATTGATCAGTATTTAAAATTGTGGGGCGCCTGGCTGGCTCAGTCAGTAGAGCATATGACTCTTGATCTTGGGGTCAAGAGTTCAAGCCCCATGCTGCGTTGTAGATCTTACTTTAAAATAATAAACACAAATAAATAAAATCTTCAGATATGATACCCTTGGATGGATTGGAATTCTGAATTTCAGAACCCACAAAGGAGATTTTATGGCCTGAAAACGGAACCTAATTTAACAGTTTTCTCCCCTGGAAATATCTTTCACATGTAACCCAGATTGATCTTTGTTTTGAATTAAGGCCTCTTGCATCTTGACCCCTTCTGATTATCTTAGTAAAGATTAATAAAACCAAAAGTGAAAATGTATACTGTTGCCAAAATCTCTCAGGGATTTGATAGGCAAAGTAAAGTTTTCCTCTTTTTCTTGTGTCAGTCCCCTGGGCCTTGAGAGAGACTCAGCCAGTGGGATGGGGATGGGGGTGGGGGTGTTTTCTCTGCTTTTATAGTTAAAGCCCCCCTCTTGGGGAACAGACTTGGGAAAAGGAATAAGGGGGTATAGTTTCTTCACTTATATTTTAAGAACTCTTGTTCTGTCTCTGGGAAGTAAAGAGTTTAAATCTTTATACCATGGTGTAAAATCCCATCCTTGATATCTATTGGCATGTTGTTACTAAAGGCTTAATCATTTTTCATTTATTTATAACTGTAATCTAGGTCTAAGTAGAGGCTGCCCCTGTATGTGGATGTTTTTGTTGGGTGTTTATGGTTGTAGGTTTTGCTTTGTTCTTTGTTTTATGTATGGTTCTGAAAGCTTATTTTTTTCTTTTTTTCCCTTTGTCATCCACAGGTTCGAGAACTTGTCCTGGATAATTGCAAATCAAATGATGGGAAAATTGAGGGCTTGACAGCCGAATTTGTGAACTTAGAGTTCCTCAGTTTAATAAATGTAGGCTTGATTTCAGTTTCAAATCTCCCCAAACTACCTAAATTGAAAAAGGTAAGTACTTTTTTCTTTAGCAGTAAAAGAGAACATCCTGAGAAGGGGAAACATACGTGATTTTACCTGTAAGGAAGCAGTTAGTGTAGCAGGAAGCAAGTGGCCTTTGGACCTGGGCATATATGGGATTGAATTCCAGCTCTACCAGTTCCCTGATGGATGATCTTCTGCAGGTTACTTAATCTCTCTAAGGCTCAATTTCCTCACCTGTAAACTGGTGATATCACCTAGCCTTACACAATTGCTGTGATGGTTAGAAATAATACATGTTGGATGCTCAATAAATAGTAGTTATGAAAAATAATTATTTTGTGACTAAGCTGTTACTGGTTAATTGCTATATGTTATAATGTTAGCTGTGTTTTTTTCTTAGTATGCTCTGGTTTAGGAACCACAGGTGCCTCCCACTCTTCGTGTTCTATGTTTGTTGGTTAAGGGTGAGTTTCAGTAAAGACTTTTCAGGTGTGTAGTCTGTGATAATTCAAACCCATTGTGTAATTCTTAATGACTAGAAAGTTTAAAATGTGGTTGTGACTGCAAGAGTTCACTGTAACAAAGCGACTGTATTTCCCATCCTAGCTGATGGCTCATTGTTAGTACTTTATTGGTCTAATTATAAATCACCCTCCACACTACCAATTAAAAACCCTCAAGAAAAATGTGTTCTCATGTCCTTGCACATGTAACTGTCTCAGAGCTCCAGAATGTCAAATTGGAAGAAACTTTGCTCGAATCTTCCAGCCTAGTCCCTTGCTTTATAGGCATAGCAATAGACCCAGCAAGGTACAGTGATTTGCCTAAAGCCACACTTAACAAAAAAAGTTAGTACTAGAGCCAGAACTAGAGCCCATACCTCCTATTTCCTAAGCCAGTACTTTTTCTATTACATCATGAAAAGTATGTGTAACTATTGCAGACTTTTCCACTGTTTTGGTGTTTACTTTATTAGGGAATTTAGGCAGAACTTTTATCTAAAGCTACACATAGAAATCTGTAATCAGATTTAGGCAAAATGCAGGTAGGCTGTTCTGTAGCTTGCTTGAGTCCTGAGAGGAGATAGTTATGGGTTAAGTACATGAAGTAAAAACCAGAAGCTTTTTTTATTCATGACCTTATTTAGGTAATAAATGCTTAGGCAGTCCTCATGAGTTTCAGATAACTTAGCTTCCTATCAGAAAGAATAATCCTGTTATATTTAAATTAGTATATTGTTCCCTTTCTTCTGCTAAGCATCTACTTTAGAGGTTCAAGTGTAATCCTTTTATATTTACATGGGTTATTGGTGACACTGGGAGCTCTGATTAACCCCATTAAACAACTGATGGCTTTCTAGCATGTGTCTGCATAAACTTGATGCTAGTATGATCCTACTGTATTTCGTGTTCTCTTTTCCTAGCATCCTGATACATTTTCCTGATTTATTATGGTCTGTACTATCAGACATAGGAGAGAAGTGAATCCGTGACCATCTATATAAAGGCTTTATCAAATCCTTCTGAAGCCTTGTTAATCACTTGCAGAGTTAGGGAGGAGTGGAGAGATCTACAAATCAAACTTAAAGGCAGATAAGACATTCTCACAACTGATACAGACTTTATTTTCTTCCTACCCTGGAGCATAGATTGTTTTTTAAAAAAGAAACAGATTCTGAAAGAATTTTTAGTGTGTAAATATCACAGGTTTCCTAAATTTACACATTGATTTCATTTCAAAATAAATATGCCATTAAATGCTTTAGCAGATTGCCTTGCTGTCTCTATTCCCTAAGATATTCATGTTGAAAGGATACGAATATTATATATGTGTGATAGTCTAACCAGTCAAGGAAAATGGGAAGTGGTCTCTGTTTTTGTTTTGATTTACTGAAATCTTAATAAAGCTGACACTTGAGTCTTTATTGATAGACTTGTATTTTTTTTTTTAAGGATTTTTTATTTGAGAGAAGAGTGAGAGAGCACGGGCTGGGGGTGGGGCAGAAGAAGAGGGAGAAGCAGACTCCCTGCTGAGCGGGGGCCCAACTCTGGCTCCATCCCAGGACCCTGGGATCATGACCTGAGCCAGAGGCAGACACTTAAACCAACTGGGCCACCCAGACACCCATAGGGTTGTATTTATAAATCTAGAGCATGACTAGATAATTTGGAATATCTCATGGGAAGGAAAAAAAGTTTTGAAATGTTGTGTTTCCTCTTCTGAAATATTTAGTAACACCTAAGTAGGACTTGAGTTGTTTTTTAAACTCATTCTTTCAACAAATATTCAAGTTTTTAAAAGTTCCTCTGTTCTGCATCATGTAGTTCATTTCATTGCATGCCAAAGACTAAATTACATGAAGTTTTCATGCTATTCTGAGTACATAGCATAGTGGGAAGGGCGAGTTTTTCTGAAGCTAGTCTGCCTGGCTTCAAGTCCTTGATCACCTCTGTAACTGTTGTGTGATCTAGGGCAAGTCATAGAGTTATAATTCATTGTCCTCATCTGTAAATGCAGGTAATAATTCTACCTATCCCATAGGGTTGTTGTAAGAGCAAATAAGCTCATACATTTCTAGTGTTTCGAACAGTGCCTGGCACTTACTATGTAAGAGTTAGATTTGGTTGCCATTGTTGTTGCACTTAAACTAGAGAAGTGAAACCAGTTCTGTGGCCTGAGTTTTTTCATCTGCAAAATGAAGAGTTTGAATTATATGCTCTCGACTGTCTAATTTTTCCGGCTCCAGTTTCTTCACTTCAGATTCTCATTCCTCCGTGAAGGCTCATTCCTTCATCGGCACACGACTTGCTGTGCTACTTGACCTGCCACTAAGAAATTAAGAGTAGGTTCTCATAAAGGCTAGTGCCAGGTTTATGCAAGAAAGGGCCTCTGGGGAGTTGGTTTCACCAACCCTGAAGCTGTTTCCCCACTCACTTTCCTGAGGTCATGGAGCCTCTTGCTTTGGGACCTGTGCCATTCCTGTAGCCTTTGGAGCAACACTCCCTGGTGGCTTCCAGGTAGAGAACCTTCCAGTGTGTCAGAACTATACAGAACCAGAACAGGTTTCAAGTGGGCATAGTGAGCTTTGTTTGGCACACGGAATAAGCTGCTTAGAATGCACAGACCATTTACCCTTCCTGGCAGGTATAGACTATTGCAACTTCTCAAAGAATTCTAATTTGTCTTGACCCACTTTTTAGGTTAGAAAACGGTTTCACAGATGTTAGGGGCCAGATCTTGAGCAAACTATTTAATTAGCAGCTGGTTAAGGAAATGCAGCTCTTACCCATCCTATTTCTCCTCCTGCCTTGAAATGTTCTTGGGATCTGTAAACTACTTACCTGGTTTTAATCAAACAAAATGAACAAACATGCCCTAATAGGAACAGATATTATTTGATTTTGATAAGTATTTAAGAATTGTATTTGCTACTTATAACACCTTGGTGATAAGTGTTTCTCTGTGTATTTGTATGTTGTATGTTCTCTTGCAGCTTGAGCTCAGTGACAATAGAATCTTTGGAGGTCTGGACATGTTAGCAGAAAAACTTCCAAATCTTACACATCTAAACTTAAGTGGAAATAAACTGAAAGATATCAGCACCTTGGAACCTTTGGTAAGTAAGTGAGAACTTGGAAACCAGGACTTATTGGTCATTTTCATTTTCATATTTCTTTGTAGTGAGGGAAATGCTTGGAAATAATAATTGATTAAGAAGGTGGTGGTTTTTATTATAATACTTTCTATAGAAGTTTTAAAGATCAGGGCCTCTCTAGTTATGTGTTCCTGTGGCTTTTCTCTCCCTGCCTGATACTGTGGTGGTTTCCTTCAATGGGGAATTCTTTTCTTTTTTTGTCCTTTTTAACTTTCATATATTGACCATAGACTTAAATAATTATCTTAAATTTTTTTCCTCAAACTGGCCAGGCTATTCTGTACTTTCATACTTTTACAGAAAAAGCTGTTCATACTGGATGGCATACCTGAATTGCAGATGGAACAGTCCAAGGACAGCTCCAGTTAGTTTTAGGTCTTCTAATTGATCTTGTGCCCCAGCTGGATCACTGTTGCCTTAAGTTTTACATGGGAACCCCAAAATCCTCAGTCTTCATAATGGGATAAGCTGTAAAAAGTTAAGTGCCAATTGGGTTACAGGCTTACTGTGTGACCTTGGGCAAATTGCTTCTTCTCTCTGGGCCTCAGTTTCCTCACTTATGAAGCAGGGAGGATAATAAGCTTTGCCTTACTTTACTTAGGAGTTCTGAAAATAAAATAAGGTAGTGCACTTAACTTTGCTCTGTAAGTTGGGAAGCTGTGCTAGTGGGGGTCCAGTCCACGTGGAAGTTGTAGGGCAGAAAAGAGCTGGAGGGAGAGGTTAATGTAAAGTGTGGGGCAGCCTCCCAGGCTGTTCTGTGTGGCTGCCACCTGGAAGGTGCTATGAATTCAAGATTGTTAAGTGACTGATTTGTCTAACTATGACATTCTATAAATTTGGCATTTAGACTGAATTCCATTTTAATAAGCTCCTGGAACTCCCAACTTGTTTCACACTATCCAAAGAAACCTATGGTTTCTTTCTGTTTTTACGTATACATGAAGTCAGTGTTTCCGTTTGACTTATCTCGCAAACATTAATTGGGAGAGGGTTTTGCAAGCAGATATTGAGGAGTCTCAGGATCCAGAAGAGCAAAACCCAAGAGGATAAGGCATCTTTCTCTGCTATCGTTATCTTTTCTGGTGTCACAGTACATTAAAATATTGGGGTTTCACCTAACTTATACAGAATGCTCTGTCGATATTTCTAGGGAAGATAGAGTTAAATTGTGACTTCTTCTAACAAAGAGGAGTTCCTGCCAGAATTATAGCATCTTTTTCCTCCTAATCAATAATTAAGGCTCTGCTCCAATGTAGGTTAAATCACCTTTTATTGAGTCCTTTTATTTTTATGTTTCATTGAGTGGACCACGGTTAGCTCCTATTTCTCAAATGCTGGGAGCCTGTTTCTCACCTTTGCTTCTTGAATTTGCCCCTTTGTTCCGTTATAGGTACACCCAGATACTTGGGCTGCTTCCTTTTTACTAGTTCTATTCATTTCCTCTAACCCAGTCCCCATTTCCAGTGTTTAAGCAAACATTAGTGAGTTTTGCTGTATTCAAGGACATTAACATTGGCCCATTGTATCCTCCTGTAACCCAGAGAAAAGAGAATGACTGTCCGCCTTTTAGAGATGAGGAAACCAAGTTCAGAGAGCTTAAATAATTACTCAGTGACCACAGGATAAATGGCAAAGTAGAGATTCAAATCCAACTACCATTCTTTCGACTGCCCTCGGGACCTGTTATTTTTGCCTTTGTATTTATTCCATATCCAAATTGACATTAAACTGGGAATTCCAACAGGAGCACTAAATTGAGTGCTGGTGTCTCCCAGCTAGACAGGCTACCCTGAACCTTTCTTTATTGTTTATGTGTCTATGATAGGCCTGTCGATTCAGGGTCACTGTGAGCATACGAACCCCTTTTTTCTAGAACAGAGTGCCACGCAGTACCCTCCCATTGCTGGATCACTGGCTGTTGCCTAATTCTTGTGGCAACCCCAGTCCTCTTTGGTGTTTCACCAGAAGCCTTTGTCCATGTCGTAGCACACACAGGCAGAGCAGAAGCAAATGTTATATGGGAGTTGTTTTTTTTGGGCGTTACTGACCTGGTCAGCGATGTATGAGGGCCCTTTGGAGGCAGTGAAAGTCTAGGTCCCCCAGAACAGTGAAGAGTGGGAAATAATCATTGTTGTATTTACCATTTTTGGAGGATCTGCTACATACCATACACTGTAGTAGATGCTTTAGGTATGCTATTTCATTAGTAATCCTTAAAAAACATTTTTACAAAGAGAATAAGAAATAACATGGCCCTTGTTTTATGCATGAGGAAGCTGAGGCTTGGGAGAGTCCGAATCCCTTGTCCAGAGTCACACACCTGGCTAGGCCAGTGACAGAGCCACAGTGCTGCACACCCAGGGCCATCTGGAAAGGCTTGACTTCCCACCATTCTCCTGAACTTGCTGTTCAGATGCCTGGGGGTGCTAGGTAGGTCTCCTGAAGTTTTATCTTGGAATAAAATAAAACTGTAGGAGAAGGTGAAGGGGGGAATGTTGGGTCCATTTTGTCTTCTGAAAGTATTCTTCAGTGGGAACACCATCCTCATCCTCATTAACCACGTACATTTTGAACACCGTCTACTTTGAGCCCAGTTCTTACAGTCATTGCAATGATTGTGAATGCCTCTGCTTGCTACAGGGATATTAATCGAGAGACAAAGAAGGCATCAATCCAAACTTCCTTGGACACCTTTTTTAAGAGACCTGGGCCATCCAAACCATCCCCCAAAGCCCTTCTAAATTCTAAGAAGGCAAGCAAAATTATTGTTAATAAAATGTTTAATGTGTATTATGGCTAGCCTATTAGTTTTAGGCCACATTTCTGGTGTGGTAGCATTCTGATTTTTGGGCTTTTTTTGTTTGTTTGTTTCTTGTTTTTTTGGGGGGGGGTTTTTGTTTTTTTAGCAGTATTTACACATTACATTGGGGTCCTGAATAATCTGTGGGTAGTGTATTTTGGGCCTTAAAGCACAATTTTATTACTTAACAGTTGTAGAGTACTACAGTTACTTGGAATTTTGTTGTTTATTTGCTTTCACTTCATTTTCTAGCCTACTGTTTGGCATGTTTGAATTATTCATAATGGGTTCTTTTCTCAGGAAGTAGCCAAAATCTCACAGATTCATGGAGTTTCAGAAATAGGTGGGCCTTGGAGGCCCTGTGTACTGTGACAGGAGATGGAACTAGAGAAGGGGCTTGAGGCACTGTAGAGTGTGAAAGATCAGGGGTTGTATGCATTTTTGTGCATCCGTTCCTAGGGAATAATTTTGAGAAGTAAATGGCTCATTCCCTTGAGTGAAGAATTTTTAGACTTTGGGAAAGCTGCCTAAATTTACTTGTGGTCGTATCTTAGCTGGTATAGAGACAACCTTTTGTAGAAGAGAAAAGAGTTCCCAGGGTGCCAGCTAGTTGTCTGGGGTGGTATTTCAACATTTTTTCCCTCTTTGGCAAGAAGTCCTACCTGGGCTTTTGGAGGTCAGGGCCTGCCCAGTGGGGAACCTAATCTGAAAGCTACACAACATAAAAGCGGCTCTCCCTATGATTAGAAGGGCTGGGGACGGCTTTCTTAAGACCTCAGGGGACTAACTTACATAAGCACATTATTTGATCCCCAGACTCTTGGATCACTGTACATTGGTGTTTTGAGGAGTGCATTTGCCTGTTGCTCTAACCCTGCTCTGTGTTCCCTGCCTGGCTCTCTGTTCCCAAGGGCTGCTCAGTACAAATAAAACAAGTGTGGGAACCTCTTCTTTGACCAGGAAGATGAAGATTCTGTAAGTGCAGGGGTCAGCAACCCTTCCTCTGCAGGGCCACATGATGTTTTAGGCTTTGTAGGCCATATGGTCTGTCGCAGCTACTCACTTTTGCCATTATTCTAGGACAAAAGAAGCTGTACATAGTACATAAACAAATGAAGTGGCTATGTTAGAATAAAACTTATTTTACAGAAACAGGCAGTGGGCCAGGATGGGCCAGTCGTCTTTTGACAAGCCCTGCTTTAGGGTAAAGATTTTTAAGCCATTTTGTAACTGTCCTGAATCACTAAGATACCTCAAGTCCTGAAGACAAGGTTTTTTTCATCTGCATTTCTTTCTGGGTGCTTGTGAATGTTGAAATAGTTTTCCCAATAAAGCATCAAAGCCTTTGAACAGTGTTTATTTTTTGCAACTTCATGCAGAGATCCTCTTAATTTTGTTTGTTTGTTTGTTTTAGTACTACTTTCTCAGAGAATACCAAGCTTTTTCTCCTGATTCAGAACGCTTAAAAGTGACATTTATGAAGCTGTATGTCCTCTGCCCTCCAGGCTCATTGACCCTATTCTAGAGGGCACCAGGCTACATACTACTTGATGTTTTGTGTTCGCTTCTCCTTCCTGAGAGGGTCTGCTGTGACTTCCTGCTGCTCTCTTCTACTTGCCTGTAATAGACTGCCTCTGCCCTCCCAGTGTCTCCTTTCACCCTTAGTCACTACTTACAAGAGCTGGGATTGAAATACTAGTACACAGTTGTAATAACAAATGAACCTCTGAGTAAAATACATGGACATTTTCTTACCCACTTTGGCTACTCAGAAAACTTTCCTCAGCCCAAGCTTTTAGATACCAGCTATTTTGTATTCTGTATTTTAGATAGATTAAATCAAAGTTCTAAACAAATGAGGTATTGCAACAAAATTTCAGGGTCTGGTAAAGTCAGAAGAAATTTATATCAGAAAGGTCTGGTAATGGTGTTGATCCTTTCCCCCAAATTAAAAAAAGACTATTTCTCTCCTCAAGTTTCAACTCTCGAGTGCCCGTTCCTTTTCCCCAGTCTGTACTGACTCCTCTCTTCCTGGAGAATAACTCTTATCACTACACTTCTTGCTTTTATTATATGCCATTCTCTAGTGTTTCACATCTGTGTCTTTGAATAGAAATCTCAAGTACTTCAAGATTGATTGCATTGATTAATTGAATGAATTTTTTTCCCCATCCTGCCACCCCAGAGCATTGAAGACTAGGCTTGATATCCAGCAAGTTCTTGTTGGCCATTTGATTACTTGAATGTTAAAATGTAGTTTGGAACCAAATTTATTAAAATTCTGTTTGAATTGTCTCATACTGTGAAAAGATTCCGTTTTAATAAATATTTTTTCAAACTCATTTTTCTTAAAACTCGTGCTGCCAGAAAAAGACAGTTCTCTGAGAAGGTAGATGTAGAAGGTAGATTATAGAATCTGAGATCTAGTGACCTATTATAAAGGTTGCAAAGGACTTGAAATGTTTTCCTGTGTATAAAGCTGCGTTGGTAGCAGCTAAATGAATAAAGAGCCTAGAATTTTACCTCTTCGGCAGATGGGTTTTGTTGCTTATGTTCCTTTGGTTTAGGAATTTTGTTTCTTAATCCTTTTCTTCAGAAAAAGTTGGAATATCTGAAAAGCCTGGATCTGTTTAACTGTGAGGTTACTAACCTGAATGACTACCGAGAGAGTGTCTTCAAGCTCCTGCCCCAGCTGACCTACCTGGATGGCTACGATCGGGAGGATCGGGAAGCCCCTGACTCAGATGCGGAGGTGGATGGTGTGGATGAAGAAGAGGAGGATGAAGGTAAGTGGGGGTGACGTGCACTGAACCTAATTTCTGCCTATCAAAGGTCATGATAAGCTCTTGAATATTCTTGCTATTGAGAACAATAATGACTATCCATGTGTATAGACATTTCCATTAAATTTGGAACTGGAACCTCTATTTAATCTTGGGACATTGAAGCCTTCAAATGATTCAAAATAAAAATGGTTAGCCTTAAATTTGGAGACTGTGCCCTCACACATTGAAATATTTGTGGCTTACAGTTTAGTAAGAGGACCATCATCTCATGTCTCCCTGCCTTATTCGTTACTCCCCATTCTTGGGTACTGTCTGACTTAATCCTTACAAACTCAGCTTTGTCAACACTTCCAGATTGCATTTCCTGATGCCCGTGAGCTAGGTTAGGTTCCTTGTGCATGCTAAAGCACCTCCTCGCTTACCTCTTTCATAACCTGTCACTCTGCTATTCTTGTCCCTTTCAACTATGCTATGATGATCTTCTTGGGTAGGAATGGTCTGTTTCATCTTTATTCACAAGGCTTAGCACTTCATAGATACTAGGTACATGTCCATTATATCCAAATGTAAATAAAATAGCTTTTCTGATGGGCTTGTGCTCTCCTTGCACTGTGACTCACTGACTCTTGAGCCACTCAGGATAAATAGTTTCTCGCCTCTCTAGTGGCTTAGAGGAAGCAGAGCTTAGAGGAAGTCAGCACGAAGAGAAGTTACTCTCCTAGAATTCCTGATGTTGCTGGAATTTGTGGTATTACTGTATTTGAAGCATTATTTTAAATACCTTTTCTTTAAAGATGAAAATACACAAAACAAATAGTTAAGAAAAGTAGAGGAGGAAAACATCAGGCAGCTTGGGTGCAATTAATGGTGTAATACAGTGGTAGCATCTTCGCAAATTTACAGCAGATTTGAGACAAGGCAAAATAGGGGAGGTAGGATGGTGTACACATCACTTACGCCCTTCACTGAAGGTTCTCAGGTAGTCCTGAAAACCCTTGTGCCTCTTGTCGTCTGTTTAAGTTCACCTTAAACAGGTCGAATGGCCATGTGTGCAAGAGGCTATAAGGAAATTCCTTGGAGAGTGAGGAGAGCAGCTCCTGAGAGGGAGTATCAGTCAAGCAACAAGTTTGAGCATTTGTTATGTGGCAGGCACTATGGAATATAGTTTTGAAAGTAAAAACCAGACATGGTCCCTGTCCTCTTGGTCATTACGGTCTACTGAGAAATGTTAAGTAATCACAAGTGAGTAAAGCGTGTGATAATAGAGAAGTATCAGGTGCTCGTGTGTGAGCGTATGAGCTGGGATTAGGAGGTCTGGCGAGTCTGCCTGAGGAAGTGATGTTTAACTGAGACCCAAAGGTTTGAATCAGTGTTAGCCAGGCAGAAAAGAAAGGGAAGAGCATGCAGAGAATAGGAAGCCAGACAGCACCCAGGTTCCAGGACCAGGAAAGGTAAGAACCACTTGCCTCCAGGCCTGCACCAGATCGAGTGGAGACACAGAGGTTGCAGGTGCCTTTCAACCTGCTTCTTGTTCCCCACCCACCCTGACCCTCCCATCACAGGCTTATGAGGGTTTCTCAGGTTCCTCATCTGGTATCTGGCTTTGTGGTGGTACCCTTACCTCAGAGAAGGAGCTCATTGTTATTTATTTATTGGGCAGGGGTGATAACTTTTTATTATGGAAAATTTCAGACATAGACAAAGATAGAAATAATAGTAAAACTAACTTCATATTCCCATTACTGAGCTTCAGCAGTTACTGGTTCATGCGGCGCCTGGGTGGCTCAGTCGTTAAGCATCTGCCTTCGGCTCAGGTCATGGTCTCAGGGTCCTGGGATCGAGTCCCACATCGGGCTCCCTGCTCAAGAGAGATCCTGCTTCTCCCTCTCCCTCTCCTGCTCCCCCTGCTTGTGCTCTCTCTGTGTCTGTCTCTTTCTCTGTCAAATAAATAAATAAAATCTTAAAAAAAAAAAAAATTACTGGTTCATGGCTGATCTTACGTTATACGTACACACTCCTACCCACTTCCCCTTCCTTATTTTGAAGCAAATCCCAGGAATCCTGTCCTTTCATCAGTAACTGTTGTACAGCTAGTCCATCAGGACTCCTGGCCTCCAGATATGAAGGGCTCTGCTAGACAAAGGGACTGAGTTGCAGCTGCCTGCAAGAAAGGGGGCAGGCGTGGTGCGTGGGATTCCTCGGCATCGGTGTAGCCCAGCGTTTGTCTCATGGGCAGACTTAAAGCACGCCGGCACCTTGGCAGGTGTGCCTTGTGGGCCGTCGAGGGTGTTTAGTGAATTCCTTTGGACTGTTTCAGAAGGAGAAGATGAGGAGGACGAGGAGGATGAGGATGGTGAGGAGGAAGAGTTTGACGACGAAGAGGATGAAGACGAAGACGAAGATGTGGAAGGGGAAGAGGATGAAGACGACGTCAGTGGGGAGGTTGGTGTAACTGCTGCTGTTTCCTCTTGGTAGTTAAAACGTGGAGGGGTGTTTTTAGGATTTTTTTTGTTTTTTAAGAAAAAGGAAAGAAGGGACGCCTGGGTGGCTCAGTTGGTTAAGCGGCTGCCTTCAGCCCGGGTCATGATCCCAGGGTCCTGGGATCGAGTCCCACATTGGGCTCCTTGCTCAGCAGGGAGCCTGCTTCTCCCTCTCTCTCCCTCTGCTTGTGCTCTCTCTGTCAAATAAATAAAAAAATCTTAAAAAAAAAAGAAAGAAAAGAAAGGGCTTCTGATGAAAGTAGTACACTTGTAAATAGACTAGTAACGGTTTGATTGATGTAATTCTTGTCCCCCTTTCAGTAAGTACTAAGCAGAATGCTTACAGAATGCTAATTAGACACACTGCTTGGCTCTGCAGGTGTTTTGACCCTTTAGCTTATTGGGGGGAAGTAATGAGTTGAGTGTCCTTTCCATAGGGTGGGAAAACTGGAAGTGTTGAGAGCTGTTGGCATGTCTGCCCTTGGTTGTGTTGAAGGGAAGGGTATGTTTACCAAGTCTGAACTTGTTCTCGTATGTTCAGCTTAATTCAGTGAATATATCCTATGCCTGCTGTTTTAAAGAGTTGGGGATGCAAAGTTGACCCAGAATGTGGTTCTGTCTTGAAAGAGCATGTAGTCTCGTTTACGGGACACCCAGTGATACAGTATCTCTGAGGAACTGAATGCCACAGAAGGACAGGAGAAAGGAGTGACCTGACTCTGAGAAACCTCAAAGGAAATTGTGAAAACAGGCAAAGAAAATGAGATGTCATCAAAAAGCACATTGCTTCGTAGTACAAAAGTAAAGCTGAGCAATTTGTGTAATCTCATAGGCGTTTAATGAAGTTAAGTTCTTGAAAGAAGCTATTTATGAGAATGGGCATTTAGAAAATTCTCTTCTGAAATTCAAGATTTTAAAATCATTTCTCGAATTATCCGTTATAAATTGTTATGCTAATTAAACATGTCTGGCAAATAAAATGCTTACTTCTGAGAAGCAGTTTTTAAAGAAAATTTTAATTGAAGCTTATTCAGAAAAATGAACAGATTTCAGGACATTAAAGTAGATAAAGATAATATACTAAAAGTTTTCTCCTTGATGAATTGTTGCATTTAGTGGCAAATTATCTTTTTCTCTGTACTTCTCAAGTTGGCAAATTAATCCAATAGCACTCGCTATTTCTTTAGGAAGAAGAATTTGGACATGATGGAGAAGTTGATGAAGATGAAGACGATGAGGATGAAGATGAAGATGAAGGTGGGTCTGACGCATGCACTTAGGTCCTCCTCAGTTAAAAATCATGGGGAAAGTCCATTAATTTAGAATTTGAAACTACAGCGAACAAAATAAAATTCCCTTTGCCCCCGTGGCCTTCACAGGCGCTTCCGTAGCACTGTCGGTGCGCCCAGGCTGGTGAAACCTCCTGCTCTCTGGCAGTAATGCCCGTGTGCAGACAGGAGGCTGCGCTTGGTCACACACTTGTTGTGTTTTTAGACACCATCATTCGGATTACTGCCACACATGAGATTTCTCGTTTGGGAATTCTTTCACTAAAATCTTAATAACTGGATCATAACTTTGGCAGAATGTAATAATAGCACCTTTCCAACTTCATTACTGTTATTTCTTTTCCCTACCACAAACAAAACCAATGAAACATCTATTTATTTGTTAGTCATTAGAAGTATAGATTCTCACACCTGTGTGGGTTTCAGAGTACCAGATTTTTTGCTCTGCTTTCCATTGGTTCATGCTTTCTCAGCGTCTGCTCTCTGTGCCAGGCACTGGACTAAATTTACACTAGTACAACAATAGGCAGGGATCAGTACCTGCCTTTAGGGAGCTTTTTGGAACATCCTGCACGTTTAGGTAATTTCATTGACATAGCGATGAATTTTTACTAGTTGGAAAAAACAGGATGATGTATAGGTATTCTTGGCTCAAATACCTAAGGATTCTAAGAAATACCTTCTGAGTTAATATTCACTTGCTACAATTTGAGTCAACTTAAAGAGAGAAGTTAAAAATGAATGGAGAAAACTGGGTTAACTTGCTGTTATTTGAGATGCTGCTGTGCATTTTGCTCTTCATTCAATGGTTGCTATTTATGCTTTTTAGTTAATACCTCTTAAAATCAGCAACCTACCAATCTAATCAAGCTTACATTTTTTTTTTTTTTTTACAATCTCCCAACCGTCAAAAAGTTCATTGTTGTTACTTCCATTAGCAATAACTTAGGCAAATACCTTTCTGATTGTCTCAAAAGTGAATTTTTGTTATTGTGCAGAAGAGGAAGAAAGTGGGAAAGGTGAAAAGAGGAAGAGAGAAACAGATGATGAAGGAGAAGATGATTAAGACCCCAAATAACTTGGAAAGAAAGAACTGTTCAGTATTGGTTGGACTGCTCATATGGATTTGGTAGCTGTTGGAAAAAAAAAAAAAAAAGGTAGCTGTGATACAAACCCCAGGACACCCACCCACCCAAAGAGCCAAAGAATAGTTCCTGTGACATTCCACCTTCCTCCATTTAGCCCCTCTTGGAAATTCACCACCAAGCTTGGGGACTTCACCCCAACAAAATTGTAAGCATTGTTAGGTTTTCATGTCAGACTTGCTGTAGCGTGGAGAGCTGTGATTGGGGAGCCGGCTGTCTGTGGCTACCAGTTACACCGAGACTGTAACAGCATTTTTACTTTCTGTACAACAAAGAAGCTTTGTAAATAAAATCTTAACATTTTGGGTCTGTTTTTTCATGCTTTTCTTTTCTTTTTAATGAATTTTTTTACATTAGGACATTTTATGTGTCAACTGCCAAAAAAGTATTTTTAAGAATTTAAGTGAAATAAACACATTCCTCTTTGGTAAAGCCTAGTTGTATGCTTACATTTTTAAATTAGACTTTAATTGTAAGCTCATGTTAAAACACTAAAGAACTGGTTTCTCTGACATTTTTATGTTAATGGTTGTTGAGAGGAAATGCACAAGTGTATAGGATCTTTGAACACTTAAATCTGATTCTCCTCATTTCTCTACTGGGGGAGTCCACTTTTTTTTTTTTTTAAACAAAGTTTGAGATTCAGTGCTCTGGAGCCCCTGAAAGCCAATAAAAGATGTTAGATCCAAGTAATAGATGAATTTTTTAAAAAAAGGATAGTATAAAGGAAAAGCCTTACCCTGGGTTCTGGGAGATCCTAATTCTAATTCTGCCTCTGCCACTGATTTCCTGTGTGACCTTGCATTGACCTTTAGATCACCTCCCAGTCTGTAAAATTGAGGGGGTGTGACCAAATGGCTTCTGAAGTCTCTTGTAGCACTGATGGTCTGTGACCCTCACTGACAGGAAGGTCTGAAGAAAAAAATGGGCTTTGCATCAAGGCTGAAACATGTAGCGTTTGACTGACAAGTGAACAGAGTATGGTTTGTTACCAAGACAGGCGTGCTAAGGAGGAATGACATGTGAAAAGCCTTGCCAGGGAAGCGGGTAGGCACTGCCCAAGGTCAGCTCGGCTTTTCCAGAAGATGGAAATTTTCTCTATTCTTAAAGGGATTTGGGGGAGGGGTAAGATGTTCTGCAGTCTGTTCAATGGCTCAACCATTTAATAGATGCGTGACTTTGTTGTCAGTATTTTTTGTAGTAGAAGATTGAGGATTGTTTTAGTAAATCTTAAACTATAAGCCACCGGAATGAGTAGGGTTTTTAATGCATAAACGTAGTGTTAAAAGACTGGAATCTAATTTGAATTTATATCTAGAAAAAGGTAGTGTTAACGGCGTCCCCAGATTGTGTACTTTAAAATTGAAGTCTCTAGGCTTTAAAGTGGAATTTGCTTTTTGCAAAGGAAAGTCCGAAAAATTAAATTTGATTTCTGGTTTAACAGGTACTATGTTTTCCTCAAGACACAAGGCCTTTGCCATTTGGCAAATCTTCAGTACATCATGAAGCAGTTTCTTCTGTAACTGGGTTTTGCATGTATTGCCAAATATCAAACAGTGACTTTGGACGATTGTTTTCCTGCCTTTTCACGTTTACAGAACTTTGCCGGATCTACCAAGCACTCAGGCTGGGCCAGGCTCCTTGGGAGAGGGCTGGGATGGAGACAAGCCAGCTGTTGGGCGCTCACAGTAACTAGTAGAAAAGAGAAGACAGACAGGAGTGATACTTATTAGGACCGGGAACTGGAGGTCCAGTAAGTGTTAGGGGAATTCAGAGGCTGGAAGGAGAGCATCCAACCAAGAGGATTGGGGGACTCCCTAGGAAGGAAAATATTTGAGCTGCACATGCCAACACAGGTATAGAAATAAAATAGGGCTTAGAATAGGAATGGGGGGAAGGAGGGAGGAGCATGCCTGAGCTGGGGTGTGAGGTGGGCAGCTGCTGAGTACATGTAGATTCAAATAGGTAAGTTTGCCTGGAGGATGGGAAATGCGGCAATGGCAGGTGAGACTGGAGTAGTAAATTTGGGACCTTCTAGAAGGCCTTTGAAGGTCAAACCTTTCTTGGGCATTCACTTTGTAAAATGTCACTTTGACCTACTACATGTGGCCGGTGAGGATGTCTAGAAAATTATCAAGCCAGGTGTTTATTCCTACCCTGTTTTTTTCTTTTTATTTATTTTAGATTTTATTTATTTGACAGAGACACGGGAAACACAAGCAGGGGGAGTGGGAGAGGGAGAAGCAGGCCTCCCGCGGAGCAGGGAGCCCGATGCGGGGCCCGATCCCAGGACCCTGGGGCCATGACCTGAGCCGAAGGCAGACGCTTAACGACTGAGCCACTCAGGCGCCCCCTGTTTTTTCTTTTAAAATGGGGTTTTCCAGAAGTCTATGACATGCTGACCTCTGGAAGGGCCTTGAGGCTCAGCTGCTCTTGACTAAAGACTTTATATTCTTGAGAAGCAAGCTTTTTGGTGATGAGGTCACAGAGTGGACCATATTTCTGGAGTTGTCTCCCATCTGAAGGAGACCCTCATTGAGCGGGTTTGCTTCCAGCTTTTGCAGTGAATATCCGAGTTACAAATGTACTGTCTATGCTGGGTGGGAGCTGTGTTGGGCTGGATGGCTGGTGCGGGGTGAGAGGGGGTGTGTCTTCCACAAACCTGCCCTCCAGCCACAGCAGCTGCTCTCCCTGTGTGATATGTTGGAATGTCACAATTGCATCTGAAGCATTTATCCTTTAAAAATACAAGAGAACCAATACTCATTGCAAAGATGGGGAAACTGAGGCACAGGAGAGGGTGAGTCAAGGACTGGCCCAAAGGTTTCCTGGTGAAGTGAAAGAACCTGGCCTCGAAACCATATGGCCCTGTTTTCAACTTGGTGCCCTTACCTTCAGTTTCCTCATTCTGCCCAAGAGTGCTAGCCACTTCTGATGGGAACACAGACCCATCTTGTGTGAGATGCTAGCCCCCACCCCCATCACCAGCACAGGGACTCCTGACTAGCACCCCTCTCATGAGGGTAGTTACAGCAGAGTCCATGTTTCCATTCTGGCATTCCTACTTGGGCTCCATTACCCTACCCCCAGAGAAAGGTGAGACAGAACCACAAAAGTAGTTCTACGCTTAGGCTATGACCTTCCCTTTTCTCCATCCCTGTCCAGTGGTGCTGACATCAATTTTAATGAGGTGCATGATACTGCTGTGTTGACAGTTTGAGAAGGGAGTCGAGTTACCAGCTGACTTAGACTTAAGCTTAGGTTGGCCAAACAGTTGCTCTGCAGGAAAACCACCAAGATTGCAGCAAGTGTAGGAATTCTTCCCAGAGCCAATTAGGTCAGCCTCATAACCTCTGACCAAGTATCTTATAACTTTCCCCAGAGGTGTTGGGAGGGCATTCAGAGAAAAACTCTTGGAGTTACTCTGACGAAAGGGACTTCACCCCAGGTCCTGAGGGGCTTGTGAGGGGGCTGGGTGTTCATTATGGCACACCGCCACCTCAGCCCTGGGGAGGCAGGAGTGGAGTGCGGTGAGGAAGGCCTCAGTGGGACTCCAGAGAACTGTTTCAGCCCCAACCTGGCCACTGGCTGGTATTTGACCCCCTCCCCCCACACTTCCCTTCTGTGAGTCTCCAGTTCCTCAAAGGAAAATATGGGGCCTGAGCTAAATGAGCTTACAGCTCTGTTCCAGCTGTACAAATCGGAATGGGGTACACTCCCAAGTTCTGTTCGGCAACAGGGATGCTAGTAATCAGTTACTCGTGCTTTACTCCCCGTTACCCCAGAGCCCTTCCGTGGAGTAGTAGGTAAGTTTGTTGGCGCTGGTGGGAAAGGTCAGCTGTGTTTTAGGCTGACGGAGTAAAAGGACTACACCATAGCAGCAGACCAGTGAGGAGACCTAACAGTTATCTGGGCAAGGCCAGATGAGGGCTGCAACCCCAGGACTGACTGTGAGTGAGGTGTCTTCCAAAAACTGCAACAGGAATATTAGTAAACCGGCTCACCAGTCAGACTAGTGCGTGTTCTAGGAGCATTACAGACTCATTAGCATGAGCAGAATGTATATCTGCCACTAGAGGGCACTACAGCTTCCAGTCAGAGAGGAGCAGATGGCCATTTATTGAGAGGGATTCTTTCTAGCCCCTGTGAAAAAAATACACTGTAATCCCCATTTTACGGATGGGGAAACTGAAGGGATTTGAGGTGAAGCGTCCTACCCAAAGTCGCGTAGCCAGTAAATAGCCGGCCCGGCTGGGATTCTAATCCAGCTCTGCCTGAATCCAAAGCTTCTCTGTATGAATGCGTTTAGGGCCCTCTGGCTCCTGACTGTTCTGATGAGCAAGTGGGCATGTTTCTTCCTTCTTACTCTGGGAGCAATGTGGAAGCTGGCTAGCCAGACCCTGTTAGTTTGGAGGTTCAGGACAGAGAACAGGTAAAGTTTTCAGAGTCGAAACCATGAAGCGTTTAGGGGGGACAGGCAAACAGCCTTCTGTAAATACTGACAATCACCATTAATGATTTCACATTGTGGGAGGCAGCCCTGCCATATGCCACCTTGGTGAACTTGAAAAAGACCCTTTGCTTTTTGGAATTCTGTTTTCCCATTTGTAAATTGGGAGTGCCTTGCCTACTCCCTCTGCTGAGTGTGAAAGTGCTGGACCCCCATGAAGGGTAACTTCTTGAGAAGAGCTGGGAATGGCCTATGCCAGTGACCTCTGTTGGTGGCAGACTAAGCTAAACACTCATGAGACCAGGGTTCTACACAGCTATGCACCTGCAAGCAAGGTAGGTGAGAAGTGGGCATCTTAGGGGGAGGGGGTTGGCCTAGCACTGGGGGACTCTGGGAGTGGCTGGCAGAACCCTACAGAAACTTCAGAAGTCCACAGGACCCCAGCCAGCCCCTGGGGTTGGGAATGCCTGTCAGGCCCTTGGCTTTGTCCATTCCAGTAAGTGGGTCTCCTTCCTTTTTTTTTTTTTTAATGTTTTATTTATTTATTCATGAGAGTCAGAGAGAGAGAGAGAGAGGCAGAGGGAGAAGCAGGCTCCCCGCCTAGCAGGGAACCTGATGCAGGACTCAATCCCAGGACCCTAGGATCATGACCTGAGCCGAAGGCAGACGCTTAACAGCTGAGCCACCCAGGCGCCCAAGTGGGTCATCTGCCTTATCTCTGATTGGCCCTTAGGTTCTCCTGCTGGGACATTGGCCCATTGTTCCCCTGCTTCTGTAGCCACCCTGTGTCTTCCACAGCTACCTGTCTAAATCCTACCTACAGCCACCCTGCCAAGTTCAGGCCTCACCAGCTCCAGTCTGACCCATCCTGAGCCCCACTTCTTTTTTTTTTTTAAGATTTTATTTATTTATTTGAGAAAGAGAGAATGAGAGATAGCATGAGAGGGAAGAGGGGCAGAGGGAGAAGCAGACTCCCCGCTGAGCAGGGAGCCCGATGCGGGACTCGATCCCAGGACTCCAGGATCATGACCTGAGCCAGAGGCAGTCGCTTAACCAACTGAGCCACCCAGGCGCCCCTGAGCCCCACTTCTGACAAAAGAAATGCTGGTCCCAGTGTGTCCCTGGCACACTATAATTTGGCTCAAAGGAGGCAGTGTAAGGATTCTGACCCCATCTTTCAAATGAGGGAATTGAGGCTCGGGGGGGACTGTTGGAAGACCCCAGAGAGCAGAGCAAGGCCAACTTCACTTCCCACTTCGTGCTCTTCCCAGCGAATGCTCGGCCAGGGTGAGAGAGCTAATAGAGGGTTATGGGACCAAGTCTACTGGACTTGGGAGAAGCTGCTCTCCGGGGGTCCCTCACGTGGTTGGGAACTTCTGAAAGCCAGAGCTCCGCACAATACAGGTGCTTCAGCAGGTGGCGGATAGAAAAAGAAGAAATGAAGCTGAGGATATCCACGTTCCCACACCATAGGCCACTTGAGACCCACCCTTCAGTGTCCCACCCAGGACCTGTCATCCCTACCCTTGCTCAGCGGATCTCCCCACAGCCTGGCTCTCCTCATGCAACTTGGGAACTTCCAGCGACCTTCCCGACCTGCAGACACACACACCACCTCCCCACCTTCCCGGCCTTATTCCCTGTCCCTTCGCCCCCACATGTCCTACCTGGCCCAGCCATCCGCACGTTCCCTGCATGTTTCACTTTGTTCATTCTTCCTCCATCCGCACAAGCAAAACCCACCCCATCTTCAAGAGCCAACACAGAGCTGTTAGCCTCCTGCACGGCCTGGCAGGCAGGCCTCCCTCCCTGGGGTCCTCCTTGATGAGCTTGATGACTTGCTCTCCCCGTCCTGGCATTAGCCGCTCTGCTCCCTGTCTTGCCTCCCCTGCAGACAGTGGGCATTCGGGCCCTGTGTCTGATTCCCTCTGCTGTGCCTCACACGCGTGCACTCTGTGCACGTTGCCTCAATGACCAAGTGCATTAGTGTCCCAGGGCTGCCATGAAAAAATACCCACAAACAGAATGGCTTAACTGGAAATTCATTGTCTCACAGTTCTGGAGGCTAGAAATCCCAAATCTCCGTGTCAGGGTTGGTTCCTCCGAGGGCCATGAGGGAAGGATCTGGTCCAGGCCTCTCTACTTGCCTTATAGATGCCATCTCCTCCCTGGGCCTCTTCCCCTGGAGTTCTCCCTGTGTGTGTGTCTGTGTGGGAATTTTCGCTTTTTATAAGGACACTAGTCACCTTGGACTAGGGCCCACCCTAATGACCTCATCTAAACTAATTGAATCTGCAGAGACCCCTATTTCCAAACAAGGTCACATTCTGAGGGTGCTGGATGTTAGGACTTCCAACAGATGCATTTGGGGAGGACACAATTCAACTCATAACACCAAGGGAGGGAATTGTGAAAGCCCCTGGACAGAGAATGGCCGTCAGGTGCTTAATTCCTGCCCACCCCCCGGCCCCATTGGGTGTTTGGACATACAAGCAATGTGATTAAAAGGAGGACCTGGGGACTCAGTTTTGGAGAGCAGAGTCAAATCCTGATTTGCCTCCCATCAGCTTTGTGCTCCTGGGTAAGACAGTTTTCTCAAACTACATTTCTCTCTCAAACCATACTAATTCACATTGTCTTACTCCCCTTCAAACCCTACCAGAAAAATGAGTATATTTTGAGGAGCAAAGGGCCAAAGTGGCAGCAGATAAATACAAATCAATACAAGGAAGTCTGGAGACCCCAAAATCAGAACCCACCAATCTGGAGCTAACAAAGTTCTCTATCTCCAGACACCCATGGAAACCTCCAAAATGCAGGGAAATCCAGGCTCCCTAAACTAAGGCATACTACAACATGGATGAACCTGACCTTGGAATCTCATCACAACTTGCAAGAACATTCAACTGAGAGGGGCACCTGGGTAGCTCAATCAGTTGAGTGTCCGATCTAATTTCTGCTGGTCATGATCTCGGGAGTCGTGAGATCGAGCCCCGCGCCAGGCTCTGAGCTCCGCGCTCAGTGTGAAGTCTTGAGATTCTCTCTCTCCCTCCACCCCTCTCCTGCTCCCATGCTCTGGCACACGCTCTCTCTCTCTCTCTCTCTCAAATAAATTTAAAAAAAGAATATTCCACTGAGATAAATTGTGAAGAAGAGATGTTGGGGTTTGGGGGGCATGATGGATATCATCAAATATTTACAGGACTCCATTTAAAAAGCTGAATTTGGGTTTATTCCCCACCCCCACCTTTGTCGCACCATGGGGCAAAATAGACCCAAGAATGTTATAGCTATATTACGTTTTGTTTATTCATTTTATTTATATTTGTGTAGACATGCTTTCATTTCTCTTGGGTATATACGAGGAGTGGAATTGCTGGTGCAAATGTTTACTCTATGGTTAACCTTTTGAGGAACTGCCACCTGGTTTCCAAAGCAGCTGCACCATTTTACATCCCCAGCAGCAGTGTACGAGGGTGCCAATGTCTCCCTGTCCTTGGTATTATCTTTCTGATTCTAGACATCCTCATGAGTGTGAGGTGGAATCTCATTGTGGGTTTGGTTTGCATTTTTCTGGTGGCAGTTTCATGTGCTTATTGGCTGGAATATTATCTTTTTTTAATAAAGATTTTATTTATTTATTTGGGAGAGAGAGCACATGAGAGGGGGTAGGGTCAGAGGGAGAAGCAGACTCCCCGCCGAGCAGGGAGCCCGATGCGGGATTCGATCCCGGGACTCCAGGATCATGACCTGAGCTGAAGGCAGTTGCTTAACCAACTGCACCACCCAGGCGCCCTGGAATATTGTCTTTTAACACATGTGTATATCCATTTGGTTGGCTTCAGGTTGGCAGTATCACATGGTTGAGACAGGGTTGCTGTGGGGCATTCTGAGCTACTGGGACTGTTTTTAGAAATGGTTGTGAACTGAGAGGACAACCAGGGAGAGAACTCGGTCTGGGCTGGTGATGAGGGTCTGGGAGTTGCCCATGAGGACACAGGAGATCTTGAAGCCCTTTGAGTAGATGAGATTGCCGGCAATTCTAAGTGTGAGGGGAGAAGTTGTTTTTGTTTGTTTTTTTTTTAAAGATTTTATTTATTTATCTGACAGAGAGAGACACAGCAAGAGAGGGAACACAAGCAGGGGGAGCGGGAGAGGGAGAAGCAGGCCTCCCACGGAGCAGGGAGCCTGATGCGGGGCTCGATCCCAGGACCCCGGAATCATGATCTGAGCGGAAGGCAGAGGCTTAACAACTGCGCCACCCAGGCGCCCCAAGTAAAGTTCTTAAAGCTTTGGGGACTCTTGGAAGTTAAAGGTGAGAAGAGCAGGTGGAGATACATCATAGAGGCCCGCTCTCCTAATGTGGGTGTAGGGTGGGGCAGGACCTATCAGAGTGAGGAGGAGATACAGCTGCTGATAGGCATGGACCATCAGGATGAAGTCTGAGGGTAGGCAAGGTCCCAGCGGGCCACAGGCAGTGGCGTATACCCAGCAGGTACACAGGTCTGTACCTGCCAGAGTTTAGGAACGAGACCCATCCCTAAGTCTCCACTCGGGGCGGGACAAGAATCCGGGTGTTAGGGGTCTCACACACCGCTTCTTGCGCAGTCCAGACGACTGCCCTCTGGTGGTGGTTGCCTGTCTGTCATAGGAAGTTGAGAAATTCCTCAGCAGGGACAGAGCTGGGAGAACCCAGGCCTGACTTATTCCAAACTCTGTGCTTTTTTCATTTGGAAGGAATTTGGGATGGGGGGTTCAGCTTAAATGTCAACTCTTCAGAAAGATTCTTCCCGACTACCCATGAAGAGGAGCTCCTCTTATTAGTCTCAACACAGCACTCAATTTGTTTTCTATCATTGTCCTTATTATAATTCATGATTTTATATTGTTAAAAAAAGAAAACCTCAGGCCCAAAATGGTGTCACTTAGACCCACTTCCCAAACTGGGGCTTAATACCCAAGCTAATTGCAGTTGCAACCTCCCCCAGAAATGTGGCCTTAACAGGTCATTCAGGAATTTTTTCTTTCCATCAGAGCCAATGACTCTGTCACCTGGATCCTCTCCATACCCCAAAGAAAGATGGGGGAATGGGGCGCCTGGGTGGCTCAGTCGGTTAAGCGTCTGCCTTTGGCTCAGGTCATGATCCCAGGGTCCTGGGATCGAGCCCCCGCATCGGGCTCCCTGCTCGGCGGGAAGCCTGCTTCTCCCTCGCCCTCTGCCTGCAGCTCCCCCTGCTCGTGTTCTCTCTCTGTGTCAAATAAATAAATAAAATCTTAAAAAAAAGAGAGAGAGAGAGAGAAAGATGAGGGACTCTGCAGGTTAGGATACCTTATCTTTTCCCCTAGCAAACAGACTCCTCTGGAACAATCCTTTTCTTTTGTGAATAGCTTTCTTGCCCCCATCCTCTGTCTATAAAAACCTTCCATTTTGTACAGTTCTTCAGAGTGCCTCTCTACTTGCTAGATGGGGTGCCGCTCAATTCATAAATCATTTAATAAAGCCACCTAGATCTTCACACTTACTTGGTTGAATCTTGTTATTTAACAATATCAATGTGTGAATATAGTTTACTTTTATTGTAAACTAGAGGTTACAGAAAAGGACCATCCTCTTTTGTTCCCCACTTTATTCCCGGTGCCTGACACGCAGTAGGCGCTCAGGAATTATTTGTTGGGTGAGTGAGGTCCCGTTTGGAAAATGGAGGCAGGTAAGGTGTGTACACAGGTCAAAATCCTCCGATGGAGTCAGTATGAGTTGACTTTCACCTTCCAGAGCACCCAGGGTGTAATGGTGTGCTTATTTTCTCAGGGACAGTATGAAAAAGATGTTTATGTTACAGGAATGAGGCCCAAGGTTGAGGAAGCAGGAAGTAGGTGTGGGTGAGGGTGTGACTAGCAAGGGTGCCTGTAAATGGAACAACTGAGAAACTCGGGAGAATCAGACAACTTGGCCCCTTAACATCATGGCAGGTCCTTGGCAGCTGGGGCTGGGAAACTTGGGTGGATCAACAATTCACTTCTTCCTCAGAGGAACTTACCAGAAAGCTGACTTCAAGAGCAACTCGGGCAATAGTCATGTTTGCCTAAGAGATTGAAGGGGGCCTGAGTAAACATATGAAGTCAGTTATGTCTCAGTATTCACTGTCATTTTTCCTTTTCTGCACTTGTGCATTGAGCAAATATTTATTGGCACCTATTACATACTAAGTTCTGTGCTTGGTGCGAGGGATACAGTAGGAAACAGTCCAGGTCTGCTCTCAAGGAGCTCCTGGCCCTGCGGGACACTTACAAGGATCTAAGCAGCTTAAGGGCAGAGGTATGGTCTGTCTTGTTCACCATGGTATCCCTAAAGCTTTGCCCTGGGTTTAGTGCTGAGTAGGTGATCCAGATGGTTCCTGACCCAGAGAAGTTCACAGCCTAGAGGGAAGACAGACAAGACAAGGGGCAGTTACCATAAAAGGTGATAAGTGGGCAAATACGAGTCTTATGGGAGCCCAGAGAAGATTGTTGAGGAGATCAGAGAAGGTTCTGAGAGGAAGTGACTTCTATACTAATGGACCAGAAGGTGGTCAGACATGGCTCAGTATGGTGGAGGTGGAGAAGTGGGAAGCCCACAGACTCAGACAAAGCTTTATGCCAAGGCCTGGAGGTGAAAGACCATGATCCTTCAGGGCAATTCAAAATAGTTCAGTAAAGCTAGAGCACAGAATGGCAAAAGATTAGGTAGGAGTGCCAGGTCATAGGAAGCTTTATAGGAACCAACTTAAGGAAGGGATTAGCATAGTAGGGCTGACCACAGGGGCCTTAGACCCAAGGGTTTCAGGTCTGGGAACTGGGTCTCCATCCCTCTCTACCTTGATCCCCATGACCCAGCACTCTGAGTTACCCTAGTTTCTCTAAAACTAAGTTCTTCCTTACCCTCTCCTGCCAATACCAGGAAAAAAAAAAAAATCCCTTGTTGGTTTTGTTTTTAAGACCTTCCCACCTACTCTCATCCATTTCTACATATTGAGCACGGCTTCATTATCCAAGCAGAAAAAGCAACAGAAAGCACTGGAAACTGGCTTTTAAAAAAAGAATGAGCATGAAATGAAAATTGTGTCTTTTCCTCCCTTCTATAGTAAGATACAGCACTACTTTAATTTACTGAAAGCTTTTATTTAATCATAAATAACATCAGCCTTTCTTTTGTGGGATAGTTGTATTTTTATTTATTTATTTATAAGGTTTTATTTATTTATTTAGAGAGAGAGCGTGAGCGCAAGCCGGTGGGGGGTGGGCAAGGGAGAGGGAGAATCTCAAGTAGACTCCACACTGGGCACTGAGCCCGACGGGGCTCAATCTCACCACCCTGAGATCATGACTTGAGCCGAAATCAAGAGTCAGATGCTTAACCACCTGAGCCACCCAGATGCCCCTGGTTGTAATTTTAAATGTGATTTTTCCTTTTTTTCCCTTTAAACTTAACTTTCACTTATTCACAAATTATTCAAAACCATAATGGTTTTCTTTAGCACAAGTAGCACTGAGCTACTTTAGTGCTGGGTTTAATTTTCTCTGGACTCAGGCAGGGTCTTTTGCTCAGCCTCAGATGTCCAATGCCAGTCAAACTTGACAGAACGCACATGCCATCCAGTCTAGCACACCCACATATAACAGATTAGTGAACCCTGCTACAATTCCCTTCTTTCCTTTGGTTGCTTCCTCCTGGCCTCCAAAGATGCCCTTCTTCAGAACCCCTCAACTCTGGGACCCCATCTAGCCCAGGATCCATTTTCCATCTGCTTTTAACAACCAAATGTTCCCCAGAAAAGGTCTATTTTTGTCCCTTCTGTTTCCTCACTTCCCTTGGCCAACAAATCTGCTCTTTCCAGCAGCTCCCTGATCCCCAAGTCCACTGGTCTCTTCTTTCTTATTCTCCTGGACTGCTCTGGGCCTCTGACCTTGTGGGTCTCCCCACCTCAAGACCACCCTGATTCTGTCACCTGCTTCTAGTCTCTTTTCTCTATTCCTGTCATGGCAGCTGCCCAAGCTCATTCCTCCACGCTGTTCATCCCACTGCACACTCTCTCCTACAGCGATCTAACTATCCCTGGTCTTGTCCTCACTCAGAATGGCTCAGGTGTCTCTCTGGCCCAGACCTGCCTTTTCTCCTACCTGGTGGGCAGTTTCACCTGCATATTTATACCAACGTGTCCAAACCCTACTCTTCTCACCTTCCACCCAGAGATGCCTCCTCCCCGCCTTTCTCTTATTGTTATTACTTTGCTCATCAGTTCTGGTAAGTCAAGTTGGAAATCAGTGTTTTTTCTTTTCTTTAAACTGCCTCTATTTCTGAACTTTGCAACCTAACAGCGTATTTCAACAGCCCTAGACTGGGAGGCAGACCAGGGTCCTGGTCCCAGCTCTGCTTTGGCTTTCTGGATGGCTTTGGGCAAGTCAGTGGAACTTTTTGAACACGTTGTCTCTCGTGTAACAAGACTGGAGACCACTTATTGAAACCTTACTACAGGCTAAGTACCGTGATCAGGGTTTTCTATACATCATCTCATGAACCTATATAATTTTCCCATTTCGGGGAGAAGGAAAATAACGTTCAGTAAGACTAACGTATTCATGATCAAGAACCAGTTAGTGGGAGGACCTGTGCTCAAACCAGCTCTGTAATTCCAACTCCATAATCCATTTTTTCCATTACACCGTAGGGCGCGCTCTCCTCACGCCCAAGGCAGCCGTCTTCCCTCTCCCACTCCCCTTAGGAGAGTGTTGGCTCACGGGGGAAGCAGGAAGGCCGCGACCATCAACGGCCTCGCCTTCCCGGCCAGGAAACAAGCCCAGCTGAAAAGAACGGAGCTAGATTTCCTCGTCCCGCCGCACGGCCCGCCTCGCGGGAGGCCCCGCCCCCTGCCGCGATTGGCTGGCGGGAGCGAGCTGGGGTCCGCGGATTGGCTGCGCGGCCGCCGGCTAACGTGGCGGACCTGACGTGGCCAGCGCGGCGTGTAGTCCCTACTGGGTTGCGGACCGGACTCGAGGCAGGCGGTGGGGCGTCGGCACGCGAGCCGCCGCGATGCCGCTGGAGCTGGAGCTGTGTCCCGGGCGCTGGGTGGGCGGGCAGCACCCGTGCTTCATCATTGCCGAGATCGGCCAGAACCACCAGGGCGACCTAGAAGTGGCCAAGCGCATGATCCGCACGGCCAAGGTGAGGGCAGAGACCGCGAGGAAAAGGAGGCCGGCCAGAGCCGGGGGGCGGGGCCCGGGCCGGGGGGCGGGGCCGCGGGAAAGCCTGCGGTGGGGAACCGGGACCACCTTCCTCTGCTTCTCTCGGTAGCCGGCGTGCGGCCTGGCCTCCAGCTCGCCTGTACCATTTCTAAATCTTTGGACTCCTCCTCATCCCTCCCCACCTTCCTCACATGTCTGCATTACAGCAGGTGCCGCCTAACCCGAACTTTGCCCCCTTCTGGTGGCAGAATGATCTTCCTAAAACACAGGTTTGATCAGGTCGTACCGCCTCACGAACCTTCAGTGGTTCCCCTCTGTCCAAGGGTAGAGTCGAAACCCTTTAACATGACCTTCAGGACCTTAATGACCTGGTTCCTTTCTGCCTATCATGTTTCATTTCTGACATCTTTCAGCGACCTTGAATTACTCCAGCAAGTTCTGAAGTTCCTGGAAGTTGCTGGGGTCTCTCCTTGCCATTCCTTGTGTTTGGAAAATGAAACGGTTAAAATGCCGGGGCTCTGGGTTCAAATTCAGACGCCACCACTTAGCAAGCTGTGTGAACCTGGCCTGGTTACTTAACCACTGTGAGCCTCAGTTTCATCATTTCAAAATCGGATTGATGATAGTACTTACCTCAGAGTTGGACCAAATGGGATGACTTATGTAAAGCTCTTAGCACAGTACTTGGAGAGGACTCAATAAATGTTAGCTCTTAGCTATAGGAGGTTTATGACTATTCAGTGCTCCCTCTTGGCAAGTTTTATTTCTATTCAAACCTGTATTCATGTACAGGTCTGCTTGGATGCTTTTTCCAGTCCTTCCCCACAAGGCTGGGCCCCTATCACTGCTCCCATTGAATTGCATTGTCACTGTCCAAGTTTCTTGCTCTTTTCTGGCTCACTCCATCGTTTTTTTCCCCCCTTCCCTTCAGTGAAAGCTGTTCACCTAATGTCATCGATTGTGATTAGGTATTTACCTTGATCTTCTTTCAGGACTAACTCTGCTTTTAGGGAAGCCTACTGGATCATAAAAAATACTGCTAAAGAGTGACAGTTGTACTAAATGGGCTAAATGCTTTAAGTGCACCATCTCACTTCATTCCTACAACATAATGTGGTAGATGCTACTGGTTTCATTTTAAAGGCTCAGAGAAGTGACTTGCCGAAGGGCACACAGTAAATACTGGATTTCAGAGCTTTGCTCCTAACCAGGGAGTGCTAGCCTTTGCGTGTAACATTGTTTTCTAGAAGGGGGGAAATTCCTACTCTTAAGTTGGGAACAACCTGTTTGTGGAGGTGCGACCTCTGAATGCTGAGGTTGTAAAAGTACCCACAGATACTGAAGCCAGAGAAACAAAGCTTTTTTTCTTTCTTAATTTTGGAGGCTGGTTCTGGGGCGAGGGGAGGAGATTGAAGAGGTTGAGCCTGTGGTACAGTGGAAAGAACATTGTCCTGGTGTGAAGATACCACTTACTAGCTGAATAATCTTGGGCAGGTGACTTTTCCTCTTCAGGCTTCAGTTTCACTTATTTTACAATGTGTGTGTGTGTTTGTTTTTAAACTTAAAGCAGTGGAATCTTGTGAAATCCTTGTATTTTAGGATTTTTTTTAGTCTTTGTTGCCAAATAAAGTCACATTCCCATGTTTACTCAGAGTAGCTCATACAATGAAATGAATCTATTTGCAATATTAAAAGTTGAGTTCATTCAATTATTTTTATTTTCTTACAAAATATATTATTACAGTTATGTAATATATATCAACTATAAATGTATTACAATTAGAGATTTATTAATTGAATATACTTTTAACTTCCAAATTTTGCTGCAAAGGGAGCATCACGCCTTTGCCCATCCTGGAGTTTTGCTGCTTGTTTTTTTTGTTTGTTTTTTGTTTTTGCCAGGAGAGAGAAAAAAATACTTGAACAAAGAAACCATCAGCATTGTAGTAAAACGGGGACAGTGATTGTGTTTTCTGACCCTGGAGTTCACCATAGAATTAAACAGATAGAGAAATCACTCAGTTTGAGGAAAGAAGAGGAAGAACCTGACCTCTTGTCTTTAGTAGTTTCTGCTACTTCACTTTTATCTTCTTCCTGTAAATGAAAGGTTTGCCCAGAACAGACGGGCTCTTTCACTCCTTGAGCTAGAGCTGAGAAGCAAAGGGAGCAGGAAGCAGTGCCCTGTGAAGGCCTCCCCCTTGGTTTGCTGGAGGCCTTGCTGTAGCCAGCATCCGGGTGGCAGTCATGGGCCAGGAGACAGGTGCTCGGCAGCCTTAGCAAAGCGATCTGTCCAGCTCTGCCCGGGACTCACTGTGCAAAGGTGCTTAGGTTACTCTGGGCCTGGGGATCTTCCTCTAGACAATGAGAACGCTGTTGCCCAAGGTCACTTTCAGTTCTCATGTCTTTTTTTTGTTTTGTTTTTTAGAGATTTTATTTATTTGACAGAGACACAGCGAGAGAGGGAACACAAGCAGGGGGAGTGGGAGAGGGAGAAGCAGGTTTCCCTCTGAGCAGGGAGCCCGATATGGGGCTCGATCCCAGGACCCTGAGATCATGACCTGAGCCAAAGGCAGACGCTTAACGACTGAGCCACCCAGGCGCCCCCACTTCTCATGTTCTTTAAACTCCTGACCATGCCATCCTGTGGTCTTTCTGGGAGTGGGAGGAGCACTGTTAGCACAGATATTTCTGGAAGTGAGGTTTTTAGCAGCATGAATAACTCTGTCTACAGAAATGTCAGCGAGCCAGAGACTTTAGAGGGTTTTCCTCCATCTTTCTATTGAGTGGCTTTTAAAAGCAGTTTTGAGAGATTGGGGGTTGAGTGGCAATCGTATTATAGCTCTTACAGCTGGACAATCCAGCTTTTATGTTATAGCTTCTGTTTAGTAAAGCCTGGACCTTTCTAAGTGTTGTTTGTGTACTTTTTGCCCCAGAGCTTCTTGTTCAAATGAGATGCCATGCTGAAAAGCACAAGTACAGAACAACTAAAGCAGAGTTGTCTGTTTCCTGCCCCACGAGGGGCTCCTCAGAACGGTACAGGTCCTGGAGCGAGCCCAGAGCAGCTGTTGATGGAGATGGAGATGCTGAGTCCTGAGAGCGGGAGTGACTTATCCAGGAGTGAGAGTCAGATCCTGACTTCCCCTCAATTCTGGACCAGTGCTCATTTTGTTATCCTCTGCTGAGTTACCCAACTTAAAATCTTCTTTAAATGTTTAATTATTTTTAATATAAAACAAAGTGAAAAAAAGTGCCAATTTTTTTTTCTTTTTGCATTTTAAGGGGGAAAAAGAGGGGGAAGCCCCATCCCTAGCCTTCTCTTTGAGACTTTCTTGCTTCTCCTTTTCCTCTTTGCCTCTGTCAGTCAGCCTTATTTTTAAAGATACTAATGTCAGAGAGTTGTCCCAGCATTTCCCTTTCTCTGAGAATCCCCGACAGGTCATTGAAAGGAGCCCTGTTGTGTGTTGCAGGAGTGTGGGGCCGATTGTGCCAAGTTCCAGAAGAGTGAGCTGGAGTACAAGTTTAATCGGAAAGCTTTGGAGAGGCCCTATACCTCTAAGCATTCCTGGGGGAAGACGTACGGGGAGCACAAGCGCCACCTGGAGTTCAGCCATGCCCAGTACAGGGAGCTGCAGAGCTACGCCCAGGAGGTTGGCATCTTCTTCACTGCCTCCGGCATGGATGAGGTGAGTCGTCATGGGAGCTGCTCTCTTTTAAATGCACCATCTCACTCCATTCCCACAACACAATGTGGTAGATGCTATTGGTTTCATTTTAAAGGCTAGGGGACAGCAGGTGGCCTGGTGGCTTTTGGCCTAGAGTCAGCTCTAGCCATTGCTTACTTGAGACTTTTATTGTGCTTTCTAGACCTAGTGTTCCCAATCACTTTAACTGTATCAATGCCCAACTAAATAGAAGGCCAGGAGGAGCAGAGGCCCAGTGAGATTTTTGTGAGAGGAGTACCAGAAGTTTCCAGACAAGCTGTCTTTGGGAGTAGGGGGCAGCCACACTGGCATCCCTGAGTCCCTCAAGCTTGTGGGAGACCCCTATCGGACCAGTTTTCTCCCAGCGGAAAGTGGCCTGGACGAGGGATCAGGAAACCTCCCTTCTGATAGGGATCCGCCTCTTGCTGAGTGGCCTTGGTGGATTTGGGTGGGGGGTGTTGGTAGTCATCCTGAGCAGCTCACAGAATGTCATGCTAACGTCCTGGAAGGGTTCAGCCCTTCTGCTCTGTGACCTGCCTCTTTGAGATTCCTTCATGTACTCTTTTTCAAATGTAAAAATTTCAATTGTAAAAATAATAAATATCACTGAAAGTTTAGAAACAGGAAAAACTAACCCGTAATCCCTATATGGTGGTTCTTTTTTTTTTTTTTAAGATTTATTTATTTATTTGAGAGAGAGAATGAGATAGAGAGAACATGAGAGGGGGGAGGGTCAGAGGGAGAAGCAGACTCCCTGCTGAACAGGGAGCCCGTTGCGGGACTCGATCCCGGGACTCCAGGATCATGACCTGAGCCGAAGGCAGTCGCTGAACCAACTGAGCCACTCAGGCGCCCTGGTGGTTCTTTTTATAGATTTCCTCCTGAAGTCTTTTATGTGCATGTTTTATTGCCTGGTTGCTACATTTGTGAATATTTAGTTTTGTGCATTATTTTCCCATTTAACATTATGCCATAAGCTTTTACCCACATCTGGGTTTTTTTTTCCACCTTTACCGAGCTATAATAGACATATAAGTCCCCACAACTTTAGTTCCTTTTTTTTTAAACTTTTATTATTTTTTTAAAGACTTTTTTTTTTAAGATTTTATTTGTGAGAGAGAGAATGAGGGCGGAGGGTCAGAGGGAGAAGCAGACTCCCTGCTGAGCAGGGATTTCCCCCCCCTCCCCCCCCCCCCCCCCGATGCGGGACTCGATCCTGTGACTCCAGGATCATGACCTGAGCCAAAGGCAGTTGCTTAACCAACTAAGCCACCCAGGTGCCCCTTATCTTTTTATTTTTTTTTAAGATTTTATTTATTTATTAGAGAGCATGAGCACGGGGGAGAGGGAGAAGCAGACTCTCTGCTGAGTAGGGAGCCCGACATAGGACTCGATCCCAGGACCCCGGGATCATGACCTAAGCTGAAGGCAGACGCTTAACTGCTGAGCCACCCAGGTGCACCTATTATTATCTTTTGAGAGAGACCACCTGCATGCTTGCGCATGGGCTTGAGTGAGCAGGGGGGGGAGGAGCAGAGGGAGAGAAGAGAGAGAAGCAGGCTCCACGCTCAGCTCAGTGCAAAGCCCGATGTGGGGCTCGATCTCACGACCCTGAGATCACAACCTGAGCTGAAAGCAAGAGTCGATCGCCCAACTGACTGAGCCACCCAGACGCCCTATGCTTAAAGTTTTTAATAGCAATGTAATTCTTCTTTTTTTTAATATTATTTGAGAGAGAGAACGTGCATGGGTATGGGGGCAGAGGGAGAGAGAAACTTAAGCAGACTCTGTTGAGCTCAGAACCTGACGTGGGGCTCAATCTCACTCCCCGAGATCACGACCTGAGCCGAACCTAAGAGTCACATGCTTAACTGACTGTGCTACCCAGGCGCCCCAGCAATGAAATACTTCTTTTGAGGATTTATAATGTACCTAACCATTTCTCTACTTTTGGGCATGAATGTTTCCTTCAGTTTTTTGTGCTTATAAATAGTGCTGAGATGAACATCATTTTTCTGTGTTTTGTGTTGTTTCTTAGGATAGCTTTGCAGAAATAGATCATTAGATGAAACCTACGAGCATTTTTATGGCCCTTGAAACATTTGGAATGCTTTTGGGCATTCAGAATATTTGAAGCGATTCCAGTTCATTCTGTAGGCCTCCTTGACCGTTTGTGTCCCTGATCCAATCTCAAAATATGTAAGTTGAGTTGAAAAGAAACATAAGTCTAGTCTAGGCTGTTGGTAGTTTTAACAGGGGCAGGGAGGCAGAGAACCTAGGCATCTTTGGGAGACAACAAGTCCAGGCCTCAGTTCTGTAGGACAGATTCAGCCCTTAATTCACAGCTTTCATAAGCATGACAGTCATCAGATCCAGTTGTGCATTTGATGATCATACTTTCCTACTTTTGAATTATATGTTATTGCTTACAGAGCATCTTCACGTACAGTAAATATATTTTATCCCTCCTCTGCCCCACTCTGCAGATGAAGAAATGGAGGCTCAGAGGGGCCGGGAAGTTTGTACAAAGTCATATAGCTAGGAAATATGGGTCTCGAAGGTGCAGTGTGCTTTCTCCGGTCCTACAACTCTGCCTGGGCATCAGTCCAGGTGTGTGTGGCTTCGTGGAGCTCAGAGAGCCTTTGGGCTTCCCCTTTGCTCTTTACCACCTTGATGTTGGTGGCTGGAGAGCTTCTGGGCCCAAGAGCTGCTCTGGGGACTAGGAGACAGATTTTTTGAGGAAAGTGTTCCTGAAGAGGTTGCTGGGCTTTTTTCTGATCCTAGCTTAGAGAACACTTCCTCAGGGAATTCTTCTTGTTCCCCAGCTTGGTTCAGGCCCCTTCTGTTAAGTTCTCCTGGTGCTCGTTACTTGTGTAATTGTGTGTTAACTACCCCATCTCCCTCCCAGACTGCTAGCCCCACGGCATCCCCGGCATCCCCAGTGCCTGGCCTGCAGTCGGTGGTTGGGAGACATTTGTTGAAGGAATAAATGAAGCAGCCAAACAAAAGACAGGATTAGTGGTTTTTATCAGATTCTTAAAGGATCTGTAGTCAAAAAAGTTTAAGAGGAAAGAGTATGTGCTTTAGGATCTGAAAGATTTGGGTGTTGTTTTTGGTTCTACCATTAACTAACATTTCTTGAGTATTTATGATGTACCAAGTCCTATGCTAAGTGTTTTAAACATATCAACTCATTTACTCTTCTTAACCTCTTCAAAGAGCACAGTTATCCCCATTTCACAGGGAGGATGTCAGTAGTCACTAATCAGCTAACCCCTGCCCTCCTGACCACACTCTTCTTTCATCTCCCTGGGCCTGTTTCCTCTTAGGGAAAGGGCAAGGCATTGATTAAAATACCTAACTTGCAGGCTTGTCTTCTGGAGCAGGTGAGACCATCTATGTAAAGTACATGTCTCAAGATAGGACCCTGTCTGTGTGTTCACTGTGAACCCAGATCCTGGCACTTAGTACATCCTGATCTTAGTACATCCTGAGTCAGTGCCTCGGTGAAGGAAGATCACACCTAGAAAGTGACATTTGTTTTCATCATGTACTTGTTTCATGTACTGTGAGTTCACAGCATTTTGGTATTGCTCTTTGGCAATCCTCTAGAACTCAAGTGCTCAGAGACAGCCAAGCCCTTGTCCTCAGAGGGCAGGTTTGGGTTTGGGAAACTACTAATCCTTCTTGTGCCAAATAAATGTGAAGCTTTTGGCCTGATTGGCTTAGTAATGAGTCAGTAACGAGACAGGGCCCGCAAAGCTCTGGAGAGAATTTCCAAAGATTTATGCCAGTATTCTGGATCTCTAGTGTTGTCTTTGGAATAGGCATACAGCCTTTCCCAGAATAACAGATTTGAGAAGTACTCTCATTGGAGGACTAAGTCCTGACCTGTTGGTTAAAAATAATTAGTCTCAGGGCGCCTGGGTGGCTCAGTCAGTTAAGCATCTGACTCTTGATTTTGGCTCAGGTCATGATCTCAGGGTTGTGAGATAGAGCCCTGCATTGAGCTTCGCACTCAGTGGGGAGTCTGCTTGAGATTCTCTCCCTCTCCCTCTCCCCAGCTTGCGTGTGCATGCGCTGTCTCTCTTTGAGAGAGAGAAAGGGAGCACACGGTCTCTTTCTCTGAGAGAAAGAGAGCAGACTTTGAGCGAGAGAGAACACGAGTGGGGCAGAGGCAGAGGCAGAGGCAGGCTCCCCACTGAGCAGGGAGCCCGATGCGGGGCTCGGTCCCAGGGCCCTGGGATCATGACCTGAGCCAAAGGCAGACGCTTAACCGACTGAGCCACCCAGGCGCCCCAGTAAATAAATCCTCAAAAAATAAAATAAAAAAATAAAAATAATTAGCCTCAGTGGTGTAAGTACTCCCCCATCCTCCACCACATAGTTGCTTCCCCAGGACGGTTTTCCTAAAACCTGACCAAAGAAAGGGGAAGTGGAAGAAAGCTCACATGGGAATTCCACAGCAGTGACACCTGAAAGCAACAATAACAGAGGAGAGTAATGGGAAGAGTATGACAGTGGTTCTCAAAGTGTGGTCTGAGAACCCCTGAGGGGATGGAGATCTTTCAGAAGATCCACCAGCTCCAAACTGTTTTCATAGTGATACTCAAATGGGATTTGCCTTCTTCACTGTCATTCTGTCCCAAGTGTATAGTGGAGTTTTCCAGAGGCTGTGTGGTGTGTGTTGACATCATTCCCTTGGCAGTGGCTAAGGAAAGGTGTGCTGCGTGCTCTTTTATTTTAGTAACAACTCCTGTCATGGACCACACAATTCACCAATTACAGTTTACAATTCAGTTGTTTTTAGTACCTTCAGAGTTGTGGTGGCTGTCACCACAGTCGACTTCACATTTTTACCATGTACCCATTCATAGTCATTTTTCAGTCACCTCAGTTCCCCCCAGCCCGAGGCAGCCGCTCCTCTGCTTCCTGTCTGTGTACATTTGCCTTTTCTAGACATTGCATATAAACTGAGACAGTGTGTGGTCCTGTGTATCTGGCCTCTCACGTAGTGATGTGTTCGAGGTCCGTCCGTGTTGTGCACGCGCCTCGCCCCCCGTTACTCCCGAGTGCCAGTCACTAGTACGGATATACTACATCTTATTTACCCGTTTATCAGTTGACGGACATTTGGATTGTTTCCACTTTTTGGCTAGCAGGAATAATGCTTCCATGAACGTTCAGGTACAGGTTTTGTACCGACATGTTTTTAATCTTTTGGGGCTATATGGTAACTCTGTGTTTAACTTCTGAGCACTTGCCAGACCGTTTTCCATAGTGGCTACACCAGTTTATAATCCTCCCAGCAGTGTAGGAGCTTCCAGGTTTCTCCACATCCTCACCTTTGTTAAGATCCGACTTTCTGATTCTAGGTGTCCTAGCAAGTGTGAAATGGCATCTCATTGTGGTTTTGATTCATATTTCCCTGATGTCGAGCATCTTTGCATGTGCTTGTTGCTATTTGTATAGCTTCTTCGGAAGAATGTCAGATCCTTTGCCAATTTTTAATTGGGTTATTTGTTTTTATATATTCCAGATATGAGTCCCTAGTCAGATACATGATTTGCAGAAATGGTTCCCATTCTCTGGGTTGTCTTTTCACGTTTTGATGGTATTCTTGGAAGCACAAACATCTTTAGTTTTAATGACATCCAATTCATGTTTTTTCTTTTGTGCTTGTCCTAAAATTTCTCAGTTTTAGGGGCGCCTGAGTGGCACAGTCAGTTGTGTCCGACTTGGTTTTGGCTCAGGTCATGACCTCAGGGTTGTGAGATCGAGTCCTGCATCGGGCTCCTTGCTCAGCACAGAGTCTGCTTGAGATTCTCTCCCCCTCTCCCTCTGCCCTCCCATTCGTGCTTTCTCTCTCAAATAAATAAATAAAATCTTTAAAAAAAATTTCTCAGTTTTAAACCACAATGTGGTATTGCTCCAGAGCTATCACTCTGGCGAAAACAAAGAGTGACGATAACACCAAATGGTAGCAAGGATGCGGAGAAAATGGATCATTCATACACCGCTGGTGGGAATGTAGAAAGGTATAATCACTCTGCAGAATAATAGGGCACTCTCCTTTTTCTAAACACAACCTTATTTTAATACAGTTCACATGCAGTATCATATCACATTTCACTCAGGGTATACTGGTAGTTTCTTATAAACTGGACACACACACAAAAATTTTGCACCTATGGGCATGGATGTTAACTGAACTTACGGTAATCCTTTCACAGTATATATATCAAATCATGTTGTACACCCAAAACTAATACACTGTTAGGTGTCAGTTATAGCTCAATAAAAAATAACCATTTATTGCATACCTAAAAAAACAACACCACACACTAGACATGTGCTCAGCACGTAGCCCGCCAGGTATCATTTGGTAATTTATCTCAAAAGAAATGAAAACTTAAAATTCACACAAAACCCTGTACATGCAGGTCCATGACAACTTTATTTGTAATAGCCCCCAAACTAGAACAACCCAGAGAGTTCTCTAGCAGGTGAACGGTTCCAGCCATAAAAAGGAGTGAACTGCTGATACATGCTGCAGCTTGGAGGGCTCTCCAGGGTATTATATTGAGTGAAAAAGTCAGCCTCAGAAGGTTGTGTACTATACCGTTGAGTTTATATAGCAGTCTTGAAATGACAAAATTACAGAGTTGGAGAACAGATGAATGGTTGTCAGTGGTTAAGGACAGGAAGGGAGGCGAGTGGATGTGGCTATAAAGCCTTGGAGTGATGGCATAGTTTTGTATTGTGACTCTGGTAGTCGCCGGTCTGTGCATCTGGTCAGACTGCATGGAATTAGATGCACTCCCACACAAAGGAGTACATGTAGAAACGATGATACCTGAATCGGGTCATAGACTTTGTCAACGTCACTTTCCCAGTTGTGATTTCGTACTCTAGTTTTGCAAGGTGTCACCATAGGGGGGAGCTGGCTGAAGGGTACAGAGGATCTCTCTCTATTATTTTTTTTTAACGATATTTATTTATTTGAGAGCGAGTGAGAAACAGCATGAGAGGGGAGAGGGTCAGAGGGAGAAGCAGGCTCCCCGCTGAGCCGGGAGCCGGATGCAGGACTCGATCCCAGGACTCCGGGATCATGACCTGAGCCGAAGGCAGTCGCTCAACCAACTGAGCCACCCAGGCGCCCCTCTCTGTATTATTTCTTACAGCTTCATGTCAAACTATAATTATCTCAAAATAAAAACTTCAAAGTTAAAAAACCTACAAATCCCTTAGTTTTAATTTTAATTCCGTAAATATGGGTAGATAGAACCTATATAAACAAAAACCCTGTAGAGTCCATAGTCATTTTTAAGAGTGTGAACACCCAAACCTTGGGAGCCCCAAGCTGAATGGTGCACACCCAGGCTGTATGGTTTCACAGTTAAGCTCGAGGACTCTGGGGTCAGATTCTGAGTCCATGTGGAGGTCGTTCAACCTCTTTGTGCTTCTGTTTGTTCACCTGCAGAGCAGGGTTAGTACCTGAACCCATCTTGCAAGGTTGTGAGGATTATCCGTGATTACTGACATAAAGCATAGCACACAGCTGTTGCTGAGCGAACATTAGCTACAGTTAAGGAGGGCAACCTGGGCCGAGCGTCAGGACATCTGGCTTCTTGCCCTGACTCTGCTCTGAGTTGATCTCGGTGTGAGCTTGGTGAGTCCCTTCCCTCCCTGGGCCTCCGTTTCCTTTTGTGTAAGCTGCTGTCCAGAGGCTCTCTCCCAGCTCCGATGCAGAGCCAGGGAAGATACGACTAAGGCCACTTGCATCCGGAATGAGGGCTTTCCTTCTCAGCCCATGCTGCTAGGCACCTGAGCTCCTGGATGTGGACTCTGAAGGAGAGAGGGCACCTCCTTGCATCTGTGAGGCGTGCTTAGGAAAGGTCACTTGTTTAGGTCATTCACTCCCAGGTGGCTTTGGGGTAGAAGCAGGAGCAGCTGGGAGATGGAGGAGAGCCTGGGTGGTGGTGCTCGGGGTCTGCCTCTTGGCCTTACCCTTTGGTGCCTTTCCCTCTGCTCCCCAGGAAGCCCTGCTGTGTGGGGTGTGCCACATGCTCTGCGGCCACACTCTCTGAGTTCGGGTTCTGGTGCTGACCCTTTGTGGGTTCAGGCGCACCACGTAACCTTTTTGAACCCCAGGTGTCCCATCTGTAAAAACAGGATAATAAAGATGCCCAGCCCACTTGGCTATGGGGAGGGGTTGGGTGTGAGGGCCGTGCAAGATCTACATCCACCGGATGATAGCTATTCTGTTATTGAGAGCCCTTTGGAGTTGTTTTGCCTCACGCTGTCTGGACAGGGCGGCGTCTCTGTCCTAGGAATGCTGTTTGTTCCCAAGTATCCTCCTAGCTGACCCGGGCTTAGGCAGCGAGGGGAAAGGCGTTCTTAAGAGCCTTTACAAGAGTTAATTTGCTGGCCCGGTCCCTTTTCTGAACCAGCATGTCCTGTCTGCCCGGCGATTGGAAGTGGGTTGGCCCCTTGTTCTGTGTTTACCTGGCAGGTGGCTCTGAGTATTTACCCACCCTAACTTCCTTGTGGACGGTAGCCATTTATCGAGTGCTTCATTTTTCTCCACTGCGTGCGCTGTCCTACGGTGTTCTTCGTATGCTGAGGAAAGGTTACAGTGTGGTGGAATTTTATCAAGGCTGACAGAACTACCAGGGCACCTGGTCAAAGCTTGCAGAGAGGCACCTGCAGCGGGGCTGAAATGAGCAGAGTTCCTTTGGTCTAAATGGAGAGTTCTGTTGAGAAAGCAGATGGAGGCCATGACCATCGAGGTGGCCCCTGTGGAACGTGCTGCCCCCACACACAGGTGTCCTGCCCTAGCAGAGCTGCCCTTTGGGGTGCCCTCTTTCCTCCTCTCTTCTTTCCTTTGCCGCCCCCGCTAGCAGGGTGCCCTGTACCCAAGCCGTGGTGTGCTCCGGCTGGGCCACCCGGACTCTCCTGGCCTGTGCTTTCCCCTTCCTCCTTCCCTCACGCTGGGCAGCTCTCCAGCACCCTGTGTTCTCCCCTGCTCATAACTGCGGCCTTCTCTTTCCTTTTCCACAGGATCTCAAACACTGAGGGGAGGGGGAAGGGGCTTTAGAAAAATCCCAGCTCCTCTTCTTGCTGCTTTTACCCCTCAGATCAGTGGGCCGGGATACGGAAAGGGGGTTCTGTGGACACACATTGTTGATCCTCATTAGTTAATAATTACTACCAATTATTACTAATAAAGCCTCTCCCTCACCCGCTTCCCCCTAATAAACAAGGGTTCTGAGTTGAGTAAGTTTGGAAAACAGTGGGATGAAAAAAAAAAAAAAAGGCCAGACAAGTGTGTGTATTGGGACACTGGAGGAGGGAGCTCTGGCAGTGCAGCATTTCACCAGCCCGGGCTGCCGGTGGGACCCTGCCTGCGGGTGTAAGCCAGTGGATGCGCGGGGAGGGTCCTGTCGGCGCTTCCTGTCAGGCTGAAAGCCTCTGTGCTGGGGGAGGTGGGAGGGGGGAGAATTGTGAGGCTGCCCGGCTGCACGGTACCCCTACATGGAAGAGGGGTGGACAGCGGGGTGGGCAGGCCTAGGGGAGGCCAGGGAGTCCGTGGAGAACGGGGGGCCACTGGTGCTGACCCAGCCTGAGGGGCCCTGGGCACGGCAGTACAGCCTAGGATCCGCCCCATTACTGCAGTTGGCACCCTCTGCAGAGATTCATCCAAAGCGGCAGTGTTGGGAATGGCTGCTAGGTGGGGCTGGCTCTCCGGGGTGGACTGGGAACAGGCCCCTTTCCCTTAGGAGAGGAACTGGCCCCGTTTTCCTCACTTGAAAACTCTAGAATTCCATGCAGATTTTCCAGCCCTTGTAGGTGAACTTCTGCACAGTGTTTCTCCTGCATTTGGTCCCTCCTTGCTCTTGCTCGCCCTGTGCCTCTCCTGTTCATGCCCTTGGGGACTTTGCCATCACGAGCCCCTTCTCTCTGGAGTTGAACATTGTAAGGAAGAAAACTTAGCACAGGGTTTGCCCTCTGACAGTAGAAAACACTCTCCATCTGCCAGACAGAATGAGAAAAGTGGGAGAAGTCGACTTTGTTCGATAAACCCATTAGAAGGAATGTTTTCACTTCCATCTTAGGGCTGGCTTACAGTGTGAGAGACACATCAACAGGAGACGTGAGAGAGAACGGTACAGAGGGGACAAGAAAGGAGAGGGAGAAATCCCGCCCAGGGAAGACCACGAGAACTGCAGCGAAGGCAGCTTAGCAGGCCCGGGAGTAAGGGGCACTCGGGCCACGCTGGACGGTGTCTCTTGGACCCAGGGGCTTGTGAACTGTCTGTGAACTGTTCACTGGCTTGTTACCCACTGAGTGTGGCTCTCTGGCAGCTGTAGCCTTCATGATACTAGAGGATTTACATAGGAGGAAAGTGGGTCTCTGAGTGCAGCCAGTGACTGGAGTAGCTTATCCCCTGCGGGCAAGATGGAAGGAAGCTCAGGCAGCAGCGGGTTGATTTAGAGAGCCTGCTGGTGGAGTGACCTTCTCATACTGTTCCTCGCCACGCTGTGCCCTCTGGGTTTCCAGGCATGGTGACCTAGCTTCCTTACAAAATAGGATTCACAGCGCAGCAGTGGTGGTATTACCCAGGAACTTAAGAGAAACACAGACCTGCAGGCCCCACCCTCACCCAGCAGAGTCAGAATTTGCGTTGCATTTGAGCAAGCTCCCTGGGAGAGCACTGTACCGCATTAAAGTGGGAGAAGCAGTGATCCTGCCGATCAGGCCTTCCAAACCTACTTCTGAAACCCGGGCAGCATTTTCCAATAGATTGAACTTAAATATTTGGAAACATTCTGAGACCTTGATTCTTCCCACTTCTCATTTCCAACTCCAATTTTTAAAAAATAGTAATAAAAGGTAGTTTTGGGGGTTTTTGTAATTTGATAACAAGCTGAGAGTTTACTCTTAAAACCTGTAGCCCACTGGTTCTGTTACGTTTGTTGACCCCTGCCAATTTCCTGATCCTGAGTCTTAGTGAAACCCCGGTGGAGGTGAAGGATGGTGAGGGGCCCTCGACAGGTAACCATGAGCAGTGATGTCATGCCAAAAAAAAAAAAAAGTGAACAAGGGGCGCCTGGGTGGCTCAGTTGGTTAAGCGTCTGCCTTCGGCTCAGGTCATGATCCCGGGGTCCTGGGATGGAGTCCCGCATCGGGCTCCCTGCTCAGCGGGGAGTCTGCTTCTCCCTCTGCCCCTGCCCTCTCTCTCATGTGTGCCCATGCTCTCTCTCTAATAAATAAAATCTTAAAAAAGTGAACAAGGTTTGTTTTCCCTGTAGGCTGCGTGGTTTGGGGGCTGCGAGGGTTTGGGTTTGATGGGCCCTGCCAGCTGTGGATCACTGTGTCAGGGTTGGGCCATAAAGTGCTCCTTTTTTTCCACTTGTGGCCAAGGTTGCAATGGCCTCTTTTCCTGGCTGTTTGGTTTTGAGTAAAGGGTAAGGCCTTTGAGGAACATTCACTTTCTCACCACCTGGTTTTCTGAATCAAGATTAGGTCCTGACCCTTTTGTGATGGGGCCCTGGGCTCCTTGGGAAGGAAGGTCTGGCCTGGGGTCTGATTCTTTTGCGGACCTCGAAGCCAGGACAGGCCAGCATGCAGTGTTTGTTGGACAAATGGACGGGGGGCTATGAATGAAAGTTTGAATCTGAATGAAATGACTGATATAACACATCTTTCCCTGCTTTCAGGTTGTTGCGAGAGTCCTTCTGGCTGGGCAAGAGGAGGGGTTTTTCTGTTTGTTTGTGGCTCCTCGCCTGACTTAAGGACAATGATTTTGAACAGTGGTGAAAAAGAGCTCCCTCTTTGATTTTTATAGATGGCAGTTGAGTTTCTGCATGAGCTGAATGTTCCATTTTTCAAAGTTGGATCTGGAGACACTAATAATTTTCCTTATCTGGAGAAGACAGCCAAAAAAGGTAAGTGTTTAATTTTTGCCCTAAAATGAGGAAGTCCAAATCTTCCCATTTTTACTCCTTTAATAGAGCCCACTAAAGGAGTCTCTTGAAGACAGACATTAGAAACCTCTTTTCAGTTAGCATTACTTCTATTTTTCCATGTGCTGACTTGAAAGAAATGAAGGATAAGTCAGTTTTTATAAGAACCTTTTAAATTAAAGATTATTTTATTTTTATTTCTATGAAATCGAGGACATGGCAGTATATATAAAACTTCTTAGAGAAAATTTTGACTTTGAGAAATAGTCTGTACGTATAGTATAATATCTAACCTCTGCATATTACAATTTGTAAGTGGTTTTGTAACATGAATCATCTCATTTGACCCTCCTCACAACCCTGGGACTGAAGCAGGTTATACGATTATGGTGCTTTATACTTAGTTCATAGATGAGGCATGCAAGACCACATAGCTGGGAGGCGGCAGCCTCACATTTACTCATGCCCTTGAGTGCGGGGCCGTGCTGACCCTACCACTTGTGCAGCCTCTTCATCCAATGAGATGCTCATCTTTCTCCGGGGAGTGTGAAATTCCTCTGCCTCCTGAATTCAGCTCACTTCGCTAAACAATAATACTGCATTTCCTCAGAGTCGAGGGCAGGAGTCCACCAAGCTCCCCTCTTCCCCCACAGTGGCTGGCACAGTGTCTGAGAGATGCCTGTGGAGTTCATCTGAATGATGAGACCAGCAATTGGGTTATGATGCTTGAGGGAGAGTCAGAACCCCTAAAGAGAAAGTGATGATGGTGTTGGTGTTGGGTCACTCAGGCCGCCCAATGGTGATCTCCAGCGGGATGCAGTCGATGGACACCATGAAGCAAGTCTATCAGATTGTGAAGCCCCTCAACCCCAACTTCTGCTTCCTCCAGTGCACCAGTGCATACCCGCTCCCCCCCGAGGACGTCAACCTGCGCGTCATCACGGTGAGCAGGCCATTGTCTGATCTGGCCACAGCAAAATGGCGTTTCTTGAGCCATTTCCTGTGGGAAAGCTGGGGCCGTTCTTGTAGCCAAAATTCTAACCAATCTTGACATGCTTCATGTAATCTGAACATCCACTGACAATCAAATTAGAACCAGCTGTGCAGTTAAGGAATCACATTCTAAAGAGGGTGATTGTAAATTAATTTTTCTTAAAACCAATCTTACACTCTTCCTACTTTGAGATTTAAGGTGTGAGCTCTTATAATTGTCTGTATACATTTTCTGTACTATGTGTATTGGCCATTAGAGGTCCCTTTTCTGTGAATTGCTGGTTCATATCCTTTCTTAGTATGTTGTCTCCTGTATATGTGTGTGTGTGTGTGTGTGTGTGTGTGTGTGTGTGTGTGTGTGTGGTAAAATAGAAGATTTACCATTTTAACCATTTTTAGATGTACACTTCAGTGGCATTAAGAACATTTACACGGCTGTGCGACCGTCACCACCATTGGTCTCCAGAATGTTTCCATCCTCCCAAACTGACACTCTGTACCCATTAAACACTTGACTCCCCATTCCCCTCGCCCCGGCAGCCACCATTCTGCTTTCTGTCTCCATGAATCTGACCCCTCTAGAGGCCTCGTAGAAGTGGAATCCCACACTCTGTGTCCTTTGTGTCTGTCTTCTCCCACTTACACTGTGCAAGTCTCCCCCACATTGTAGCGCATGCCAGGATTTCGTTCCTTACTCCATTGTGTGTATGTACTGCATGTTGTTTGCCCGTCCCTCCGTCGATGGGCATTTGGGATGCTTCTACCTTCTGGCTACTGTGAATAAGGGTGGTAAGGTCACTGGTATACAAATAACTGTCAGGTTTTCTTCATACTGAATTGCAGGAGACCTTGAAACGTCTGGCTTTTCCTGCTCTCTGCTATTTGCTAGCTCTGTTATATTTTGCCTGTAGTTCTGAGCCTCCATGAGACTCAAAGTGGTTACCGTGACAGCCTTGAGGGAGCTTTCTCTCCCGCCAGATTTTGTCTGCTCCACCTCAGTCATTTCACAGATGGCAAAATGCAGTTCCACAGGGAAAAGGCCTTACTTGCCTGAGATCTCACAGCAGTTTGGTGGCAAAGCTGGGACTAGAATCCTTTGTCTCTTGTTGTCTCAGGCCACCTCCATCCCTTTCTTCTGGTAGCACCTGAAGCTTAACTTAATTAGAAATATGTATATGTAATTATCCTACAAAACCACTGTAGTTACAGTAGTGAAATTCTAAATACACACAGACACATAATCCTGGTATTGCAATTAACCAGTTTTCTTTTACATTTTGCTTTTGGTATTTTGACATTCTGGGGTTTTTTTCCCACGATAGTGTAAGCTTTTGTATATGTTGCTACACAGTCTTCATATTTAAGTTAAAAAAAATTAGTTTTTGAAAACTGACACTGCTACCTTTTTACTCAAACTGTGTCTCTCCCAGGTGGTAGCTTTTTCTCTATTTCTAGCTCATCTCTAAATCATGTCATTTTAAAAATTTAAACATTTCTTTTTTTAAAACTCAAATAGCTCTGAAATACAGAAAGTAAACATTCTCTGTAATCTCATCCCACAGAGATTACGATCATCAACAATTTGCCTTATGTGACTCCAGATATTTTCCTTGATTTTCTTTCTGTGGAGATGGTCCCCCTTTTTCTTCATTCTTACCCAGGGTGAGAATGTCCTGTCCTCTCCTGATACTGCAGCACAGTGAGGGTCGCCCGCCCACCCATATTCCAGCAGTTTGACCCTGCAGCCTGCATTCCTTTGTCCATTATGCGCCCTCCGGCCTGGTTTTCAGGGACTTTGCCAATCAGCTGTCCTAATCTTTTATGAAACCCCATCTGGGTCTTTCTGCTACACTTAAGCTTTCTGGTCCCCCTCAATGACAAGACTCTCTTGACGGATGTCTTTTCTTGCCTTCAGTGAATTATAGATCACAGATTAGTTAATTATTTAGCATTTCCACCAAAGTTATTATTTCGAGATTGGGCTGTATATATTATTGATGATGATATTTTGCGTACAGCATGCTTGCTTTCAGCAGCTCAGGCTAATTAAATGTGACAGATGCTTTTTGAATGAGTTTAGGCATTTGGTTATAGTTCTGTTGTTACTCCTGGTGGTTTGTGCCGTGTGAAGCACTCTTAGGGGTGCATTCTTGCTAACAGTAGCTGTTGTTTTTGGAGCATTCCAGTGTGCTGAGTGCTTTTCTTGCAATTGGAGCAGCCCTGGACAGGTACCAGTATTATGCCAGGAAGGAGAAGCTCAGAGAGCCTCAGCTTCTTGCCTGTAGTTGCACAAACAGTGAGAGGCCAAACTGGGACTCCATCTGAGGTCTGCCTGAGTCTGCATTGTGTGCATAAAGTGCCACAATATTTAGCCGTTTTTCTTTCTTTTTTTTTTTTCTTTCTATTTTAAAGGAATATCAGAAGCTCTTTCCTGACATCCCCATAGGGTATTCTGGGCACGAAACAGGCATAGCGATATCTGTGGCCGCGGTGGCTCTGGGCGCCAAGGTGCTGGAGCGTCACATAACTTTGGACAAGACCTGGAAGGGGAGTGACCACTCGGCTTCACTGGAACCTGCAGAGCTGGCCGAGCTGGTGCAGTCCGTGCGCCTTGTGGAAAGGGCCATGGGCTCCCCGAGCAAGCAGCTGCTGCCCTGTGAGATTGCCTGCAACGAGAAGGTGGGTTCTGCGCCACCCTGCCGGAGGCCACGCTGACCCTCGGAGTCTGGGCTTAGGTTAGCAGCGGGAGAAGCATGTCACTTAAGGGAGCGTCAGCAGTTTCTGCGGCCTCCTAGGACCCTGTTGCAGTTTCCCCCCTAGCCTCTGAAACCTTTGGCTCTAGTGCTCTAGACTCCAGGGGCTGTCAGGGGCCAGGGATAGTCTTGTGAGACACTTGGGTGGTGAAGTCCTACTCCCTTGGAGTAGGTAAGCCTTGAGAAACAGTTAGGCAGAGGGGTTCCGTGAGGCAGTGGGAGAAGGGCCTGTGATACGTCGAGGCATCCGGAAGCAGAGGAGGCCCCGGGTGGGCGGGGCAGTGGGTTGTCTCCAGGGTTGGTGGGGGACGACGCAAGCCTTCCCCCGGGAGCAGTGGGAGCTGTGCAGCATTGACCTTCAGACAGATGGGATGGTGAGGCCAAGGAACACTTCCTGCCTTGCTGACCATCTGGGCTTCTAGACCTGTCTTGGCCTCTGGTCACAGAGCCAGGCGCTCTGGGGCTGGTAGGAGTGCAGGCACTCCTGATCTGCTTTGGCTGTCTGGGTGGAGGCAGAGCCCAAACACCAGGCATGTGTGAGGAATGCTGTCACCTTTTATTCTAGTAGGACCTGATTGCTTCCCTCAAATTAAAGATGCCTACGTACCAGGAAATGGAAATCATAGTAAAAAGAAACAAACTGCCTTGTCGAGGAAAAGGGGAGGGAATTGCACCAGAAGAGCAGAAGGAGAGCTGAGCCCTTAATTTGGTTTTGAGCCTCCCGACTTCCTGGGCAAACAGTAACTACAGCAGGTTGATGCATCATCTGATAACATCCACTGGCAGACCTTTGGTCCTGGCACAAAATTTTAGAATTGATTCATTGGCCCTTACATGGAGGATGTTGAGTGAAACTGATTTGTTCAGCAGCATTTATGGACAAGACATAGAAAGGCTGGTCATGAGCTTCCGGTACTTTTTATTCCCCTCCCCTGCCTGTCGTGTCTGCCCCTTTGTAGATAGTCCCCTTTCCCGTCCTCTGAGTAGCAGCATACTCAGTCTTGTGAGTCCTTCCTGTGCCATTTATCCGGAGGCCCCTCCTCTGAGCCTCTCCGTTCACCCCACGTTGGCCAAGGCCCTGCTGTGTGTGAGATACTGTTCTAGGCACTGAGGGGAGAACAGAGTCCCTGCTCCCAGGGTACCTGTGAAGACTGGTCAGGGACCTTGGATATAAAACAATATGAACCAGCTAACTTCTATGAAGCTGGCACTGAGTCTTAATTTTATCCACAGCTGGGCAAGTCCGTGGTGGCCAAAGTGAAAATTCCAGAAGGCACTGTTTTAACATTGGACATGCTCACGGTAAAGGTGGGTGAGCCCAAAGGCTACCCTCCTGAAGACATCTTTAGTCTGGTGGGCAAGAAGGTCCTGGTCACTGTCGAAGAAGACGACACCATCATGGAAGAATCGGTAGAAAATCATGGCAAGAAAATCAAGTCTTAAAATAAAGTGCCATTCTCTGAATTGCCTTGCTAGTACTGTCGGGTGAGGTGGGATAGGAGTGGTGGTCTCTAGAAACCTGGCCTTCATCTGCTGCTCCTCCCGAGATACGCATTTTTGGGCCAGGCACTGGCAAGCCCATAGGAGGGATACAAAGAGCAAACACGTCAGTCTCTGCTTCGGGCTGGCTGGCCCAGAAGGGGTGTTCGGTTGCTGTGTGGGTACACAGAGGTGTGTGTGAGAGAGAGAGAGAGAGAGAGAGAGAGAGAGAGCTGGCTGCTTCGGGCTGGCTGGCCCAGAAGGGGTGTTCGGTTGCTGTGTGGGTACACAGAGGTGTGTGTGTGAGAGAGAGAGAGAGAGAGAGAGCTGGCTGTACAAGGGCCTCTTCTTTAAGCCTCCATTCATCCTGCCTGTAAAGCCAATCCACATGACCTGAAATGTCCCTTCCCTCCAGACCTCCTGTCTCTTCTCCACTGCCCTTTTTCCTTCCCTGCCCGGGGACTCTGTATCCCGGGAGCTGCACAGCAGTCACTGGGCATCAGAGAAGGGATCGGCCAGGCAGCCTGCAGGCTGAGAGACGCTGAAAGCCTGCACAGCTCTATGAGTGGAGAGAGAGAAAGGACATTCATTCCTCCTTTCCACAATATGGAGGTCCTGCTGTGTGCCAGGCCCTACTTTAGGTACTGGGAGACAGCAGTGAACAGCCCACGTTTCCTCTTCACGGAACTTCCACTCAGACGGGGACAGAGGAACAGCAAACCAGAAGCATAGTAAGTAAATCACAGTAAGTTGGAAGGTGGTGTGTGCAATGGGGGGAAATAGGGCTGTGTAAGGGACACGGGGAGTGAGGGCTCGGTATATTTGTAGCTGGTGGTGACCTTTAAATGTGGTGGTAATGCTGAAAACAGCCCTTCCCTACTCATAATGAAATTACAAACCCAGCTAACAAGAAAGATCCGCAGTGTTTTCCTTTGTGGAAGAGCAGTGTGAGCCTTTCACAGAAAGTCAGTATCAGACTCCCCTCCGTTCTTCTGAACCAAGACTGAGATGAATGATTGTTCTCAGATATACTTCCAGATGCCTATTTATAGGAATTCATATTTATCTGACCTTGTTCACTATCATGCCTTGTTTCAAAGCATATACTTGAGTCTCTTTTCAGATGTATAGAATTAATTAGCCTTTTGAAGTTTCTTTACTTGTGAGTGTAGCGCCTCCCTCCCCTGTGGATCCCAAAGCAGTTTCTGCAGAGGCACTGATTTTTTTTTTTTTTTTTTAAGATTCATTTCAGAGATAGCATGAGTGGGAGGGGCAGAGGGAGAGAGAAAATCTCAAGCAGACACCGTGCTGAGCGCAGAGCCCGACGCGGGGTTCAATCCCACGACCATGAGATGATGACCTGAGCTGAAATCAGGAGTCAGATGCTTAGCCAAGTGCGCCATCCAGGCACCCTGAGGCACTGATATTTGTAAGTTTCTGGGTGGGGTGGGGAGGGAATCCTGGGCTGTACTCATGTGTAAAAGAGAATGCGTCAAATTGATGTGCTAAGAATTGAAGTGTGATTGAAAACGATCACCTGTGTATGACAAGGGTGGGTAAACTCAGTGTGCCCATAGCCAGTAGGAGCTGGCTACCTTGTGCTGCACTTGGCTGACCTGAGGGTGGAAGGATTGATATCCCAGCATACCTTTAGTCCACTCTGGTTGGGAAGCTCAGGTATAGAGGACATCCTTGACCACCTGCCAGGTGGGAGATGCACAGACGGGTACCGTTGGAGAGTTCATGGCCTATTGGGTGCAGGCATCTCTACAAACTGTACCCTACATGTGTGAACTGCTGAGATGTTTTCTAAAGGTCATGGAGCCATGGATGGGAATCCTGGGACGAGGGATAGGAGAGGAGGCACGGCCAGGGAAGGCCCCATGGTGGCACTTGAGGCACAGGCTTGGGAAGTGCCAAAGTGTCCAAGGACATGCAGGTGATGGTTTGGCAGGGAGTGGCTCCATGGGGACAAAGGATTTTTAAGGTGGTCAGAAAGGAAGCAAGGGGGGCACCTGGGTGACATAGTTGGTTAAGCAGCTGACTCTTCATTTCGGTTCAGGTCATGATCTTGGGATTGTGAGATTGAACCCCCCGTCAGGCTTTGCGCTCAGTGTGGAGTCTACTTGAGATCCTCTCTCCCTTTCCCTCTGTCTACCCCCACCCCTGGGCTCGTGCTCTCTCTTTAACATAAGGAAGTCTTAAAAAAAAAAGGAAGGAAGCAAGGGCCTAAAAGCCGGCGGAGTTTGGATTTTATTCTCTCTGTGGGAGGGAACCATGGAAGGCTTCTGGGGATATGCTGGACTCAGATCTGGCCCCCCACTCTCATGCTTACCCCTAAC